>NC_080034.1:8709874-9012905 GCF_030020395.1 Manis pentadactyla
CTGAATAATTCTTTGTAGTGGGAGCTGTCCTGTGCATCTTAGTATCTGGCCTCTACCCACCAGATGCCAGCAGCACTCACCTCCCCCAAGTCAGAATAAACGTAAATGTCTCCAGACATTGCCAACAGGCACCCGGGGGACAAAATTTCCCTTGGTTGAGAACTCTGCTCCAACTCGATTTTCTTACTAGCCCTTTAAGTATTCCACCTAAAGTGAATTAATAAACAAGCAAGATTTTCCATATCCTTCAAAGAAAAACAGCTAACTAAAAAAACTAGAATTTAGGTGTTAGATGTACCTGACACACTGGAAATTTATTTCCTTACTTTAAATTATTTCTTTCTTTTTACTTAGTTATGAAAACCACGTAAATTATTTTATCACAATGAGCACTCAAATTTTTGTCTCAGAAGTCCAAAATAGAGATTTTCAATAAGAAACAGATAATTTAATGTAATTTATATAATGCATGCACTTCTTTTTTTATTTGTAAACTTTCAACTAACGTTATAAGGAGGAGAAGTGAGAGATTCTATATCAGCTAAATCTTTTAAATAATTTTTTATTATTTTAATTGTGACATTTTACTGGACATTTTTTCAGAAAAATTTGTATGAAATTTTACATAGAAGTATGTAGATTGCCATAATCCTACTGCAGAGAGATAACCACATTTAGGTGTTGATCCTTCTAGATTATTTTCTAGTCATATAAATATATCCTATATTATATCCTTAACAGACCACAATTTATACTCTACCCTATGTGAATTAAACACAGGGTTTGATGAACAATAAGGGCAAAATTTGCAATGATAAATACAATTAGCTTTCTCAACTACTTCTGAGATGTTGGATTACCTGCTTTCAGCAATGATCTCCACATGCTGCAATTTTACTTTGTTTCTCTAACCCATGGGCTTCAGCAATAATAAAGGAGATGTGTGCCCTCAAATATAATTAAAGCTTGTCTTTTTTTTTTTTTTTGTCTTCATTCTATCCCATGTGCCATCTAGATAGAGATGTCCAAAGTCTTACCAACTTCTCGAAGAAAAGAGAGTCTTACATTTTCTTGGTCATCTCTTGTTTCCCTTTGCTTCATACGGATCCGCCAAAACAAAACAGACTCTGAAAAAAAAAGAAACCCTCACACAAGACCATGTATATGTTTAGAAGATGTCACTGAACAACTAACTGCCCTTGAACCTTTGAAATCCTCTTTCCACTTCCACATTCAGGAAACCTTCAGGAACTGGTTCATCCTTCCTGGTTCCCAGCTCGCACCATCTCCCTGGTTCTCTGTGCCCTTTCTCTTCTCTAAGAAGCAAGGGGCATTCCGTTTTCTACAGAGCCCTTTACCTACTGCCTTGGTGCCTGCATCCCCTCTAGGCCAGTGGAACCCCCGGGAGAGCTGAAGAACCCAGCTCTTGATTCATGTAGGCTTTCCAACCCGAAGGGCCCAGGTAACCAATTAGCCTAACGCTGTACTCCTAAAAAGAAATTGAGGAAACCACCAGATTATTCTAATTTCATACGTATTGACCACAGTTCAAAGCATGGATCAAAGGACTGGAATAAGCCCTTACAAGTAACCAGGAGACCCCAGGTCTCCAACCTTGCCTACTTGGGTCACAGAGGACTCATCCCAGGCACTGGGTCTCCTCTCCATTTGCTGTAAACTGGAAACAGAGCCTATGCTAAGGAGAACACTGGCCACCCACACAACAGCCTGCAAAGTACATGCAAATTGGCCACTTCCTTCCTCAAAAAAATACAGGGAGAGACAGACAGCATCTGTAATTATTATCATCTTCATGTACAGGCCCAGCAGAATTAGTGGACTCATCCCACTGAAAAAACTGAGCTCAAAAATGTCTTTGAATCCAAATAATATCCAATACTGACCTCTCCTCATCTGGAAGGAAAGTGATGAGGAACTGATGTCACTGCATATGTGAATATTCTTTCCAAATGAAACAAACAAACGTGAATGAAAACCCAACACTTATTCCTGTATTTATTTTCAGACAGCTTTGGAAAGATGCCACCTACATGAGCACGCTTTGGTTAGAGTTCAAGTAGTTTCCACAAATATTCCGTCCAAGTGGCCCAGGACATTACAAAATAAAACTTTACATTTTAGGTTTAAAACATTCTACTCTGTTAGTAATTTTTACTTCCAACGTGATTCTTTAATTTTTCTGGACTTGCTTTTTAGATGGACCCTGCTCCTTATCAACTGGCAGGTGATCCAAATGTTTGGTGACCCAAACATTTAGTCAGCCTAGTCCCTCACACACACACACACACACAGACACACACACACACACACACACACACCAATATGTAAATTGCCTTTGCATATTTACAACATAGACAGCAAGTCCAGCAGATGGAGTTCCCTTTTATTCAAGATGAACTGATTCTAAGAGACCCCTCAGAAGCAGGTCACAGTGGCCCCAAAATTCTCCTTCACTGGCACAGAATATTAATAATAAATTACATCTGAAAAATCTGGAACCCCAAAAGCTTAAAAACACCAATTCCTCAAATTTTCTATGTTCCATGTTTCTAATTCCTTTTGTAACTTTCCATGGAATCTTCTCCATAATTTTCATTCATTTATCCATCTAGGAATCTCATGAGTGAACACATTTTCTATTGCATTTTCCAGGGTGCTGAGGCAGGTGGTTTCAAGTGATACAATTACTTCATCAAAAACAAACAGGCATTTAACAAACACCCTCTCCATGCTTAGTCTGTACTAGAATATGTAGAATCCAAATGCAGTTGTTCTCAAGCACAAAAAAGATAATCTACTACATTGTGACTTTCTTATGAAGGAAATAAGATAAAATAAATAAAATAATTTCACTATATATCCATTATACTTGCTTTTTCAAAACCACCGTATATGTTCCTGATTAATGTTTGTACTTCAGCACATGAAGATCCTAACTCTAAATACTTTATGATTGTAGTTTCTCAACATAAACTCACACCCTACATTTATTTTTTTAATACATTCATACTAAAACTCTTTTGTAATATTGAAAAATTTCAACAAAACAATATTAATACTTTGCTTAAAAAAAATAAGACAACAACCCTCCTCACACCAAATTGCAAACACCCTCCCAAAAGTCTTTCAACCGTGTATGCTTTTAGAAAACTAAATAAACTTATTTGAAAAAATATGTGAAAGTTAAATAATGAAATAACCAATATCTATTTATCTATCTTGACCCTCGGCCCTGTAAACTGAGGTTTTATTCCTTTACCGTAATCCTTTTCTCAACACCTCTGCAATTTTGATAATGACATTGCTATCTTAAGTTTTGTTGGTTGTAATTTAGAAATATCTACATGCACTTCTGTTTCTTGCTCAATAACTTTTAGTTTCCTGACACCACCCTAGGCTCAATAAGGCTGTTAATGCCTCTGCTCATCTTCCACCTTCGCTCCCTCCTTTCAACATCTGCCTTCTGTCAGCTAGTTGTTCATTTACTTTTACTTTGTCAACGTTGTAAAGTGGACCGTTAATTATGTAAGCTAATACTAATGTTTTTATATACTTAAGTCAGGTTGAGCTGAATTTTCTAATCACTTGTAACAAAAATCCAGCTAGCCTCATTGAGCACCTCTGACATGCTGACCTGCTGGTCAGGATGGGGGATTTACCATCTACTTTGTGTAAATGACTCTATTTTAAAAGGACTTATGATTTTTTTCACCTGTAAGTTATAGCCAATTAAAATGTATCTCATAAAGCAAAACAAAATGATAAGATGAAGTTCTGCAATGCTTTTAAGACAGTATCTTACTCAGGAAGAGCCTTTTAAAAATAAAGCCATTGTCAAATATTATTTGAAAGCAGGGGGATGCATTGTTTATTTTCTCAAAGAGACTACAAAAATTGAAGGAAATAGGTGTATAGTAATCCTAGTGAAAAGATTTATTACATTTGAAACATACTGTAGGAGTTATTGTCTTAAGTATAAAGGCTATGGATGGGTAACATGGGAAGTGACCATGATTTAAGCATAATTTCTAATAGGTATTTCAGTTTACATTTAAGTCAAATATCCTATTTTAGAATAAAACTCTGATTTTACAGAAAACACCCATAAATATGTTTCCTATAACTTCAATTTTTTTAAAGCATAATAAATTTTGCCCATCTTATACTATATACTTTTCTGCCTATCTGAAAAAAGTTTAGAAATGTTATACCTGGTGAATCATATTCCTCTTCCTCTGTGAAGGAAAGAAAACCACAGTAATCTCCTTTATGTTGAGCTCACCACACATTCTGCATAAGTTATGCTCAGCTTATCATATTCAGGGTTACATATGGGTTAAAATGTGTTATTCATGAATTTATACTCCACCTTGTTTCAGAAAGCATTTTAGTAGCTTAAACTGCATACATACGAATATAAGCTAGTAGTGTACAGGTAAACATTATGTTTATTTAAAAGTCACAGTGTAGCAGGCCATAATGCCTTCCTAAACTGGGCTGTAAATTTAGTTCTGAGCCTCCTGATAATTGAAATGAAAGGGGAAGTTACAAAGATTTCAGTTCAGGGGAAACAAACTTCTACTACTACACTCTAAAAGAACTTTACCTATAGACTGTGGTCCACGATAAAATGGAGAAGAAAGTCCAAGATAAATGGAGACGGAAGTCCAGTATTTTCTGGAATTTTCCCTCTGTTCCTCCATATGCATATAAAAGGCTCTTGGCATTAAATATATCTCACAATGAGGAAACTCTGCCTAACCAAGTGCAAGAAATCAGAAAAATACAAGTTTTGTAAAGGAAAATTAAAGGGATCTGATGTTGTGGCTCACAAAAGGAATTTTCCCTCATCCATGTCAGATATAGAATGGAAAATGAACAATTATTTTTCTATGCTCTCTACATAGATGTATACTTGTGTATTTCACTCACCCAAATAGCATCATTTCCAATTCACTGGATTCAGTGAATTGGAGAGAAGTCACATGGAAGTCTGATTTGTCCAAGATACACAGAAATTCAGAGGCAGATCAATGACTGGAATCCAAAAGACATGAATCCAGTTATTTGCTATACTCACTGATGAAACAATCTTAACATGACAGTGTCGGAAATGTAAAAACACAGAGAATATATTGCCATTAGTCATATTACTGTAGGTCATGTGATGCAACTTGCAAAAGGTCTCATGTCTGCATATTAAAAAATCATCTTTACAAATACTAAAACTACCCCTAAAGTCAGTTTCTCGAGTAAACATCTAAATAGGTGTTAAAACTGATCATTCTCTAAAAGAGCAACAGCTCTCCTGTTCTATATTGTACAACTGATGAAGAAATCACTGATGGAAACTTTGAAAATATCACTTATGAATGAAACATCACCACAGTGGAGTCACAAATATTACTCAACTGATAAAATATTCATTCCCCATAATAAATGGATATGGATTCATCAGTTATCAGGAAATTACCAAATACTGGTTGACTTGAATATACTTAATAAGTCATGCATATTAGATTCATATTGATTGATTCTTCCACATTTTTCACTCAGAAAATGAAATCTGTGCAGTTAATTAGTTGAAAATAACAACTGCTTGTTCAATTAAATTTAGCAAATTTCACATCTTAGTGTTACCATATGTACACTTGTTTGAAGTAATAAACTTATGTACTAAATCGCATATTTGGGACCAAAGTAAACAAATTACTTTATGACACATGGAAATATCTCTAAAAATACGCATTTGCTTTCCTCTTTAAAAACTAAGCACAAATTCCTTAAGCAAATCCTTAATAAATACCTTCAAAATTACTTGATTAAATGGATAGAAGTTTGACCTAGTCATTAACAACTTCTATGTAAAACTATGCACATTGACAATCATAGGATACATTCATTAAATTTCTCTCTTAACCCCTCTCTATTAAAAAGAGAGAAAAGAAAAAAACTGGAAATACTACTTTGTTCTAGAATTAAGAGTAGTAGTTTCACTCATATCTAGTTTTATGGAAAACCAATGGCTCAAAAAATATTTGAAATTGAAAAAGTGTGCAGTGAGAGGAAATACTGACAGTCGGCTAGTGGGCAAGTATCTTGATTCTTGGGTGTAGAAAAGCAGAAAAGGAAAATAACACATTTAAGGCTATTGTGCATTTGGCACATCTTACAGAGAATAAATTCTTGCTATCTCGGTTGGATCTCAGCAACTCTGAAGCAGGCAGTGTTGGGGATATTGTTTTTTTTATAACAGAGTTAGTCATTAACAGATTTGTTCAAGGTCAGTCCAGAATCTGAATCTTTTACAAAACTTAGTTTTGGGGTCCATGCTATTCCTTGAAGCTAATGTGATATGGAGTGGTACATTTCAATCATGAAAGCAAGATGGTAACATAAGCCATTTTTTTTTACTTGTTTGATCTCCTTTTTCTTCTTTTGGTTCATTGTACAGAAATTTTTAATTTTTGGTCACCAAAATAATTTTGTTTAGAAACAAAGTTTTGACTCTAAAATAATTTATGCAGAAGGAACGTATCATATATTTACAAAAATGTTTAAAGGCAAGGTTTATTGCATTTAATAAACTTTTTATAGAATAAACTGTGACAACTTTTTAAAGTACAAATAAGTGTGATTTGATTTTATGCAAATATACATCACCAAAAACTGTTTTCATTATGGAGTGGTCCGCTTTCTGTAAAGAGCACAGTAAAGTTACAAACCTTATATGACCAACGAGAATTGAGAAATCCTATTCATATCAAATAAACAACTTTAGAGTGCCTATTATTTGCAAGGTACTATGATTAAGGGCTATAGTGGTTTACTCAAGTCTTTTCTCTGTGTCAGTCTATCTCTGTGAAAATATATATGCATATTCATCTATTTCATACAACTTCCATTGAAAATAGTGTGTGGCTTTATTACAGAAAGTTCACAGTAAAGATGACTTGCATACAAAACTGTATTTTCATTCTTGAATGCAATTTTCTCCAAGAAAAAAACTAGTTGGCAATGCCATGACCGCCTGCGTTTTGGAACAGGATAGAAACTAACCTCTGTTTCAGATACATGGTGTTCTGGCACAATTATTAAGAATACAAAAGCTCGGAACTGCGGGTGCACCCACTGAGCACTTGCCTAGTTAGACACTTCAAAGCAATGCTCTGAAAGGCAAGGCCCTAACTTGAACAGTTTGTGGGGCTACAAATTGTCTGTGAAGCGTTCTTCCATATGTGAACTTTCACTAGAGAAGGAGTTTAAGTTCACAGTAGGGATTTAAATGACCTACAAAAGCAGTGCGCCCGCGTCCCTATCTTCGTGAACGTCTAACTCTGCAGTACAGTTCTTTAGGCACCAGACCTCGCCCCGCAGAGCCTCCCTTCGGGACCCAGCTCCGGCCGGACCGGACTCGCCCTGGGCGCCGGGCGCCGGGTCCCACCGCCGGGCGTTGAGCGGTCGGCTCCTAGTGGATCGGGGCGGGGGTGTTGCCGGGGTCGTGTTCTATTGGCTGCACTCTTGGGGAACGGGCCGGGCTTCCCGCCACCTGATTGGACCGAGTCGGCCCCACAGGCCCAGACCATTGGAGGGCGCCGGGTGGGGGCGGGGCAGCTCCCCCAGGATCCCTGACCGAGCGCGCTCGGCCGCGGAGCCGGGCGCCGGGTGCTGGCCGCCTGCCGGGACGGCGGCAGCGGAGGCAGGGCGGGCGTGCGGCGCGGAAGCGGCCCCGAGGGGGCAGGCGCGGGGCCGGCGCTGGCGGCCGGCCGCGCCTCCCGGGAGCAGCCCGGGGCCTCGCCGGCGGTGGCCGCTCCGCCACAGCGGCCGTCAGCGCGCGTCTCTCCTCCCCCTTCGGCCCGGCCGGGCTCCGCGGGCGGCGGCAGGGGAGCGGCACCGGCGCGGCGAGCCCGTCAGCTGTCAGGCGAGCGGCGCGGCGGCCCAAGGGCGGCGAGAGACACAAAGAATGCGGTGAGCGGCGGCGGCGAAAGGGGGCGGCGACTCCGGGACGGCGACTCCCGGCCGCGCCCGCCTGCGCCGCCGCCGGCCGGTCCGGGGCCACGGGAACAATGCGGGCGGCTCCGGCCCCGCGCGCCGAGGGCGGCCGGCGGGCCCGATCCCGTCCGGGGAGGGCGCCCCCGTCGCTCCGCAGCCGCCGAGCCGGCAACTCGCGAGCCGGGAAAAGTTTGCGGCGCCTCGGCGGGCGGGCGGCGGCGGCCCCCGGCGTGCGCGGGGCCCGCGGGCGGCGCGGCTGCGGGGCGGCGGGAGGCCCGGGCCGCTCGAGGACCCCGCGCGGCGAGCGGGTGGCTCTGGGCGCGGGGGGCGCCTGCAGCGCTGCGGGGAGGCGGGGAAGACACACGGACGCGCGAGCGAGGGGGCGGGGGCCGCGGGCGGGGGGCAGGTCGCGCGCCCGCCCTGCTGCGCCCGGCTCCGCCTGACCTTGGACGGGCGGCTCGGCCGCGTGGGGCGCCTCGCGGGCGAGGCGGGGGCCGCGCCCCGGGGGCCGTGGCGGGCGCGCGTCCTTCGGAAGGTTTCTGCGGGGGATCCCCCCGGTGCCCCAGCGAGTTGGGAAGCGGTAGGCCGGGCCGTGTTTACGGCCGCCTCGTCCACCTTGCGGCCTATGGAGAAGTAACTTTTAAGTCTGACGTTTTCGAACAGCCCTATTTGAAGGTTTCTTCCTAGTGAAAAATAAATTACGCATTGTTTTTTAAACGCTTAAGATTGGTAGGCTTTGCTGCCCCGTTTGGTGTTCCAGGGCCAGGCTGGGGACAGAGACGCAGCTTAGGGGTGAAGTGGCAGGTGCCCTCCGGGTCCCTTCATCCTTTCGGACTCGGTGTCGGGGGAGAACAAGGCTTGTACTATACCTCGGAGAGAATAAACAGGGCAGGTGTTTTTCTTGTTTTTCTGTAAGTGTTTCTTTCTACTGAAAACTTTTGTGGGGGGGGTCCGTGGGGACTCTAACTTCGGACAAGGAAACTAATAACCAAAGTAAATCTTAAACTAGAGCAATCTTCCTTACAAGACCAGCAACACATAATGCAAGTACATCTTGATCTAATTTTAATGAAGGATTGAAAATAGCTGCTGTGTTCAGTATCCCTGACGCCAAGACGGCTCACTTACATAATCTTCTTTGTTGGGATGTGTTAGTGACATGTATAATTTTGATAAATTATTAATGTTGAAGGTTCGGTCTGGCAATGGTGTTAAAATATTGCCATCACAGGCTGTGTGGCAATCCAGTGGAGAGTTAACTTTTGGTTATCATAATAACCTGGCATCTTTTCCATGAAAACTGAAATCACTTTTCCTAACCAAGATGATCTCAGCTATTAAATATATCCTTGTCAGTATTGAATACAGGAGAAGTTATTTTGTTGTCTCAACGATAAATTCCCCCAGTTTTCTCTCCATTCATGCCTCTAGATGGCGGGTGCTCCATGGGGCATTTTCTTGTGGAGCTTATAACAACAAAAGTTGATTTTTTTTAAGGTAAATGCATAAATATAGCTACTCAACAAATATTCTCTAGATAAAATACCCAGTGCTCAGATAAAAATAATTTAAAATTCTTCTTGCCCATCCATAAGAAATATCATCATTAGGGAAAAGAAAGAAGGTATCAGAGACTGGCAGAAAAATACTTTAATTCCAGTATCTAGTCCAAAATTTATACCTTAAAATAGGGCTACAGATTTGGAAAGAGATAAAGATAATTGATAGGGTTTCTAGGAGAAAGATAACAATATTGACTTAATATGTTATGACCTAGCTTTCTTTGAAGAACACAAACCCTTGAAAAGATGTGTTTCTTACATTATCAGTTGCTTTTTACATTATAACTGAATGTCTGATTAAATGGCCTAACATTAATATTTCACTTGAGCACTGTCTCATTTTGAAACCAGTATGAAATAAACTTTTTAATACATTTGCTTGAAGGAAAGTGTTACTTTTGAAATCAACTAAATGCGCAGTGAGAAAATGATCTCCAGTCTTACAACAAACATAAAATAAGCACTGGAAATAGTGTCTTGCCAAGGTCTTCACTCTAGCCAAGTACCATATATGTGGAGAAATCCCCCATGTGGACCTCATTATGGGTGAGATACTATATTTTAACTGAGTGACCTAGGCAATAGTTAATTTGGTGACATCAGGAAAATAAGTCCCCAACATTTGTAAGCCTGGAAACTTCTGCAAAACCTAGTGGCCTTATTTAAAAATGACCACTCAACCTAGAACCTAGCATTGATATTCGAACAAGAGGCTGCCTTTGTGGACTGTGCTTTCTCCTCAGAGCAGGGCGGTAATAGTATATCTGAGTAAGGTCCTTTAACCACTTGTAGCAGAATCTTCTACAAAGTTTAAGACTCCTGGGCAACTTCTTACACTTAAACAATAAGAATGTCTATGAGCAACACCTAGATTGTGTATTCTTTACAAGCTCCTCCCAAAGTGAGAGTTAATCACATTACATTTTGGGAATTAACGTTACACTTTTCTTACCAGTGTTTAATGGCAACTGTCGCTTTCTCCTAGGAACATTTATTTAAAAAGTACTGCCAGCTGCTCCTGCTCTATCACTTCCCCTCCGTCCCCAGGCTTGTGGGCTTCATCTCTTAGTTGGGGCCAGGGAACCCCTCATGAACCACTTCAGCCAGCAAACCAAGACACCACCTTGCAAGCACGGTTAAGGCTGCTCTGGGGCACAAGGCCCAAGAGACCCCTCCGACTATGGGTTACGCCCACCTCCCCTCCCCCCGTTTGTGTGTGATTTGTGGGAGTGGCAATCCAGCCACCTCCTCCTTTTCACCTAGGGAGATGAGCCTTCAAGCAAATCATTGGGAATGGACCCCAAGGGACAGAAAGCCTGAGAACAGAGCAAGAATGCTGAGTGGAAAGCTGTCCCCTCAATACAGTTCAACACTCAGATTTGACGATTTCAGGCCTAAAGCTGCCAGTCCGGCAGCCCAAGGCCATGGCTGAGCACTGGCCCCTTGCCATCTATTGTCAAATAACCGCTGTATCCATAAAACCCCAACATGTAAGTGAGGATTTGCATGTTTATTGAAAAAATAGGTAAGAGTTGAGAAGAGGTTCGGGCAAAGGCTGAGGACTCTGCCACGCCTGATTCAAATCCTAGCTTTGCCACTTACTGCCTAAGAAACCTTGAGCTGCGTCCTTGACCCTCTAAGCTTAAGTTTCTTTACTTGAAAAATGAGGATAATAGTACCTGCCCCAGAGGAGTTCTTTGGGGAATTATGTAAGATACAAATCAGTGACAAATAATAACTGTCACTCAATGTATACTCCATATGTATAGCTTTTATTATAGTAACTTTAAAAAAATTTCTCTTTTAGCCCTGGAGAGTTGCTGTAGAAGAGAGACAAGAGAGGAAGGCAATGCAGGAGATAAGCTGCTCCGGACCCAGGGAAAGCCACCCGTGGAACAGTAACGTTGAGCAGAGGGAAAAGGACGGGCGGAGGATGCAGAACGAGCGCCAGCTGCTAACCTGGGTGTCCTTGTGTGTCCCCTGGCTCAGGTGCTGTCTCTTCTACCCTCCTCCTTTTTGTACCACCTTATTTATAGCACTTCACATCCTTTTTTTGACTCACTTTGAGAAATACTGACTATATGGTCAGCTTCAAAATTTTAATCCTGGTTTTGGATTTTAGTGTTGATGATCCTTAACCTCCAGGCAACTGTCTCTCTTGGAGCCTAGATTTTGGAATTAGAAAGGAGGAGATTTCTAACTCTGACCCCATAGAAATAGATGCAGAATTCAACGCCAAATATGCCTTTTCAGAAAAGTGTATGCTATCAAGACTTGGGACGTGATCACAGAGTCCCCTGCCCCCTGACTTAAGAATACCTTTACCTTCAAGAGTCCTTACTTTTCAAAGTGCTTTTTCTCTCATCAGCTCATTTTTTCCTTACAACAACCCTGTAAAATATTGATGTTACTAGATGGACCCCTGTGAGGCACCTTACATCTTTCTCTCTCGCCACCTCCATTCTCTCTTGCATACCTATTGCTAGGCTCATCTTTACTGCCTGCGCATCAGGTTTCTAAAATCAGAATCTTTTAACCACTCTTTGTTTGTCCCCCTAGCAAATTGAACTTCTTCTGCCTGGCTTATTTTGTGGCCTTCAAACCAGGGTCCCATCCCACTCTAACTACTTCCTCTTCCTGGTTCCAGCTTACCCAGCACCAGGCCCTACCCCATAGGCCTCCCCTCAAATCACCCAGATTCTACCCATTCATCAATTTCTAACTCTTCCTTGGAACCTTCCCAGATCATAATGCCTTAAAGATACCGTCATTCTTTGAATTCTGATGGTGACTGCAACTATTTGGTCAATTATAACCTTGTCTTAAAGTCCTAATGGAGGAAAAGTCTATGATACATTTGATGAAGAAAAGAAAGCAATGAATAAGTAAGTTTTAAAGACCTGACATCTACCAGGGAGCTGTGGGAGTCAAGTCAGACTGTTTTACCTCTGCTGCTTCCTTTCCTGGCTGTGAACGTGGAGTTTGAGCCACATGATGTTTATGGTTCTTACTCATTCTGAGGTTCTGGGACAATGTGGCCTTCCTTCTGTGGGATGGGATCCGGCAAGTTTTGAATGCCAAGTACCTTTTCTGGCAAGCTTCTTAACTACAAGTATTCAAGGGAAGAGTTGGTGGGGGATGCTTTAGGGACCCAGTGATGTGTTAGGGACAATGAGGGTTATCCTTGTGAGTGACTTCGTATGATGGAATAAATAAGGTCAGCTATTGGATGAACCTTAGTCTTAGCACTTAACATTTACTCTACATTTTATCTTTGGCTAGTGCTGTATAATAAGTGCAGTTATGCCATCCTTTTAGTCATTTCGTAACTTGAAAAACATGAAAATAGCTAAAACTCTGGGATAGATGCTAGGTGATTTTCTGTAGTGATCTGGTTGATGACAGGTTGTAAGTCTGCATATGTGTGTACTTGTATCACATGCACATTACACTTAAATTAAGAAAGGTACCCCTAAGTTATGAGGTGCTGTTTTACATTGACCAGACTTAAGAAGAATATGTCTTCAAAGTGTGTTGACATTTAATTGACCTTTGGAAGTTCATTCTGTTAATCATACTCAAAGTGCTAAAGCTATGGTTGACTGCTCTGTTGTTTTTAGATTCAGCCGTGCTTAGCATATAAATTCTTCAGCATAATTGCTAATGATTTAGCAAGAGTTCCCTTTCTTCTCTGAAAGTGTAAGTTGTGTTTTATTTATTTTTTTCTCATTTTGCTTCAGGCTGGATGGTGTTAGAGGTTTGAATTGAAATACTTTCCTGTCATTAGTTATATGGGGTGTGGCTTTTTAATATAGGAGGAATGGAAATTTCCTGCTTAGATGAAGTGTACTTGTCTCCTGGCAGAGGTAGTAGGACTTTTCAAGGTATAATGCTAAAATTTAGAGAAGTTTAACACTTCAACACTACATATTTTTAGGGTAATCAGAGTTGGGGAAACTTTCCATTCCGTCTTTGTAGACTAACACCCATCAGTGCTGATACTTTCATTAAACAAGGATTCAAAGGACCTGTTTTGATAGCAGATTCTTATTATATTCCTTGAATTGTTATGAGTGAAATTTTATTTCATTATAAATGATGTATCTGTTTTTAACAAAGTCAAATATATTTCTTATTTCGAGCTGAACATTTTATTGCTCTCAACCAGAGAACATCTGACATGTTTAAACGTTTCTGGGTATTACATTTATAGACGAGTCTGTGGAAGTAATTTTTAACCTGGGTAGCTGTCTAAACCGTTTTTAAATTACTATTTCTCATGGTGATGGAAAAATAGCTACATTTTTTGCTAAAAGTTGATAGAAACATAAAAACATTGGTAACTACCAATTTGGGGTGATTTATCTTTGAGATTCCAGACATGGCTTTTTAAAAATATTTTTATCTTAAAAGCACTTTTTAAATAGAGGAGATAAAATTTAAGCCAGAGGTTTTATTTTCATATAAAAAAATTCATTCTTTTATACTTTTCAAATATGCAGCTTGGTATTTGAGATGCAGCTTTTTCCTTATTTATAATAAGTTATGGCACCATTATATCCATTTGTTCACACATTGCATGCATGGTGATTAGTCATTTCATGAAGATGACCATGAAGATGATCGTCATTTTTCTTTCCAGATTGTTCTTTTTCTCCTGCTTTTTCTGCTCCCAGTTTGACAACTTACAGCTGTTCCTTTCATCCCATTATCACCCCACCTCTAAACCAGCACAAGTCCTTTTACCTTTGTCCAAACACTGAACTTCAAACTCTGTCCTTTTTTAGAATATACAGAGAAGCTTCTTCAGTAGGGAAAGAACGCCCAGAAGGCGATGCTGAGGAGCCCGGTGCAGTTCGCCGCCCGGGGGCCGAGCTCTCCCGCTTCCACCGTGCCGGCTGGTTCCAGCAGATGGGTGTGTCCTTCCCCGGTAGGTAAGTGGCCCAGGCCCAGGCCGGAACCGGTCAAGTGCAGAGCAGTAACTAAAGCCCTTCCCCTTGAGTGATCCCCTTGGCAGTGCCCCTGGACTGAGATGTGTGTGCACAAAACCACCGTGTGTGCTCTCTTCTGCCTGAAGTCTGTCTCACCATCAGAAAGAGTGTTTGTCATTTGAACCTAGATGCATGTCTTCACAAATTATTTTGATTTTTATCTGTCAAAATCTTACACTTTCATATACCACACACATCTAAACACTGTACAAAATTAGATTATTTAATCCTTTTAACACAAATAGTTATTGTTGTAAAGTTACAGTTATCATTTTACAATGAGGAAAACTAAGCATAGAGTTTATTTTAGGGGAGGGACTGGACCTGGGGGGAGACTGGTAAGTGTAAGCAGAGTGGATAACCTAACAGTAGTGCTAAGAGTCAACAAAAGGATGTGCGAGAGTTTGGGAAAATGAGTCTGTATGGAGAGGATCAGAGGGTCATCTGGGCCCTGTCTTAAAAAGTAGTGTGTCTTCCTCCATTGTAAGCCCTGGGCTAAAGAAGCAAAGGCCAGACTCACAAAGAGGAGACTGTCCCCAGTGCCGGGACAGGACGTCATGTGAGCAGCTGTCATTGCCGTAGGTTCCAGCTGCCCAGTCAGTGGGGAGCTGGGCTGCCCTGGTCACTGTGATTCTCACGGGGCTGCAGGAGTGCTTAGGCCTCACCTCCTCCTGGCAGCCCCCAGGCTCAAGCTTCTTCCCTCCACGGGCTCAGCTTCTCTCTCAGCCGGAAGCTGCGTGTTGCAGTATTGGGGAAGAGCTTCCCCGGCCTTCAGCCCACTTCACTCTCTCTTGTTGCCTCCTGTGTGTATTACTTCGGAAATATTTACTAGTGTTTGTATGAAGTCATATGAAGTCTAGAAACTGATGTTAAGCAGTGAGATTAGAGGATAAAGCTATCCTTTCTGTCGGAGTTGGAGAAGCAAGAAGCGAGAACAGCTAGGAGTAAATAGGGAGAAAGAAAGATGTCGTGGGAAAGAGGAGATTTGTTGAGGGGAAAGAAGGATGGTGAAAAAGTGAAGAAAGAGAGTTACTGACTTGCTTCACTCCCACGCCTCCTCCCCAACTCCAGGTCAAGAGAGGTACTTTCAGTCTCTTCTGCCTGATGTGAGGGTCACCAGGAAGCTATGCACCACGGGAGTGGAACATGGGTCCCTCCCTCAGAAGTGCATTGTGAGTCTTGGGTGCACTTCTTTGAGATGCCACTGGCATCTAAGTAATATTTGTTTGTGTTGGATATTTTTCTCTGCAGCCTTTGTGAATGGGGCTTAGAATAAAAACCATGCTGTTAGCAGAACCGCAGGTACTCAATTGCTGTGTTTATTTTATTAGTTAAAAAACTGCTGGAACCCTCAGACTTCTGAGCACATTTAAAAAATACCAGAGACAATTTTCAGAAGTGCTTCAGAAAGTAAGAAGAATGTTAGGACATTCAGACTTTGGAATGCCAACCAGTATAGTAGGTTTTTTAAAAATTATGTTTTCAGAGACTTTAAGTTAGAGTGGTTTCATCAATTATTTTTTTAAAGTGGGCTTAAACTACTCTTTTTGTGTATAAATCCTCTTTTCTTAGGAGATAATTTGAGTAAAATAAAAGTTGGCATTTTTGCTCTATAGACTGTAAAACTAAGGTTAATTTTTTAGGGAATTTAGGATTTTTTTAATGCTGTATAAGTCATTTCTAATGACTTTTCTTGGCCAGATCACAGGCCTAAAAGTATTTCCTACTGACTTATGATGGGACAGAATCATTGAAATTATATGCTCCCAGAAAATCCAAAAGGGATGGCCATGTTTACTCTTAAACTTTCTGATAATTCATATATGGCCCCTCAAAGTCTCTCCCTTTGTCCTGCCCTCTGTAGAAAGGTACATTATTAAGTATCATTATAAAAAACACCTGCATTAAATAACAAATTGTTGAGCTAATCTAAATGAGAAGTATTGATTTGAAGAAATTAATCTATTTTTAAATAGTTATTCATTTCCCAAATAGAGGGGCCTGGTCTTAACAGGACTAATTAGATTTCCCAGGTAGAACAAAGTAAACTACAGATTGTTGTTCTTGACCATTGCACAGCAATCACATCCTGTAAAACATTTAAGACCCACTAATAAATTAGGGAATAGAAAGGGGAGAAGGGAGCTTTCCTTTCTCATTTGTTCTTTTCTCATTTACCCATTTTTTTACCACACAGTCCATCCTTTCCTGTAATCGTGGAAATTTGTGTTTTCCTCTACTGCTCATCAAATGTGCCCCATTTGTATGTCGTGAATTACAACCACACTAAGGCTTTTTAGAAGGAGGCAGAAATGGAACCTGGGCCTTTAGAAGTTGAGGCCAACCACTCCCACTGTCCCAGACCCTTCTCACCAGGGCAGGAGCGGCAGCAGTGGTTGGTGCTTTGTCATTGGCTCTGTGGCCGCCCCGTTTGGTTGGCCTGCACTTCATACCTCCAGCCTTAGTGCTTAACTGTGCGAATGAAATCAGGGCCAGTCACCGTGTTTCCATCATTAGCTGTCCCTAGTGGTTCAGATCTAGCCCAGATCTGTGAGTACATATTAATTAGGTGAATATAGTAAGATGAAATTATAACCTGGGATTTTTGAGTAACTATTCTTTGAATCAGGGTATGGTTTTTATCCTTTGAGTTGCAGTTATTTTGTTGAAAATCCAGAAAATCCTTGTGTGAGCAGCTAAGCTGCCGATAGCCCTAAACAGTGAGAAGTCAAACATTAAGCTACAGCAACAGTCAGCTGAAAGTGTCTTTGATTTTGTGATGCTTTAGTGAGGCTACTTCAAGTTAAGTTGCCCAGTCTCTATATGGAATGGTGTAGGGGTCTTGCAACCTGATTTCAAGCCTGGACTCTGATTAAACATTTTTTTGACCCTATTTCTGCATGCTGTGTCACTGTTTGCCACAGGTATAAGGTATATGGGTGGGCCTTTTTCTTTTGCTATTTATAACCCAATTTCCATGCCAGACAGTACTGGAGAAATAACTTCTTCCACAGAAAGCTTTATAAGTCAGCTCCTAACTATGTTCTGTAAATATGTGCTTAAACTCTTTTGTAGTCACACTATTTTTAAAAATGTGTGGGTGTGGACTGTGATGGTGAATGAAGTCAGAGTAATTGGTGCTTCTTTGTATTTAGAAAATACAGTTAAGGGAAGTCTACTTCCATGATTTGTGTATGTTTAAGTTTTTGAAAATTATCTCAACTCTCTCCCACTTCAGTTCCCTCACGTACCTCATAAAATCAGACAAAGAAGGAATTAGAGTCATAGGATTTTATAGCTGGAAGGATTTTAGAAAAAATCTGATTAACCCTCATACTACAGTTGGGGCAACTGATGTCCAATGAGGCTAAATGAGGTCCTGTAACTAGTTTAAAAGCCCAAATGACACTGGTAATTTATTTCCATTAGTAAACCCTATTCTGATTAATCTGCTTTAACATGTTTGTAACTGGAAGGTAGTTAACAGGAAGAACAACTAACATGTGATGCTTACACACACATATGGCCGTCACTCTCAGAAGAGCTTTGCAAGGTGTGGGTATCCTTGTTTCCCTTCGCAGAGAGGTATGCTCAGCAGTGGTCAGAGACCTGTCCATGCCAGTCACCCATCAGAGGGGCCCTGAAGACTCGCATCTTCATGTTCAAGCACTGGCTCTAAGCTTGGACTAATTATGAACTTTTGTCTATTTCACTACTTTGAAAGGGCGAAAAAACCACGTTTTGAAGATCTATGAGCTCATGCGTTTTCAAAAGCAAGATGCTGGACAACTGTAAATATTATGTGTTTTAAGAATCTCCTTATGAACATTCACAAAATTCAGCCATTAGATATTGAATACCTACTGTGAGTAAGGCACAGTATACACACTGTTTCAGTGGACACAGAAGTGACTGAGACAGAATCATGGCCTTAAGGGGAGAGGAGATTTATGCAATCCACTGTCCACTCAAAAGATTCAGCTGGATAGAGAACTGTTCTTGAGAGATGTCTAGTACTATCTGTTTTACTCTGGAGATATGAGAAATGTTAATTCTTATGTCTGAAATGGGCCAAATTCTTCTAAATATTTGTAATTAAATATTCATTTTAGAGAGAACTTCTAAAATACAGAGAAGTAGAGAGAAAATGTGTAATATAAATCATGTGTATTCTGAATTTTTTAACATGGCAATATTTATATCATACATAGTTTTTTCGTGGCTTTTGTTTTACTTGATGGGTATCTCATGTTCTGTATCATTACATAGTTTTGTTAATATGTTTTAATGAAGCCATAATTTCAAAACAGGTCAGTTTCTAAGTATGTCAGTAATCTGACTGTTTTTCTACAACAGTTACTTATGCTATTTTGCACAAATGATTAGTAAAAGAGTAAGTTGGTTACTACTAAGAAATACTTTCTAAAAGTATTTTTTTAATGAACTAGGTAGCAGGTTACTTTCACATCTCTCTGTAAGAGCATCAAAATCTTTTAACTTGCTTAAAACATCCATAGAAATATCAACTATGTACAGTTGACCTAAATTAGAAAAGCATACTTTTTTAAATTGAGAAGTTTATAACCAAAAATATTTTTTAAATGAAGTTTCCATTATAGAATTGTGTTCCTCTGAAATCATTTATCATTATTCTGAAGGTACAATTGGTGTTAAATTTTTTATGTTTAGGGGACTTTAATAGCTTTGACTCAAAAAACAAAAACCAGGTCTGTTTGAATTCTGCATTCTGCCATGTGATTATTACAGTGAAATTCATCTGAAATTCACCTGACATCCTTTTGGGGATATGCTCTTATATTTCAGCAGGACTGGGAGGTATTCCCAGATGAGAGTTGCTCTTTGTGTGGCATCTGATGGAGCAGGAACCCCTGGTGGGGGAGAGCTGAGCCAGCAGACGGTCTGAGGGATGCAGCCTGGGGACTGCTGACGGTGCTGTGCCCCAGGAAAGGGAGGGAGGGAGAGGATGGGAGGAGTGGGGCGGAAAGTCCCTTAGGCCTGCCGGCTAGGATGCCCTGGCCCTCTGGGATCTCCCTCCCTGGTGGGAATGCCGGCCAAAGTAGGAGAGGAGGGGCTCCAGACAGAGAGGGAGTATGGCAATAAGCAAACAATTTTCTGATAAGCCTGCAGAGCTCCTGTCTGGGAAACCCTGGCCTAGATTGTAAATCAGTATTATTTTAAAGGAGTTTGGCAAGATAATAAATATGTGGTGAATGAATAGGTGACTAAATGAATTGTTTTATCACTAAAGGATCTGGATATTCGTTTCTACTCTTTAAAAGTTTTTCCATTTATTAATTTTTACATCCAATTCACAGTGAAAAGAGCATTTTTATTAAATTATCATTGACTGTCTCATAGTCATTCAAACCCACATCCTCCCCAACTCCACGAATGATTTAAAAGAGCTTACAGTAAGCAAAACATCAGAATAGGAAAGTGAGTGAGAAATGCAGTTTCATCTCTCCAAGAAAGGACTAGAGTCCCATCTGTGTGATGGTGATGGTAGTAAGTGCTTCGCATACCCTGGCAGGGATGAAATGAGAACATGCATAGATAGTGCCTGGCATACTCAAAAGATATGGTATTGAAATTAAGGCTATGAACTTGAATATACACAGTTTATCAAACTTGATTTTCAACTTCTCACTACCTTTTTATTAGAAAAATCTTAATTGATCAAAAATTAGATTTTCTAGAGTAGAAGAGGTTTTACTTTTTATAATTCTGTAAGCTCTGTATTCTCCAAGATAATACATTTCTCCCTACAATTTCAGTTTCATAATCTCCCCTGTGTGCACAATCCATGGGAAACCATTCCCAGTAGATTCCTACAGTCTTCAGCCATTTTCAAGAGGCAAGGACCAGGTAGGTCTGTATTTCTATTAATTAGCCAAAGAAAGCAACAGGAAGTTCATCGTCACTGTCATTAGAAAGAAATATAAGGAAATTTAGGCTAAAAACTGTGTGGACTATTGGGAGTCAAGTATAAATAGAAGGTGAAGATTAGTTTTAAAGGGCCTATTTTGTTCATATATATATTTCCTTCCATTTCAGATCACTTCTGGGTATGCTTTCTGCAAAAGGAAGCAGAGACCACTTGTGTTTCTTGTCTCTAGGTGGGTTTTCTGAAGGAAGGGATAGGGGCTGAATGCCAGGACTATTGATACCGTTGCCTGGGACCTTGGCCTCCTGAGAGAGCGAGGGAAGGAAGATGCAGAGAGAGCCTAGATACTGGGCTCTGTGCTGACGTGAAGCACCCCACTTCCTGGAGGCCACAGTGGGTGGAGGTGAGGTGGACACAGGAGAGAGGTGGGAGCCAGAGGGAGAAGCATCATTCGTTAGTGGGGCAGGGTCACCTACTCGTACCATTGCCTTTCCATGGCCAAAGGAGGGTCTTAGTATAAATGAACCAATGAACAAATAAAGTAATGGTAACTTCTACCACCTGGTAAGTGCCTAAAATCTCACCATTCAGTTATGGGTCATTTCATTTAAATATTCTGATATCTTAAAAAATTCTGAGAATTTGGTAAATGGAGGGAGGGAGGGGCGTTTGAATGGCTGTACTATTTAAGCTGCTTTCAGTTATCCGCAGCTCAGGAAAACGCATGATTTTAGAGTCAGTAAAAGGGTTCAAGACTGAATGGTTCAGAGTAGCTAAGAAAAAGTTTTAAACTTTATCTGGGCCAGTCCTAAACTATCCACCGAAATGGATTAAGCCTTTAAACAGTTAAACTAACATGGGGAATATTATAAAACCTATCCAGAGTGTAGAGCTGCACTTCTGGGTGGGAAGACTTTTAAGGACCTTGTCTTACAAGGCTCAAGCAGTCAGGCTTCCTATGATTTTGAACTAAATTTTCTGTGAGCATTTCCAGGGTTATGTAAGGCAACTTAGGGTCTGACGTACTGGACAGAACTGAATCTTACTCTTCGATGTTTGTTTTTAGTTTGTAATTTTTTAACAGATTTACTGGTCATATTTCTCAGGTAGTGGCAAAATTTTTTAGCCTCAAGCACTTTATTAGTTCCATCTTTCTAAATTAGCAGTTCTAAAGCATAGCAAAATCATTTGATAATTTTCGCAGAATACATACTCAGCACCCTCCCCATCAGAACCAGGACTGCAAAGTGGACGGGCTAGAGGCAGAGTTCAGGCACCCAGGATTGAAAGAAGCTGCCCTGATCATTCCCTTGCCGCTCTCTCATTTTGAGAATTGCTTTTTGAAATGGAATGGGTTCTGCTCAATTACCAGAAAACAAGCAAATAGTTGAAAGTAAATAACATTGAGTCTCACTTAAAGTAGCAAAATTGTTCAGCACCTGGTTGGGATAAACCGGCTTTTACTTTTCACATACATTTCATCTAGATGGTGCCTTGCTAAAAAGGAAGCCTAGATAGAGGCAGTAAAGTACTATATTGCTGCTGATTAAATGCCCTTTGATTTATGAGCCCTTATAGCTAAGATCTTACAGTCTTTCATGCTTTCTTTGGAAAATTTTTTGTTTATTCATGGAGCTCTGAGCAGACGGCTGGATTTTCAAGGTTGTACTAAGGTTTAGTAGCTCTTTTCACTGCTCACTGAGTTGTTGAGGTTATTTGCTTAGTCTGTACTAGTCACTTACCACTTTTAATTTTTAAAGTTATTACTTAAAAGCAGCAAGATTCCGAGGCAAGTAGGGTGTCTGTCACTTTGAAAAAAATTGATGGGAGTAAAAGTATTTTCTTTTTGTAAACAGTTACTGCTATACAATGACTTCACAGGGTGTAAGGCTTGGTATTTATCTGTTTTAATTAAAGAGTCCCCTGCCTGCCTGTTTGTGACTAACCTAAAAGAAGTGAGTGTCCTGGTGAGAAGTGCACAAGGTTGGTAGGTCTAGCTGAGTTTGGTGGACTGCCTCGAGCTCCAGTAATCAGTGTTATATGAACGCCAGGTACTAAGAATTTCTGGAATGTAGAATTGCACAGCACTGATAAAGTTTGCTTTGTTCCCCGTTGTGACTTGACCCATTGAGAAAATGTGGTTCCCTAGGAAGTTTTAATAGTTTAGAGTCCTTAGTTAATAAAGAAAAAGGTCACAACATAATTCAGCTTGTTTTCACCTGCTGCCTCAAAGATTAACTTGCTTAACCTTGATGGGATCGAGTTTCCCTTTGCTTGGAGAAAGTAATTTATGGGGCTCTTCACATTTGTTAGTGTCAGTAAACATGACACTGTGTGGATTTTGTTTTTGTTTTGGGTTTGGTGTCACAGACTTGTAAGACTTCTGCAGTTTAAGAACCTTATGGTAACTTCATCTGAAAACAAAATATGGGGAAAGGCACACCCACTTTTCTGTATCAACTTGATCTTTCACTAGACTAGAAAGGGTTTTGAATTACTTCAGGAAAGTAGTGACTGATAATGCTTAACCTTCAGTTTTCCTCATTTATTTTCATAAGAGAATGGGAGTGGAATTCAAAACATTCAGATTTGGAGTTAATGTGCGTCACTCTGCTGCGAGTGATGGGTTCTGTGTTTTTCCAGTGGGAAACTGATCCGCACACTGATAGAAGCCTGTTGCAGACCTCGCTGTTCCTTGCTGCTTTTCTCCTGATTGTTGCTTACTCTTTCAAAAACCAGCTGACTACACAACTTGTCTCTGGAGGCAGATTTCAGAGCACAAATGATATATAAAAGCAGCATGTAAGTCTTTTTTGAGGGGGCGGGGGCAGAATTTATGATGTTTGAAATAGACCTTTTATATTTTCATTGAGAGTCTAAGTTCACTTAAATGCGCACTTTATGTTGTTAACATAATTTCTGTTCGGTCACTTTCGCTGAGGGAAGGGTTTTGGTCATATAGTGCCTGTGGGAGTCTACTGAGTAACCCTCCCATTGCCTATGTGTTCCTGGTAACTAACAGTAATGGAGGAAAGTCATTTATTTGCATATGTCGTCTTCATATATTGCAGAATCTTAGAGGAACTTGGTACGTGAATAACAAACATGCATGAAGCTTTTTGTTTTGAATTTTAGACATTTTCCAGAATACTTCTGTGTTTGAATGAGACGTTAGTCATGTACAGAGTTGCTGCCTGTACATCTTACTTGATAGGGACCCTTCTTCAGGTCAACCAGACAGAAAGAAGGCCTATTCCTGTTGACAGTGAGCGGCTGTAAACATCCTCGACTGGAAGCTGTGAAGCCTCTGAGGGGCTTTCAGTCGGATGTTTGCAGCTGCCGACTGCCGCCAACCTCAGGGAGCGACTTTAGGAGCAGTCACCTTGCTAACCAGAACCGAATGCTTGGCTTTCTCTTTGATGCATTTTTACAAAGCTTGGGTGTAAATGGTATAAATCAAATACCTTTTAAACCATCTCTGTACATTTTTAGAGGACTTCAGCAAGGCAGGAGAAGTGTTCTGTATGTGTGCAGAATTGGCAATGTAAGGAAAGAAAAAAAGGAGGAAGGAAGGAAGGAAAGAAGAGGGAGAGAATTCCTGAGAGAAGTGAGGAAATATAATAGTTTTGCTCTTAAAAAACGTGTACTTGTGCGGTATTTCACAAGTCACTCTAAAAAGTTAGGTTTTGTCTTGCTGTTCATTTTTATCTAACTCAAAATAGGTAAAACCTTTCACAAACATTTCTAGTAATGAAATCTAAATTATTTGAAAGGAAGAAAAGCAAAGGCCAGCCAGAGTGAAGAATTAATTCACTTTCACATTATTTGGATTAAACCTCTTTTATTTCCTTATAATTTTAGTCTTTAAGTAATAAAGTATTTTTCAGTTTAATGAAGTGCCTAAAATAAACAAATGTTGACTCAACTCACATTTGCAAAGGCTCTTTGTTCTTGTCTCAGCTGATGAGAATAGCATGCCAGGCATTGTTGCTACTGGCTCGTTCATCTGAACTGTTACTTTTGCTTTATGTAACAGCACATATCTCAGGGACAATATGTGCATCAAATGCTGCCCCTAATATATGAAGGCAACCTAAGATTTTTTAGAGAATCCCACTGTGGGTCTCCATGAAGGATCAAACTTCTGACTTCTCTTTTTCGTTAATCTCTGTTTGCCTTAAGGCAGATATGTTTACAATGAGACAAATAATGCAAAGGAGAAACTGTAAAGATAGTAAGGGTGGCATCATTTGTCCTCTAAAATACAGTATCTCTAAACATGTAGTACTGTTATTAATGTAGAAATAATAGTTTATCTTCCCTGTTTAATATTCATGTTCATAAGAGTTGAAATTAACAGTGTGACCATACCACTACATTTTGTGGATAGTTGAACTTCTAATTAGCTGGGATGGAGAGTAAAATATGTAGAAATGTCTTTAAATTTCCGTCATACGTAAGACCATCCAGTGAAAAAACTCAGTTAATCATGCTGTGCCCTGAGAGGCTAGCAGGCTGCCACCGAAACAGGAGTGGGAGGCAGGCGGCTTTCCATCCACCAGGCTCCAGGGCCTGGAATTGAGAATGTGCCTTGTTTTTTAATAGGTAAACTTAAAACACTTAGCATAAATAACTCAGCTGTGTCCCCAGGAACTGAACCACATTTCCTCGGTAAATGACTGTACATTTGGAGAAACGTGTAAACTTTTCCTGGTTCTCTGATCTTTACTTTGTGTAGGTTCTCCTCCTATGTTATTTCCCATTCCCTCCCTTGCCTCACTGCACTGTAAATTTTCCATTTCCCACTTCTATTTGGTTATTTCCATCATTTAAGTAATTACTTTTGGAATATTTTAATTTGTAAAAATTACATCATTCTTGAAATGTTTTTGAAAGGGAGATTTCTACAGGAAGTGTGAGAGGGTCTAAAGTGGTTCTGCAAGTGGCAGTGGTGACTTGCTTAAATGATCCTGACCTTGAGACTCTGATGTCAACCTGCACTCTGTTTTGTAGTGATGCTGTCTGTAAACATTCCCGTGTGAGATGGTTCCCTCTGCTGAAGAGTAACCAAACCAGGGTGGGGCTGTGGAGATGCCCGCGGCCACACCAGAGATCAGCCCTGCCTGGGTACTGGGGCTGGGCGCTCGGCCTGTGAACCCTTTCCTCCCTCTACCCCGCCCCCCCACCCCACACACACACACCACCGTCAGACTGGCTCTCTGGGCCTGAAGTCCTACCGAAGTACCACCCCTGGGAAAAAGGCTCTCTTGGGTGGCGTCAGTTTGGGGTGGCTTAGAAAGACTGATGCAGGGATGCCAGAAGAGTAACTGGAAGTTAATTATTCCTCTTAATTTTTGAAGTGACCCACTGAAATCTTAAAGACAGTTCTTGGTGAGCTGTCTTAGTCTCACTAAAATAATGGACAAGAGTCTCTTCGTACAGTACTATGTCAGAATAAGTACTCCAAATAGATCTGAAAGACATGGTTGATAGTGTGTGCACGAACGAAGCTGTTAAATCATTTAAGAGATTGTAGTTTTTGTGATTACTGTTTTTCCCCTTCATTTTTGCTCCTCTTATTTGCAAAAAGCCAATAAATAAAATGAGAAAGGAAATCTAATTCTCTTAATGTGCCTTATTATTAGAAATAACAGTCAGTGAATTAAATATTCTATAGTAGGCTTCTTCAGTTGTCAGGCATAAACAAGTCTCTCTTGATAATACACACATTTTAAATCTTCAGTCTATGTGTGGTGTCCAAGTTAATGTTACCATTTGTATGCCTAATTATTATAGAAACCTAATGATGCACCACTTTGAGAGTAGAGACTTTTTAATGCAGATTAAAACAAAGCAGATTAGGGATTCATTCAGCACAAATTCTAAATATAAACTTACTGTCCCCAAAGGCTTCAGGGCCCCACATGGTTAGGGAAATTAATGAATGAATTCCTTCACATCCTTAATAACTCCTGGTGGAATCAGAATCGCTCCTCAGCTCTCATTTCCAAAATGACACCATGAGATCTCCAGATATGAGCTATCTTAGTGGAAAGTGTGTTGGAGAACAGAAAATGTTTTTACAGTATGATAATGTATCATAAGCTTGTTACTAATGTGCTTCCTTGCAGGGACTGAGCTACTATTTCTGAATTTTGGATTTGGTGTGTTTTAGCTAGAGAGTTAAACTCTTGAACAAATGTTTATACCCATGAAGGAAACTGTATGTAAAAGCTAAAGAAACACATGCAATTAAATATGTTAATAGATGGCAGATGCCCTAAGAGAGTGACTCCTCCCAGATGTGCGCAGCTGGTTAGTGGAAGCCTTCGTGCCCTGGTTAAATGAAGATTTATCTGCTCTGAATGTAAGAAGTTTGCTGAAGTGAGTCAGAGAATTGGCAAAAGTTGCAAATTCAGATACTCAACTTTGAGTATCCAGAATTAACATATAATATATCTTTCTAAGTGCATATTAAGGAAGTGGTTTTGCTAAATCCCTTACTCAATTACCCTGTAATATTAACTTCTCTTTGGCGTGGTATCTTTGAGCTGTGGAGTACCACCTGGCAAATTTAATCTTGAAGCATTTGTTCATTTCCTGTACTTCAGTGGATTTCTTGGCCATGCAGATACAGATCGTCTCTTTCCGACCCTTATTCTACTCTCTTACCCAAGTAAATCTGTGTTTTACTTAAAATAGGTTCTGGCAGTCAGACACTGAATACAAAATTAGTAAATGTGAACACTGCCTGTTCATAGAATAATGTTCAGTTGTATATTGAATCAATCATCTAACCTTTCTGTACTTGAGCTTTAGTTTCCAGGCTGATTTCATTGATTTTTTTGTAACTTGTTCCTAAATCTGTGAATAATTAAAAATCATGAATTATTAGAAATTCTAAAAGTTTAAGGCTATTTTTTTTCTTTTGGTATCATTAATATACACTTACATGAACAATGTGGTTACTAGATTCCCCCCATCACCAAGTCCCCCCCACATACCCCATTACAGTCACTATCCATCAGCGTAGTAAGCTGCTATAGAATAATCACTACTTGTCTTCTCTGTGTTGCACAGCCCTCCCCGTGCCCTCCCACTACATTATGTGTGCTATTCATAATGCCCCTTAATCCCCTTATCCCTCCCTTCCCACCCATCCTCCCCAGTCCCTTTCCCTTTGGTAACTGCTAGTCCATTCTTGGGTTCTGTGAGTCTGCTGCTGTTTTGTTCTTAAGGCTATTTTAATAGCATAAATTCTATTTGTCAAAATGCAACTTATAGTGAAATATATCTACTTTTTCTTTTTATACAGAAAAGATTCTCTTCGGTTTGTTGGTCCAAATTTATTCTTACTGAATGTGTGTGATATGATAATTGCTAATTAGAGCCAGCTTTAAAAACTCACTCTGTTTCCCACTCAAGAATAGCACTGGGACTAGCATTAGGAGAAGTGGTTATGTTCAGGGTTGGAAAACAAGTCCCCAGGAGCTGGTGAGCATCCCACCTCTGAATTTCGGGCAGTGCAGCTCACTTTATTGCTGAAGGAAATGTAAAAGTCCTAGGGTGACCAACACCCAGCACTACCAGTTGCTTGAGGTCAGGGAAGAGTAGGAGAATACCCACAAGAGCGCAAGTCTTTTTCTCAAGATGAATGATTAATCTGAGTCTTCAATTAAGATACTACATATGGGCTCCAGCACATAAATTTTGCTCTTGCCCCTCCTTTGTTGCCTCTTCTACAGGGGCCTCCATGATTCGGCTCCCGTCCCGTCTTCTGCAGTCCCCCAGTTGTCTGAGTTCCACCCATGCTGACCTGCAGTTCTTCAAATGACCTGGCCATGTTCCTTTGCGTTCCAAAGCTTTGCCTTAGTGCTCCCCTCGGCACATTTCAGCCACCTTTAACACTACACCCATGTGCACACAGAGACACGCACGCTCATATTTTAGGTCTCATACTTAACGTCATCACTACTTCAGGGCAGTCTTCTCTTATTTGCTTCTCTTCATGCTGTGGGCTCCTCCTGTGTCCTGAGACAGACATCACAGAAGCAGCCCGTCCTGTGAGATTCTGGGGGAAAGGAATCCCAGACAGAGGGCACAGCGACTGCAAAAGTGCAGGAACTATGAAATATTCCGGTTCAGAGGGAGCAAGACGGGGTCCAAGAGGTAAGCTGGGGTCAGGCAATGTAGGGCCTTAGGGTCACAGTGTTAAGTCTGAATAGTGCTGACAGGCAGTGGAGTGGTGTTTGTCACGAAATGTTCTTTGAATTTTGAATTCAGTTGAATGAGATGATAGGCCCTCAGTCATCGTGCCTGACCCAACCAGAATGTGGGCAACATTTTTTTGAAAGGATGAATAATAGTTTGCTTCAATGCCCATTGAATGCCTACTTATATAAAGAACAGTGAATGTTAGGGGGCTGTAGGATACAACGTTGAGAAAAACTTGATCCCTATGGTTGCTAACCAGGGTGGGATGAGACAAAAACCATGTGTACCAGAGACCCAGGATTATCCAGATCCCACCTGAGACCAGCCACCCCTGCCTGAAAAGGCCTCACAGGAAAAAAATGACAAGTAAAGGGAAAGCAATCAGAATATTGCCACTAAGTAGAGCATCCCCTCCCGGCACAGTGTAGAATGCTCATGAACCGGGCTGCGCTGAGGAATCATTTATTTCCCACTCCTTTAGCCTAGATCTTCCTGAACCTTCACCTTGAGCCCAGTGGCCAAGAAAATGTCAGCCAACTTGCCCCACCCTAGCACATTCCTCCTCTGTATGTATCTGGGGCAGGTGCAGGGGAGATGGGGAGATGGGGAGCAGTGGGAAGAGGGCAAGAAGGATGCTCAAATGCACCCATACTCGCCCTAGATGCCAAAACTTGTCCTCGAGTAATTTTTATTTAGGTGGAGTTGACAAAATACGTGTAAAATAAGTAATAGTGGTGCATGATGTCCTAAGTAGTGGTAGTGATAATGAAATACTGGCCGGCACTTACTGGGTGTGTGCTGTGTGCCAGGCGCTGTTCTAGATCCTTTGTATTAACTCACAATTTAATCCTCACAGTAGCCCTGTGAGGTAGGTGCTATCAGTTTACAGGTAAAGAAACTGAAGCGCAGAAAGGCTAAGTGACTTGCTGAAGATCATTCAGTAACTGCAGAGAACCTAAAGCGAAGTAGAGATCCCATAGGGAAGAGCAGGCAGTCTGTGCCAGAAGGGATGTGGAAGGCATGTGAGCTCTTCAGCTGAGGACATGCAGGACGGGTGTGTGTGGAAAGAATGTTTGAGGGCAGGAGGGGCGTACCTGGCTGCCTGAGTGGCCCCTCAGCAGGTCACAGGGAACCTGGAAGCCATGCAGTCAGAAACTGCACTGAAATATTGTGGAGGTTCTGAAAATGTGGTGCAAAAATATCTCGTTAAGCTTATGGCAAGCTGCACTTTTAAATAGTGTTGAATCATAGGATAAAGTTATTATGCAGAGATGTTTTGTTTCTCATGAAAGCTAGAAAACAAGCATGGCTCTTGCTGCATTTGTAAATAGGCTGCCGTTTTCCTCTCTTTTTGTAGTTGTAAAGAATCATTCATGCCAGTGTAGTTAATGAGCTTCCGCAGCTGTTAAATGAAATTATATATTCTGTTCAATGAGGGCCTTTAAGGCTGCCATTGTCTCCCGGCCTTCCTGGTGTCTTCTCTAGCGCCGGGATGCTTCTGAAGCACAGTGGCCTGAGCGGTTCCTCGTCCAGGCGCAGCTGAGGCCTGGGTCCGGCGGGCCTGTAGCAGGAGCGGCTGCTGCGGCGAAGGTAGCCATGGTGGACGGTATTCTTCTACATCACAGCTGCCCCCTCCGCAGTGACTGAGGAATGCTAGAGGGGAACTATTCACAATTCTCTAAAGAGGGTTTTTAAAGCAAAATTACTCTCCACCAAATTTTACACAAACACTGACTTCCAATCCTCCAACTGAGGCCCTTACCCAACTCCATGGGCTGTAGCTGAGGGCCTGACTCCTGCCTGGGTCTCTCCTTCATGATGTTTCTGTGTTCCATACCTTCCAGTACAGGAGTTCCCGGTCAGGTTTCTTAGTAAATGTTCGAAGAGTTTCCGATCTCCCAATCCGTTGTACTAAACTCAGACTTTCACACCAAGTCTTCCTCAGCTGCTTCTCTGCCATGATCACTTTCCTCTTGTGCACCCCCAAAACGCCAAGGCCCTATGTGCCACCAGGAAGTCATTCCTGATCCTGGCGCCAGTGGGCTCCACTCGGGGTCTCTGGTGTGTGGGCTGCTGACCTCTGCTGGGCTGTGCTAGTGGGGGTCTGCCCCCTGCTTTGGCAGTGACGCCGGTTACAGCCACACACTTTTGGTGGCAAGGAAGTAACTCCATATTGTGACTACCTGCAAATGTCTCATTGCACAGGAGATATGAAACTGCTTCTTCATAAATGCCTATCTTTTCAAATACCTAATTCTCCCTCCTCCACTGAACGAATATTTCAGTTTCTTTCCACAAACATTTCCACATCCACCACATATTTGCCACAGGGAAAAAATATTTGCTAGGCAGTATTTGAGAATCTGAAAAAAAGGTCTATTGCTTCTGGGTTACTATGATAACTAATAGAGTTAATCTTGGTAAAGTATTAATTTAACTAAATTGTATTTAAGACTCAAACATAAGAGAACTAGTGAATAAGCACAGAAAACAGGAATATTTGTATGAGCATATATATGCATGTGTGTGGCTATGTATTCTCACCCTTTCCATTTCTTTACCTTCCTGACTTGTATGTGGACCTTCCATAGGTGGTCATTTGTTTATTATTTATAAATTCAATCTGCTTGCATAATAGGTGTTAGGTTAATCTAATTATATTATTCTGCTCATCAGTTACATCTGCCTGCCTTTAATACTATAGCAATACATATACACTCTTAAAATCTCTTCACTTTTGCATCTCTTCACTTTTGAAGGGGAAGTTAATTTCAGTGTGAAGTGATGAGGAAATTATCCTTGAAGAAGAAACACATTGCTTAATAACAAGAGAACACGGTAAGAGCTCTCCACATCTTGGACCCTGCTTGTATCACTAAGGAGCTGTTAAAACTGTGGTCTGCTGACTGTCTTATGTTCTGTAACTGCAGCATAACTATCTGCTGACACATCAGTTGCTTCTGAAATACTGCTTAATAACACATTTTCAAATAATCTGATGGTATCTCTGCCAAACTAATCTCTGAACTAACAAGAGTCCTTTCTGGGTTGTACAGATCTTCTGCTCAGAGCTATGGAATAAATGGTATATATTCAAGGGCTGCTGCTGTGATCGTAATTATGCAGCTTGGCTAGAAACAGTTGCTCTGCTAACAGGGTGGGTGTTTAAGATGAAGACTGTCCATGGCATTGTGCAGCACAGTAGGGGCGCTGGCCTGCTGACGCAACAAATACGACTGCCAGAGTGAATGATTACATTCCAGCGGGCCTCGCCTGCTAGAGGACTTCACTCCTTCTGCTCCCACACATCTTCCTACTTATTAGATGAATAGTTTTCAGCTCCAGCAAATAATTGCTGTATTTTGCTAGTCATTACTACAGCAATTCCACACAGTTTATATTTTAAAACTACCACTTGGATGACTCCCGTTGTGGCAGAACAAATAAATGTGTACATCTGTGCAAATATTTATCTAAAATTGCATTTTTAAAAGTCCCAGTGAACTTTTGGTCTAACTGCCGCGCCTTGTCTCACTTCTGCTACGATCACATCATCAGGATGCTGTCACTTTACTAAACATGGGTGACTTCATACCAGTGTTTCCTTTAGAGGACTATTTGGGAGACTCCCTTCCAATAGAGGAAGTGGGTTGATGAGGGCCAGTGTTCTCATTCCAGATCCTTCACATCTCTGAAAAGCTGCTTCCTTTGTAGAAAATAGATGTGTATGTGTGCCAGAGTGTGACCCTGGTGCGCATCAGGGGAGGAGAAGGAGGTCACATACTCCTTGTCTGTTTCAGCAGTAATCCTCCCATTTGGCAGGAGTTTGAGAGGAAGTATTTAACAATGGGATTTTGTAAAATTCAATGTAGTAAAGAATGTTTTTATATTTGAATGGATCTTAGGAAGTCTTCTTTTTCTCCCCACTGATAAGTGGGGGGTATTTAAGGGTAATGGTATCTGTGAATTTGTTGGGAGGATTTGGCCCTTTCATTGGACTTTGTGGAATAATTATTTTTTCCATTTTATCATTTTCATGAAAGGTAATCCTCAGAATAAAAAAGTCTCTTAACTTCATACTGATCTTAAATATTTTGCTTAAGGGGAATTAGTGAGGAAATAACAGTCTCTCAAGAAGCTTTAAAACTGTGATTTCACTCAACAGCCAGAGGTCTATTCATGTCTCCAGCAATGCCAGAAGCTAGGAAGTTTTTGTCTCTCACATAATCACCATAAGACTTGGTATTTTAAAAAGCCCTAAATCCAACTAGCTTTATGTTAAAAATAGCAGTTGTACAAAGTTGAGGAAAAGATGTTCTTGTCCTCATCCCCTATGTGTCCGACCGCATTGAGGTCTCCAGGGGAACTGCTGAAGGCTCACGTTTCTAGGTCTGGTGCACCTGTCAGGCAGGGTCAGATGGTGGGTCAGCAGTTAACGGAAGTTGGAAGCCGTCTCAGTGGTAGACCCCTTTCCCCTAAGTTTACAGGCCTAGGACACAAGGTGGTTTAGGTCTTCATTAGACAGTGACCCACGCTGCCATAACACAGAACAACAGTCACCCAAAGTGTTTCACTGTCTGCTAAGAAAATGGCATAGGGCAAAATAATACTTTTTTTTTAAGTGAACTTTTTAATTTATTGTACAGTCTATTTAGACTTTGTTAATTTCCAGTCTTCAAAAAAAAATAACTTCAGGAAGCTTTACTTGGTATGGGATCCTCAGAACATCATAAACTCATCCTCTCGGCAGGGACATTAGCAGTTTGGTCTGCATCTCTGTCTAATGACGGCCCCACCAACCCGTCATCCAGACAGTATTTGCCTATCTCCTGAATCATCACATTTCACGCATCCGAAATTCATCCTGAGTTCACGCTAGGCATGTATTGAACCATCCCCACACAGAGGCACGGCAAACAACAATCCACCTCTTATTTCAAGGAGTTGGTGATTAAAAAGAAAATAAAAACATGAAAGCCAGCAGTTGCATGAGAGAACCTCGGTTGGAAGCCCTCCCGAGAGCTGCAGAGCAGGGGCACAGGGAGAAGCTCTGCTGCGCGTGCTGCATCCAGTGATTCGGACGAGGGCGTCGGCAGGGCAGACCCACCGGAAGGTACCGAGCACGTGCACCATACGGAGGTGAGGAGGGCAGAGCCCGCTCCGGAGAGGGCCTGGGGGTCGTGATGCCCAGTAGGCACGAGAGAGGACCTGGGGCAGAACCGAGACGTGGCCTTTAAAGGTGGGTAGAGGAGCATCCCTGGTAGGGAGCCGGGAGGAGGAGGAAGATGAGGCTGCAAGGATAGAGGGCGCAGGGAATTTGAGAAGTCCGTGGAACAGCAACTTCAAAGAGAGAAGAACTCGCCCTGAACAGGAGACGGGCCTTTCGGTGACTGAGAAAGGAAGGGCGGGCGTTAGGGTGGATTCGAGCTGCGGGCAGTAATGTGTGACAGTCTGATGTATTCGACCCCATTCAGAAATGAGCTGATCTTCAGAACTGAATTTTCCAGACAAGTGAATTATATTCCATCTAAAACTAAAACAACTAAACCAAAAAAGACCATTTCTAAGACATATTTCTATTATTTGACCTCAAGAAAGAGAGTAGTAGGCCTTCTTTACAGCAGGTTCTTGATGACTTTGGCCATGATGGTGAACATCAGTTAATGGGCGGTGCCCATGGAGTGTAGTCAAGCCTCTGATTTTTTGGTTTTCCGTTTGGATTTTGGGTGTTGGCAAGTTTTGAGGAGTAATTTCCTTGATAGTTAGGCTGTCAAATCATGTACCTTACATTGTTTCCTGATTACTCATTGTCCTGTAACTAGAATGTGCCTTAAAACAGGGATATATGCCTGGTGGTTCTCCTTGTGTCGGCTGAGTCACACTTGCTTTATTTGCAGCCGTCGGTGTTTTTTCAGCTGGGCTCCTTTCCCATGATTTGCTCTGTCCCTGTTCGTACTTGTCAGGCGCAGCACCTGAACTTAACTCAGTACTACATGTGCCACTGAGCTGCATTCGCAAGGGCTGCAGTTATGTCACCCTTCGCTCCATGGGGAGTTTCTTAGAAATGCTACTTATTTGTTAAGTTAGATTTGGCCCATTGAACGAATTTGTCGAAGACCTTTGGATCCTGATTTAGTTATCCAACAAAATAACTGACTTCTTGACTTTTACGTCAAATTGGGAAAGCTTTTATTCTCTACTTTAACCAAAGATAATAATAAAGATTAAAACAAAATTGTCATTTAAGAAATATCCAAGCAAGGACAAAGCCGAAAGGCCTGGCTCACAATACTCTCCTCCCGGGTTGGTATCTGTCTGATCCAAAGTTACTGAGGGGCGCCGTTGTTCAGCAGTTGTGAATCTTCTAGATTGTACTAGGATCCCAGCTCAATTTCTCCATAAGGACATCTTCAGAGACTTGGTCAAACATACTTTGCCCAACACATTTTCTCTGAATGCCTATCCAATAATCCTATCAAAAAAGGAGGAAATAAAAATCAAAACCCATATTGTGTAAATACCTGCCTGCCTTCTCTCCCACATCCTTCTCAGGAAAGAAAAAAGTTTATTGTGGACCTAAGACAGGATTTCAGATGTTTCTTTATTCATTTAATAAATACTGATTAAAAAGGCAATCTGAACCAGACCCTGTGCTAAGATTCTAGGATACAGCTGTAAACAAGTCAGACATTATCCCTGCCTCCCCAGAAACGTCCATTATTGACTGGCTGTGCTTAGGCTGAAGGGTGGGCTCGGGTCAACAGCCCAGAGCTGGGAAATAGCATGTGCAGAAGGGGAAGCTTTTTGAGTTCCTGAGATTGTAACATAAAATATGGTATTGAGGTCTAGATAGACTGGGAAACTGGTTGAACTATGTATTAATAGCCTTCCTGCCAACAGTTCAAGTGCACACTAGCAACAGGTTTCTCACACACTGGTTAACATACTGTAAAAATGGCACTGTCACCTGAAGCAAATGTCTTTGAACTGAGAACTGCCATATAAGTAAGCCTTTTGATTCTTTTGCCACAGGGGGAAAAAAACCCTAGAAGAACAATGAATCAATTTTTTAGTACATTGCCTAAGTCTAATATTCTTCGGAGCGTTTTCAGAGAATTGTTTATGCAACACCCATCTCTCCCACTGTCTCTCCAGAGGCGCCTGCTAATCACCATCTACAAGCCCTTCTTTGTTTAGGTGCGTGCTACACCTGGGCTGACTGATACAGGCTTCACGGTGAATCATACCCCACGCACAGATCCTAAAGGACTGTGGGTGGAGAAACATGAGCTAATTCGCCCAAGACCCCTGTTGTGCCCTGACTCTCTTCCTTTCCCCCTCTCCCACTGCAGCTTATTCCTGGGTCTAAATTTATGAGCCCCACGAGAAAAGACTGCAGAAAAGCAATATTCATTCTTTCCTGGGAGCTCACTTCCTGCAGGGGCTCATTCTAGGTGCCCAGCTTCCCTTCTGCCCTCCAGGGGTCCTATAGGCCGGGGTGTTCATGTACACCCAGGTGCTACGTGTGAGACCTCGCCAGTGGGCCAAAGGAAAGAGAGGTTTTCTTTTCTCTCTTTTGCTGTTTTCTCCACTCTTCCTTCATATACTTTCCTGTGAGTCTCTTTACTTCTCAATCTTCTTTGAAACCACTGTTTCTCCAAGTAGGACTTCCTATACAAAAGTATGTAACAGCTAGATGTTAGAAACATGCCTAAATGAAATGAGATGTGTGATGTGATATGTGATGACTCCCTTCCTGGCTTCGTTTAGTTTCCTGGCTAAATGTCACTAGTAGGAAAGGCCTTGCCTGGCCCCTACCTCCACCTAAAATAGCCCTTGTCCCCACCTGATCACTCAGCCTATCCTTCCCCTTGAAGCATTTGTCACACCTGTCAAATTAAATGTTAATTTAATTTAACACCCTGAGATCAGGGATCCACTGCTGCATCCCTAACAATCTAGAGCAATGCCTGGTCCACAGTAAATCCATAAGTTCTTTTGAACAAAGACATACCTACTAAATTTCGACAATTAAGAACCTTAAGGTTTGCCTTAATGAGGGAGTTGCTGTCATCACTGTCTGTTTTAACGCTTAGCTTAGTGGATTAAAGGTCAGCACTTCCCAAGGTTATCCTAGTGGTAAGCAGAGATTGCATCTCAGCTCAGACCTGCGGCTCTGTTTAGTCATGTGACCCTATAAAATGTCCCAAAGAAGAGACAGATTAACTATTTATTGCAACTATTTGTGGTTACAACCCACTATTGTAAAATTTGTAACTATTTATTGGTGTGTCTTTATAGAGAAAGCATAATGAACATAAAGAGCCATGCAGTAAACTTAATCACAAGCAGCCACTTATCTCAGAGTGTCTCCTCCTTATCAGAATGAATAAGGCCAGAATTTCAATTATAGTTCATCTGAAAGTTGCGTATCAGTTGCTCCAGTTTTTTTCCATGAACTCCAGTATGAAATGTTGGAGAAAAGGAAATAGCCAATTCGATTTTACTTTTCATTTCTTTTGCCTAATTCGAAGGTGACTGTTCATTCCTCACGATTTAACTCATGTTGCATTATTTTCCTCCCTACTGGAGAAAGAGGAGAGATGGTGGGGAAACATATCTTTCAGATTTCTGAGTTATGCTCCTTCACCCGCACATATGTCTCTTGCTTCCCTAGAGACACTCGGGTATTGGTGGTGAAGCAACTAGATTTGGAGCCAGTCACATCTTTTTTAAGCACTTGAACTTTTTCTTGCTTCCCTTGCAAACTCCTCAGCTTTCTGAGTTAGAAAGGGTATGTACAGATGAACTTTCAGATAATAGGATTTCTTTTTATTTTAAGGATTTTCTTGGTGGGGAGGAGATAGAGAAGACTGGGTCCAAAATTTGATTTTCCAAAGTAACAAGATAACTTCTTTTACCATAAGATTTTTTTTATTGAATTATAATTGAAATGCTATATTAGTTTCAGGTGTACAAGGTAGTGATATATTTTATGCATTATGAAATGGTCACAATGATAGGTCTAATTATCATGCCACCATACAAATTTATTACAGTATTATTGACTGTATTCCCTGTGTTGTACATCACATCCCCATACTTTCAAAAGACTAATCATAAGTTTAATTTTTTCATCTGAAACCTATTTTCAATTTTAACATAATGGGAAAAGATCTGTGATAAATTTAATCTATATGTACAATACTATTAAACATAAAATTAAGGACTATGACAAAGTCTCAAAATATTTTAATTCTAATGTGCTTTGAAATTTTCAGCACATTTTCTTCATTGCTTGATTCTGCTGGGTTCTGTTTTCTGTCAAAGAAAACATTCTGTCATGTTAATACACAAAGCAGCAGCAAAACTGCAGGAGGATACCACCCTCAGTGACGCCAAAAAGAAGCCATTTCACAAAGTTTTCTTACATGGAGTCTCCTATTCAGGTTTCACCTGAGTACAATCTACAATCAGCCACCCGAGAACTTTCTGTATTTTGCTACTCTTTTAAAAGCACAATTACTGCGTAGCGAGCAAGCAGCTTTTTTTCCCAACTAGCGAAAGGCATTCCATCATTTGTCTCATCATTGTGAGGCTACATGCTCTCATGTCCTTTATCTTCTTAAAAATTGTTGAAACATTGAGAAAATAGTAGCCAAACAGTCCCCAAAGAAAAATTATTCATAATCCTACTATTCACACCCAAGTATTTTAATTTTTGCCTCTTAATGTGCAGTGTCTGCCATTTTTGTGTGGAGGCAATCGTGCTTTTTAGAAAATTTTGTAGTTAGGTACCATGCTAATCATTTAAATGACTGCATTATGTTGATACACTGGATTACTGTTTAAGTTGTGTTCATTTTGACAATGAATATTCCCTTATAGTTTTTAGTTCTATTGCTTTCTTTTGTTATGACAAATTACCCTAAGCAATATCACTGAGTCAAAAGCAGATTTTTTAGGTACGCAAAAGTATGACAGAGCTGACATGTCTGTCCTGTGTATATGTTTAAATGTTGCTAATTTAGTAGCAGATGCTAACTCAGAAAATTCATTTACTTGAAATTTTTTCAATTGAAAAATTAGAAGTGATCTCTAAATTTGGATTTTTTTATTTTGGGAGTTATGTGTTTATAGCTGTGAAAGCAGACATTTTTTGACTCCACTGTTGCATATTGAAACACTGATAGGCAAGAAATGATAAAGTTATTGTATGATCCCAGAGAATTAACTTAAAATTTTATACAGGCCCCCATGAAGTTGGAAGGACTCTAAAGTACCCAGATATGCCTGAGCCTCTGTTACTTTCCTAATACCAGTAGCTACTAATAAAAGGCTTTTAAAATCAGAGTGTGCTTTACTTAGGCCTACTTTCTGTCTTTAGGGTGTACATATTTACATTTCCCATGTGACATGTTACAGTTTCCTCATCTGTGTGGGCTTATTAACAGCCTTATGGTAATTGCATTTAGCACAGGGCTCAGAACATGAAAAGCAGTATGATTACTAAAGTCTGATCAATCATGTTAACCCAGAACTGTTATAGCATATGACTTATTCAGGTAACTCAACAGAATTAATTTTAATAAATACATTTTCTTTTAGTAACCCTTTGGGGAATTCCTAGCATTCAGTGTTAAGGGTGACTGCTACCATTCCAGCCACATTCCATGTAGAAACACAAGTGTTGCCCAGGATGACTTTATGACCTAAAGGGCAACACAGTGTTAGAGATACAGTTGCTCTCGCATAAGCTGCAATGGATTGTGAGAGAATCCACTTAATAAGGAACAAGCTACCATAATGGAAAGTAAGACAAACAGATTAAAGGTTACATGAAAGGAAATTCAGGAGCCATGGTGGACCACAGGTTGAACAGAAATTAAGAATGCAGGTACGCTGCTGTGTAGTAGGAGTATGAGCTGTAAACCGAGGCGCACCCAAGTGTGAACTTCTCCATCACTTACTGTCATTTTCACTTACTGCATTTCAGAAGGAAAAAAGAAAAAGCTATTGCATGTAAGTATACCATTTGCTGCCCTGTGGGCACTTAGTAATTACTTCTTTGCTTCCTATCTCCCTCTGTTATCCACAAGGGTAATAAGAAATATATACCACCATAACTATTATTTTTCAGATATTAAAAACTGGCAATAACTCCTTCAACATCAAGCAGAATACAAGAGAATTGGAGTTACTAGATTTGGAAGCCTAGTTAAAAGAAATGACATTTTTCTTGTCTAATATAAGCTTTTAAAGCTGTACATTTCTCTATAAGCATATCTTAACTAAATCCCACAAATTTTGATGATGTTTTCATTTTCATTCAGTTTAAAATACTTTCTTATACCCCTTATAATTTCTTTTATGACTCGTGAATCATTTATGTACATACTGTTTAATATCCAAATATTTGGGAATTTTGTAGATACCGTTTTGTTACTGATTTTGAGTAAAATTTCTTTGTGGTCAAAGAACATGTTCTGTATAAATTCAGTCCTTTGAACTATATTGACACTTGTTATGGTTCAACACATAGTCTGTTTTGATTAATATTCTGTGTATACATGAAAAGAATGTACTGTTGTTTGGAGCCGTGCTCTATAAATATCAATTAAACTAGTTTGGTTCATAGTGTTGTACAACTCTGTCATTACTAATTTTTTGTCTATTACTGAAAGAAACACTTAAGTCATCAGTTTAACTATAATTGTAATTGTCTATTTCTCCTTTGAAGTCTGATAGTGTTTTTTTTTCTTTTGCCTCATGTATTTTTTAGTTCTATTATTGGATGTATATATTTATAATTGTTATATATATATATGCTGTATTGACTCTTTTATCATTAGGAAATGTCTATAACTTTAGTAATACTTCTTAAGATTCTGCTTTATCTGTTCCTAATATAGCCACTGAAGCTTACTTTTGCATACTGTATGTCTTTTCCAACCTTTTACTTTCAACCTACTTGTGTTTTTACATTTAAAGTGTAACCTATGTATAGTATATAGTTGAGTCTACCTTTTTTGTACAGCTTTGCCCAACAATGTGTGCCTTTTGATGAGAGTGTTTAGCCCATTTACACTTAATGTAACTAATGATGTGGTTGAATTCAGGTCTGCCTCTTTGCTGTTTGTTTTCTATTTGTCTCACTTATTTCTTGTTCCTTCACTGCTTTCTTCTGTGTTAAACAAATGTTTTCTAGTGTATCATTTTAAATCTGTTGGCTTTTTTTATGGCTCTATTTTTTCATTATTCTTCTAATGGTTACTACAGATAGGGATTATAATATGCTGCTTTAATTTATCACAACTTAAAATTATTGTTGAATTAACTCTGTAAGATACATATATTTGTAAGATACATATCAACACATATAAGATGTACATATTTGTCAGATATTTATATTATAGCTCTATAGTTCCATTCACCTCCCCTCCACCCTTTGTGCTATTTTTGGCATATATGTTACATCCTATATTTTAAAACCCAGTATACAGTGTGATAAGTTTTTCTCTAAGCAATCATATGTCATCAAGAAATTAAGATATGAAAAATATAAAAATGATGTTAAAATTCCAGGGTGGTTTTTAAAATAAATTATGTCTTTAAAATAAATGTCATAATTCATTATAATTTAATTCATCATGGGAATTTCTAACTTTTTATTACTTTCGGAAGTATGCCCAATATGGAATAGAACAAGAAAAGTGGGGGGCAGCCAGCTAGACACACTCACTTGCTCCTTCGTCAGACCTGTCTCAGTGATGACAGATTACCATACGCATGAGCTCCAGGGCTGGCCTTCCAAAGGCAGAGCTGAAAATACGAAATCCTTGACCTTCAAAGATCTATTTACTGAATTTTAAATCATTTAACATTCATTGTCACCAATTATAATTTTTTAAATTAAGGCTTGTGTTGATCTGCTTGTTTAGAATTTAGTAACTGTAGTTTAGTAACTATGACAACCTAAATTACTGACATGGAAAGCCTTGTAAAAGTTCTGGGTTGCCTGTAAGTTTCCAACTGAACAGAGAACAGCCAGCAGTGTCCTAGTTTACAGTGACACCTGGTGGTACTGTGTTTTCACGTTTTCTGATTTATCTGTCTACAACTTTTTAAAGTAATCATAGAGCCTTTGGTTAGTGGTCATTTTCCCAGCAAGGAGGCTCCTTGAGAGGCCTCTTCCTTGCCACCCCGCATTCCCTTCTGGGGCAGGGCTGCTTGGGCAGAAGCCCAAGTGGCAGGAGCAGCCAGTGTCCCTACATTTCCACCTCAGGCTTGAGCAGATCTGTGCCCTTGCGCAGGAGGAAACTAAGGCAGAAAGAATGAAGGCGTTGTTACCTGCCAACACTGGAAATATTAAGACTCATAACGTGTTATGAAGTTCTCCTGCAGATGTGCGTTTATTGAGAACGCACCTGGCATACCCCATGAGGTACGCACTGTGGTGTTTTATCTTTCACTGGTGGAAGAGCTGAGGCTCAGAGGGTTCTGGAGTGTACCCATGGTCAGGGTTAGACAATTGGGTTAAATCTCTAAAGAAGACAGAATTCTAATAGAGCCCTGTTTCTAATTTAGAATTTAATTTAAATTTAAAAATTAAATCTGTATATATGTATAGCATGGGTACGTTCTCTTTCTTAAAAATTAAGTTATTGCCAATAAGGCTGGGATCTTCTTTGGCACCCATCGCTAGACCCCTCCTCCTTGCCCAGAGGTCACCATTACTGTCAGTTTGGCATAAGGCTTTCCAGAACCACCCCTGCCCTGAACACACACATACAATTTGTATTAGATACAGAGATGGGTTGTGTGTTTGACACATAAAAGATAGCATTTGGCCAAAGCAGCTTTATACTAGTAAAAACCTCTTCAGTGGAGAACCTAGCCTCATCAAAATATGGATTTGTGCCACTAAGTAGTGTTACAGCAATTCGATGCTCTATAGAAATGACCAATGTTTCTAGAGTTATTTCAAGTATCTGTAGTAAATATTCAAGATGTAACTAAAATCTCAGCAGGACCACCATTTTATTCTTCTAGTGATTGTTCCAGGGTGGGGACACTGCCCGAATACCTTTGCTTCTGTCGCAGGGCAACACCCTCATCACCATGGCTGGAGTCAGAAGTAGCAGCCTTTTAAGCCCAGGACCCAAAAGTATTGTGTCTGAAATTGTCAGAATGATCTGTAGTTTGTAATCTTCATTATGGAATGTATGGCAAGAGGACTCTAAAAACTGCCTTTTAAAAATTGTTGTTTGAATTCAGTTTTTCTACCTCTTTCAATTGAAAGCCCATATGTATATATATTCATTTAAAACTTAAGTTCCCACAATGTTTTTCAAAAAACCACCTTTAAAAGGAAAATAATTATATTGATAGGCAGTAAAAAATATTAATTCATGTTATTTTTTTTTCTTCTGGGCACAGTAACTTAAGTGAAATAGTAAGTGTAAACAAACAAAATAAAATTAGAGGAATCAAAAGCCCAAAGAACTTTTAAGAAAAGCATAAGTGAATAGCTTCATCACACTTACCAAGACTCCTAACCCTCTGAGCCTACTCACAGCATCCTACGTAAAGATGGCACTGACGTGAGGCTATTCCCTCCCACTGTGGAATTACTAGCACTTGAACAGTATGATTCGAGCTGCAATGAAAACTTGAGACAGACTTGAGATAGAATCACTTCAGGCACAGTGTGTACATACAGGGAGGAGAGCTATTTCCCAAGGACAAACATGAGATTAATTAAAGAGGGAGTAGACTTTCTCAGAGCAAATGATTTGAAAATTAAACCATGAAATGTTTTAGTTAGATAATTTGCCATGAATTTTGTGAACATATTCTGCACTGACATATTTTTAAAGCACATGACTGTTGGTCATCCATATATTGTATATGATGTAGTGAGGCATTCTATCCATGCAGTTCTCTTTTAGGGTCTTGGGTACATACAAAGTAGAGTAGGAATCTCTGAAGTTACTATAAACGAAGGAAGTTTAATAGAGTTTGTGTTGTCACATTTTCATTGTGATTTTCCGAACAGCTGAAAATCCTGAGCTTCCACCATAATAAGGGTGGCACATGTCCAGGGGGGTCATGCATGGCAACTGTAAAGCTGCTACATTTTAACTTAAAAAATGAACTTTGGAGGAAAACTACTGTGTATCCCAAAAGGCGAAGTGTACAACTGCAGATTTTTTTAAAATCAGGTGGTAGATTCAAAGACCTTTCAGAATGCAAAATGTGCCAAATGTGGTTAGATGTAATATGCCCTTGAAATAAATATCTTTTCTTTTAGCACTCAAAGTGACCAGACTCTTAGCTTACCAGAGATTGGTTTTATGTGAGTAAATCAGAAGCCCTACTTAAACACAAAGAGCAGATTCCAGGTTACCACAGGACCTTCTCAGACTCGCCTTTGAGTGGTTAAAATCATTTTATGTAACTAAAATTATTTTAATGAGTGTATTTAGTTAGGGTGTGGCTCTTTCCAGTCAGAACATTTTCAAGTCCTAAATGATTATTCAATAGTCAGACCCAACTGCGAGGGCCATTTCCTTTCTTTCTTACCCATTTATAAAGTGTTTACATGCATTTCTCCTCTGCACTGTTTGTACCTTGGGTTTTCTTCACTTGAAATCCATCACAAAAATAAGAAAATAAATCAAAACTCCTTCCATGAAAAGTTAACTTCCCAGAAGGTTTTCCTGTCGTTTAAGGAATGATTGCTTGTGATTCAGTAATTTCTCCTCTTAGCCATGAGTTCCTTGGGAAAATTAAGCTGCCTAACCTTGAATTATTTGGGAGTTTAAAGACAAATTTTTGAGAACCGGTAAGTACTTGTTATTTAAATATTTGAAACCTGAATAATCCTCTTCAAATTGTTAATAAATTCCCAGGTGGCAGATGGCATCATATGTTCACTCATTCATTCGTTCATCAAGCATTTGCTGGGAACCTCTTGTAGTGCCAAACAAACTGGCTACATGGTTTGAAATTTTTTTAATGAATGAAGTGAAGTGAAAGCATTTTATGGAGACAGGTAAGCAAATAATTGCAGTAAAATAGAAATGCTGTGACATGGGCATCTGTGGGGAGCTCTCCTGTTCTCCTCGATACGACTGCAATAATCCTCTTCCTGTTTTCCTTACTTGCAGCCCTACAGCCAGAGTCATACCACTTGCTTGCTTACCATCTTGCCCTGGCCTGCACAGTTTGGAGACAGTGTCCCAGTGCCTTGGCTGGGCATACAGGGACTCTCAGAATCTCCTCCGTGGGCCGCCCCCCTCACCTAGACATGGAGCTTGGACTCCAGCTCTAGATTTTGGAAGGTCTTAGCATACGCTCCCTTTCTTCCTCCAGCTCTAGGACTGTTCTTCCTGCTGCACTTCCGACTATGCCATCGCGTTCCCTGCTACCTTCCAGACCCCTGTGAGTACCATCTCAATTAGCTAACTTCATTCAATCTTCAAGACTCAGCCTGGGAATTAGTGTCTTTTGACCCCTCACAGCACCTGTCACACTTAAAACAATGGTGATTTAAAAAGAAACTAGGCTGTGTTTTTCTTAAGGGGAAGGATGAAACCATTTCTCCTCACTCAGAATTTAAAACATTATTGGCATATGAGAGGCACTCAGAAATGTTTGTTGAATGAATGAATAAACAACGTCCAGGAACAGTTTGAAATTAGGTGCCACCTTGGTTTACAGTGTGGTGTTCTCTTATTCCGGAAGGTTGTACTGATGGCATTCTTTTCACTCAAGTGTTTCATGCATCACAGATCAATGTAGAAATGACGTCCAAGAACCAAGTGAATTAATCATTCTTAGAAAAAGAACTTTAGGTATCAACTAATTCCATTAACATATGTGCTGCTAATTACAGATTTACTCCCAAATATATTAGATTTTTTAAATTTCAGCATTTTCTTAGCAACTTATATTTTTAATGCATGTAACTATCCTATTTACTTTCTGCTCAGTTGATTGAGCTTATGACTGTGTAACATAATTCAAGTAACTTGACTTTGGTGGTTAAGTACAGCACAGCCATTGTCCTCAGGTACATGCGGGCAGGAGCCGGGACAAAGTCGTATAGCTCAGTGAGAAGCTGTATTTCACGTCTTCCCACACGCAAAGAGGAAAGGTGTGCAGTTCAGGGATGAGTGATTCTGAGAGCATTTTTGGAAATCGTAGACTATTGGAAATCCATTATTAACAGAATCCATGAGTATGTGAGGCCACAGTTCTGGGTATGCAAGGCCTCCATGAGTGTGCAAGGAAAATCCCAGGATGCACAGAGTAGGAAGACAGCAAGAACTGAACTGATGGTGGGGAGGGAGTGTCTGTGGCCTCCCACCCACTGCCATCCCCAGTCCTGCAGAAACCCTCATTTACTCCCGAGTACACTTGCTGATTTTCCCTGTCCCACGTTGTGGTATCTTGAAATGATGCTGGGTTTCCCAAGGCTTGTGCTGCTGACCGCCAACCCCACTGAGTGACAGATACTGTAAACATCCTACACTCTCAGCTGTGGACAGTGAGAAGGCTGGGAGAAGGCTGTTTACTCTCTCTGCCTTGGAAATCAACTAAAGAGAAACGGATTCGGAGTATTTTTTGTATGTGTCCTGTAATTGAGCCTATCCAGTATTTACTTACGAGGTCAACTCTAAAAGGAAAAAAAGTAAATTGACTGTGTCATGCTAACAACTAGAAAATAATTTGTAAGATCACTTATCCTTGACTTAACGTGGGTGGTGGGGAGAGCAATTACCAAATACTCAAGACATGAAGGTTCTGGTGACTTGTACAAGGCTGAGGCTACATCTTGTGCATTGCTGTAGCCAGTCTACAAAGGCAACACTAAATGCCTGCACATTAAGCTGAACAAGGCTACACTAACCTGAGCAGCATTTCCATACCGAGTTTAGCTTTTCTTTAAGCAAAAGTCCTGGTGTTCTGGGACTTGATATTTTGTCAAGGATCAGATGCAGCTGGGAGCCCTGGGCTTAAAGAATGGTGATGAGCCGTGTGCAGAGGCCTGCCATTCAAACCAGAACACAGTTACACACCTTAGAAAAGATAGGATGGTGGGGGCGGCAGGTAGGGTGCAAGAAGAGAATTTTAAGAAAATCTACAGAACTCACTCCTAGGGTAAGCCTTAACTGGAAAAAACATAACTCCTCATTTCTTCTTCCATGTAACTAATTTAGATCAAAAGAGTTATTAAACATCTAATCTAGAATTTGACTTACCCGAAATTTGAGTCTCTCTTGTTGTTTTCTAATCAATATTAAATATCTTCTTTTCAAAGAGCATATTTAAATAATAGGGTATATTCTAATATAGCAAGTACTTGAAAAGTACATTTAAAAATTAACCCCTGGTTTGACTATTAAATCTGAGTACGGTAATTTGCATGTATTGTCTTGGTACATCAAGTGTGACGGTCATACCTAAACTAAGAGACACTCTACTGCTTTAGGTTATTAGAGGACCTTTTAATTTAACCTCCTTGCCAAGTGAAAAATCTAAGACAATAGGTACAGTTGTTTCGTGGGACTCTAACAAAAAAAGTGTACAAGTACAATGACTAGCATGTGACTTCAAGGAAGTATTTGAAGAAGTTGGACATGGGGCTGTGGGAGACACTATTGAGGAATGTGGCGAGTAACTCCCGCTTGGCTGGGCCATTAACCCATTTAGATTTTGCCTATAGGCTTGAGGAAGACTTCTGAAGCAATACTATACAGTCTTCTCAAAGAAATAGTTATTCTGGGTGTTTGAAGTTCTACTTTTTCCAGGAGATGCAGATGATCTGGGTAACTGCAAAAGCAGCTCAAAGCGATCAGAGAGAAATGATTGCTTTTCCCATAGCATTTTGGTTCTTCTGTCGAAAAGGGAAAACAGTCACATCTTCCAGGTGTAAGTTGATTTTGACTTTCAGTTGTGAATGTAGCTGTTTCAAAGCTTACTGAAATATGTGCTGATAGCCATTCCATCATCCAACAAATATTTATTGAGCACCCACCATGTGCCAGTTTTAGAGTCTGGGAATATAGCATTGATCAGAAACAAAATCCTGACTCACAAACCTGCAAATAAATACATTATGTGTCAGGATCTAAACATCTTGTTCTATGTATCTGAAATATCTAATTTTATTTAATGGTATTATTGTCAATCTTTCAAAACTAAATGAATTTAAATATTCTGGAATCTTTCATTGTCTATGAAAAGCCTCTAGATACAAATTTACATGCTATAGTTAGCCTTTGTATTTGGCATTATTCTTCCAAATATATTCTCATTGTTACTAGCCTGTTTTGTGACATGGGTAAGTAGAATTAATAAACGTGCTTGAGAGGTCACTGAGAAGATATTGCTAAGGAGTTATACATAATATAAAAGGTTAAATGTACATGTGTTTATATATATTCAAATTATAATTTTATATAGTGCAAGTAAATTTTAACTTAAACCTTACTCTGTTCAATGTTCAAGTTTATATTTCTCCAGATACTAATAAGGATGACTTATTTTTACACTGTATGTATATTTGTTTTTTGGTAAGCAAATGCTGTAAATACTTTAAAAAGAAGAAGCTATTTTTAAATGTAAACTTTCATTTGTACTTGAAAAAAACCTAAGCTTCAACTGACAATTCTTTGCTAGCCTACTCGTGTCATAAAAACTCAACAGAAATAAAAGCCTATATATATATCCTATATTCATTTATGAATTCATGGTCTCCTTGTCCTCATGTGTTTAAATTAGTAAGTCCCTGTAATGGAAGTATTTTTATGCCTAGTGGTGATCTACTTCTATAAAAATACTCTTGCTTAGATTTCTCTAGATTTAATATAGTTCCTTTCTCCTCTTCATTTTAAAACTGCAGAGAGCAACTCACCAATCAACAGCAGTTCTTGCATGTTATTTTGATTAAGCTCTGTCATTGAAAAACTATACAGAAAATATACAAAACTCAATTGCATTTCTATTTATCAGTAACAAAATGAAATTTTAAAAATATAACTTATAACAGCAGCAAAAACTATGAAATAACCCAAGGATAAATCTAACAAAAGATGTGTAAGACCTCTACACTGGATGTTACATATTAATGACAGAAATTAAGACTTGAATAAAACAGGAAGGTATACCATGTTCATGGAGAACAGGACTCAATATTGTTAGTAGCTAATTCTCCCCAAGTAGATTCAGGCAGTCCAAACAAAATCTGAGCAGATGTGTGTATGTGGGGGGGGGTGTTTGGCAATTGGTAAGCTAATTCTAAAATTTAGAATACAAATGAAAAAAAAAACAGCCAAGATAATCTTGAAGAAAAGATGGAGAAGTCACCATTTATCAATACTTATATAAAGTCACAGTAACTGTGATAGTATGCTATTTATATATATTCTGCCTGTGTGATAGTGTGCTTTGTCTGTATACAGACAGACAGTAGATGGACAAAAAGAATAAAGGTACCATTATGACGAAGATGACACTGAGTACATTAGGGAAACAATAGTCTCTTCAATAAGCAACACTGGCCAAATTTAATATTCTTATTGAAAACAATGAATATTTAGATTCCAATCCACACCATGCATAAAAATCAATTCCAGATGGTAGATCTCAACATGAAAGTTAAAACTACTGGGAAGAAAAATAGAACATCTTTATGACTTTGGAGTGGGTAAAATTTACTTACACTAACCAGAAAGGGGAAAAAATGACAATTTGGAAAATAATGTCAGGAAATTCTGTTCATCAAAAGACATCACTAAGAATTGCAGTATAGTAGAGAAGATATTTGTAAAAATATAACAAACAACTTGTATCCAGAATATATAAGAAACTACTACAAAATCAATAATACCAACCCAGTAGAAAAGTGGGCTAAGACTTGAACACAACGTGATATGCAAATGACCATTTAACATAAAAAGTTGCTCAGCCTCATTAGTTATCAAATAAATGCAAATTGAAATCACCTAGAATGGGTAAAATTACAAAGGAGAAAATATATCTGATGTTGGCAATGATGTGGAGCAACACCAGATTGAGGCATTCATTGGCACAACCACTCTAGAAAACCAGTGGTATCTACTCAAGCTGAGTATATCCATACCCTACGTGCCAACTCTTGTTCCTACCCCACAGAAATCTGTACAGTGTCCTCCAGAGGAAATGAGTAGGAATGCTCATAGCAGCACTTTCTGTAATACCAATTTGGGAACTAGCCAAATGCCCAGTAACAGTAGGATTTATAAATTGTGGTATATTCACACAAAAGAGTACCATACTCTAGTAAAGTGAGAATGAACACTTTACAACTTCTCAAGAAATTACCAAGGAATCTCACAAATGCGAATGAAATAAGCCAGACACAAAAGAAGGCATACAGGCAGATTTAATCTATGTCTGTGGTGACAGAAGTCAGGATATAGTTACTGGGAATGGACATAAGGGATAGGACTTCTGGGGTGTTGGTAATGTGTGGGTTCTTGCTCTAAGCACTGGTCACACAGGTGTGTCACTTCATGAATAGACATGGTAGAATAGGTAGGTAGCCAGACATGAGCAGTGAAGGGGGGCGGGGTGGTCATTGTGGATGACCGTTATATCCGTATGGCTGGTTGTTTGCATTCTACACATTCTGTGTAAGCAAGACGGTGGGGTGAGACTAGATAACAGACCAGCTGAAATCGGCTGCTTCCAACATGACCCAAACTTCACCCCCAAATACATTATACACTTTAACATAGTAAGAATCATGCCCTTCTGCCATTAACAGTAAAAATTACACTTCTCTGTGCCATAACAGATCCCATGAGACCCAAGTATAGCCAAAAATTCCCCAACCAGGCATGAGGGTGGAGCATGCCTGAACTCTGAGGAGACTCCACCTGTTCCCTTTGAGACCTATTACCAATTAATTAATGTTCATCCCCCTTTACATAAAAAAGCACCCTAATAGATCCTCAGGGTGACTTGGGGGTCTGCCATGCTCAACTCTCAAGCACGCACTTTTGCTTCCCTTTAAACTCTTATTTTCCAGTAAACTCCCAAAAGCTCAACCGCTTTTGTGTCCATTCTTGAATTCTTTCTCACGGTGATACCAAGGACCTGTCTCTCCTTACACGTCTTCAAGCTGAAATTTATGTTTGCAATTTTCTGAGTGTGTGTGATACTGTAATAAAATGGTTTTAAAAATTAAGTGTTAAAACGTTAACACTATTTCACCTGACCTTAAATAAAGGAGGAATGTATCTTTATCCAAGCAGTCACGAAGTGAATTCTTTCTCCCAGAGCATCTTTCTTCCCAAAACATAGTAACAGCACACATTCTGAGGAACATTCTCTGGGACTGACCCAAACTGTCCCACGGCCTGTAAGCTCACATAGCAAATAGACTTTTGAGCAAACATCCTCTTCTCTCCAAGATTTATCTTATTTCACAGAACACCACTCCTCTCAGAAGCTCACTGTACCGATTCAATCCTCATTTTCCAACAAAGCAGTTGGGAAGTGAACAGAATAGGTTTCTGTAGCCACTTGAGACCTGCAGGAGACACTGCTAGCTTGACTCTGTGATGCCTGAAGTATGTCCATTGCCAGGTAACCCAGGATGGGACACGAAAATAGAAGCGCTCTATGGCTCAGAGTCAAGACTATGAAAAAACTGTCAGGTTAACATCCTTATTGCCCATCTTTAGAATGGTTATTGTGATTGAATTTTTGTCTTCTTGGAATGAAAGAATATTTTGTGTTGTTAAAATTGTCTCTTAAAATTTATTTCTTTTAAGAAAAGGCTTCATCTTCAACCACCAGCCTGAGGATGCTTTATATCCAGCCCAAACCAAAAAACCTCGACCTCTTCGCACATCAAGTCACACAAGCCAAGGAGCTCCCCTGAACGTTTCTCCTCAGGGAACAGTGCAGCCCACGAAGGTGTTTGAAAAGGGGAGCAGACATTTTTGGTTGTCACAGTAACTGGGAAATGACGCTTACAAGGTATCGGGCAGAACCAGACAACAAAAAAATAATTTTGACCAAAGTAATAATAGCCCCCAACCAAGGTAACCTTAGGATGTTCTTAAAGATGATTTACTTTCGGGAAAATTTGAACTATCCACACTTTGGAGTCTTCAGTTTAACACACTCTGCGGTGTACTGGCTGCGGAGCCTGCAGGTCTGAAAGAGATCTGATCTGGATGATCTTAAAAATCAACATAATTAAAGAAGAGAAATTGCCTCCGGACTGACTAGAAAAATACCCGGGGACCTTAGAGCACCCGCAGGAACTCTGTAAGGCTGAGTTCATCAAAGCTTTGTTACCAGCAGCCAAGGAGGGCCTCAGGGTGCTTCCTTTTTGACTCAGAGTAAAATCCGTCCCGTTTTCTTTCACTGCCCAGTCTCCTAGGGTGAGGCGGTTACTTCTGCAGCTCGGTCATGCTCGTGACTCGAGGATCTGACATCAGGACTTGACTCTGTAGGTTAGTCACTGGAAACCTGTAAAACAAGACCAAACATGTCCTCGAAACCACCTCTGGTGTTATAATGGCTGGGCTTCAGGGTGGGCCCCAGCCGGGTGGTGGGAGATCCCGGGAGCTCCAGGAGGTTCTGCTGGGTCCGGAGCAGGCACCGCAGAGCGGCCGGCCACGCGCCGTCCCTCCCACCGGCACCCGCCCCTCGCCAGGGTCAGCCAGCCTCGCGACAGCACCGGGCTGCCGCGCCAGCAGGAGGGGGTCCGTGCCCAGGGCAGGAAGCGTCCAGCTTCGTGGGGACTGTTCCTGCTGCGCTCCGACTGACCTGCGCCTCCGTGGGCCTCTGCTGTCGCCCCGGGAACGCCACTGGAGTCACTGGCTTACGCTGGCCTGGCGCAGCACCCGGTACGTCGGGGCAGGATGGCAGCGAGCTCGGCTTCCCTTCTGGCGATACACAGAGCGACCACCAGCGGCACTACGGCCTCCCTGTGCCAGAGACCTCGCTACGGGCCGAAAGGCCAGCGCTTAGTGCCCCTGCCATGTGCCAGGCGCTGTTCTGAAAGCTTTGCTTACATTCACTGATTTAATCCTCATGATTAAACAATAGACAGGAGGATTGTTTTCGGATGAGGAATCCGAGGTGTGAGAAGCTAAGAACATTGTCCAAGGCTGCACGAAGGGGCCTCCCTTAGACCAGGGGTTGCACCTGAAGCCGAGCAGCGCCAGAGAGCCGCTCCTGCCCGTGCAGCGACTAGCCTCAGTGGGAGGGGGATGTCCGTTTGTCCAGAGGAGGAAGCCGCAGCCGAGGGGGCTCAACAAGTGTGGGCTTGTCTACCAGTGTTTCCATTCTCCTTTTCCTCCCGCAGAGGAACATGCACCCCCTCCGCACCTCTGGGCGTACCCGGGACTTGCTTCGTGCAATGAAATGTGAGAAGCACCAGGGGGACACTAAGAGCGCGCCCACAATTCACCGGGCGCCTCTCCCGCTGCGCTGGCGGAGCCGCAGGAGCCCCTGCCGCCCCGGATCCCTGAGTGGCCGCGTCCCGTGCTGGACACACAGAGGGGACTTTGGTCTTGGTAAATAAACTGAGATTCAGGTTGAGGATGGAGAAGGCGAGTTTGTAACCGTACTATAAACTGGCCTAAATTTAGAATTGGCCTAAATAACTTGCCCAAATTCCTATTGCTTGTTGGTATCAAATATGTGTCTCGAATCTAGGTCTTTCTGACCCAATAAGTCATATTTTTTTTATTTATTACCTCTCTTTTGGTGTTGTATGACCTTCAAGAACCTAAACTTGGTTCTTTTGTGTGCCTTTTAATTTTATTGTAGTAATTAAAGTCCTTAAAAAGTACAATCTGATGTCTGTGGTGAGCTTGAGATTAACAAAATGTAGAAGAAAAGTTTCTGCCATTCTCTGACCTGTGTATTTGGTCTCGAGCTTAATATCATGATTTGACAGCCTCCTGAGAAATTTTTCTGCCTTTTCTAATTCTGAGATTCACATTCTGGCAATAAACTGTCACCAATAATGTTAGCTAAAGAATGTCACTCAAATTTTTTACTGCACTTACGGTTTTCATGGTGCAAGATGGCATAGGACTTCTCCCTTTCTTAGGTTAACTGTCTTTCAAACTCTATGACTGTAAAGTAACCCCATCATCCATGTATATATTGCTTTACATATGCGCCAACATTATTCAGTTTCTCATGTTTACATTCAGATTTGGGGGATTTGCATTATTTCAGTTATTGAATGACTAACGGGGCAATAGGTGTTCATGTACTTTGGAAAAGACAAAAAGGAAGATTTGTCCCCTAAACTAGCAGGGTTGCCTTTTTTAAACACTTGGATTTTTTTTTTCTATTACTTGCTGAAAATTGACTCTGATTACTTACTCTGTAAGGTTACTTTATTTAATCACAAAATTCCCAACCTTTCATTCAATAGCTTTCTTGAACTATTTTAAGTTTGTTTGTTTGTTTATAATCCTGCCTCATTCCAGAAATTATTAGAGGCAATTATTCTGTGTATGTTTAACAGTGGCACATATCTCTTAAATGATACTGAGCTAACTTGTGAAATGACCTACAATGAATAGATGGTAAACTTGTACTTTTACTTTTTATTTTGAAGTAATTGTAGATTTAGGGCAAGTTGCAAAATCAGTGTGGAATGATCCTACATACCTTTCATTCAATTTCCCCCAGTAGTTACATCTTACAAAGTGCTAGTACCCTCTCAAAACTACAAAACTGACCTTGGTTCAACACGTGTGTAGTTCTGTAACACTTTGTTACATGTATAGATTCATGTAACTACCACAGCAATTAATATGCAAACTATCCCATCACCACAAAGATCCCTCTCTCATGTCCCACAGACCCCCCTTCCCTCCACTATCCCTAATTCAGGGCAACCTGTCGTCTGTTCATCCTTGTAACTTTGTGATTTCAAAAATATTCTATAAGATATTATTTTTTAACAGATGAATACATTTAAAGTTATTTCTCAGGTGTTCATTAAAACACTAGATTTGTTTGGGGATACCCTTTTAAATCATTTTTTTATATAATCTGCTTACATGTTAAACTTTGAAACATGTTATAAGGGCTGAGCTCTTTCTCGATGTCTTGAACAGCATCAGCATTTTCCGTGGCAGATGAGTGTGCTATGAAACTCACACTGCTGTGGGGAGTGGGGTTCTTCCAACAGGCTCCGGGTTTGACTGAAGACCTATATTATTACAGTAAGTCTTCAGGTTGTTTTGTTCTGGGAATGGGGAAGACATAAATCCAAATATGATAAATTTTCATTTAAAAATATTTCTTACCCTCACAACTATTATACTCTGTTTTAAAATAATTCATTAAGTTCTCCATTGTTTTTTTTTTAAACTTACAAGAAAATGTATGGACCTTCAGGTCATAGTGTGCTAACCACTGTTCTAGAAAATAAGAATACTGAGGTACTTTCCGTGAAGTGCTGTACCAAAAAAAAAAAAAAATGATTTGACCATCATGCAATGAAACTGGAAATTAAAAATAAAACCAAACAATAAAAGACTCCTCCCTGGAAATTAAAGATCTTACATTAAGTAAGATTAAGTCTTGGGTGAAAAAGAAATATGGCAAAATTACTGTATTTCTGAAAAATAATGAGAACACTATATACCAGTAATTATGGGATACATTTAAAGCAATGATTAGACAATAATTTGTAACTCTATATAACTATATCAATAAAAGTGAAAGAATAAAAATAAATGAACTAAATTCCCAACTCAAAACACTAAATAAAGAACAAAATAAATAAATCAAATGAAAGTGCAGATAGGAGTTATTCAAGGTAAAAGCAAAATGTAATGAAAGAGAGAACGGAAAAGCAGCAGGTCAAATCGACCAAAGGTTCTGGTTCCTTGAAAAATAAACAAAAATAGGCAAACCACCAGCTAATTTAACAAAGAAAAAGAGGAGCAATTACAAATATACAAGATGAGAAATTACAAGTTGGGAATAATCATGATACCAAAGAAAAAAAATTTTTAAGTCATTAACATCTACTTTTGCATAGGCTTATGCAATGAAATTTGAAAAGCTAGAGGAAATGGATAATTTCTTAGGCAAATATCCCATACCCTGTACCCAAACTGACTCCGGTAGAGATAAAAAATGTAGACAATTTTTACAGAAACAGAAAAAAAGTTCCTAGCCACCCCATATGACAGCACCAGGCCCAGATAATCACATAGGAGAATTCTACCAAACCTTTAGAGACCAGCTAATCCTAATACTGCATAAATAAACTGTCTTAGACTGAAAGAAGTCACAAATAACTTTTGACTTTTTTTTATGAAGCCAGGTATAAACACGGATATCTCAACCTGACAAAAATAGTGTGTATATAAACACCCCAGCCTATAGGACCCCTGGAGGGCAGAGGGAAGCTGGGCACCTAGAAGGAGGCCCTGCAGGGAATGAGCCTCCAGGGAAGAATGAAAATTGCTTTTCGGGGGTCTTTTCTAGCGGGGCTACTAAGTTTAGACCCAGGAAAAGGGCTGCACTGGAAAAGGGGAAGCAGGAGTGAGTCAGGGCACAACAGGGGTCTTGGGCGGATTATCTTAGGTTTCTCTACCCACAGTCCTTTAGGATCCGTGCGTGGGGTATGACTCACTGTGAAGCCTGAATCAGTCCGCCCAGGTGTGGCACGCACCTAAACAAAGCAGGGCTGTAGACGGTAATTAGTAGTCGCCCTCTGGAGAAAGAACTGCTACCATGTATAAAAATGTGCTGCATTCCTTAAGCAGTGTGTTGTTGGCCCAAGAATAAGCCATCAGATCAATGAAATAGAAGAAACCTCCAGAAATAGATCCAGCTACATCTAAAAATCTCGTTTATGATAAAAGTGGTATCGCGAGTCAGTGGGGCCGAAACATTTGGTTTAATGTATAGTGTGGGGACACCTGGATCGCCAGCTGGAAAACCACACAGATCTGTGCCTTTCATCACACACCAAGTGGGTCAGAGATCTAAATATACATATATAGTTTAAAATTATCAAGTAACAAAAGAAAACACAAATGATTCCTCAAAAGTTTGTGTAGATGGAGGGGCTTTCTTAATTATGATGTAGTTTTCCTCATTGAAAGGGCCAGAGAGCAAAGAGCAGAGTAGCAACCAGCGAGCCTGGCACCCAGACCTCAGTCCCATTAGAAGGAACCAAGGCGTCTAGGAGACACGGCTGATCCCAGAGCTGGAGCGGGCTAGCTTAGCTCCCAAGGAGACAGGCCATCTGTGGCATCTTACACTTGTTTTCCTCGTCTCTTCAAATGCTGTGAAGCCAGCCACAGGCTCTTCCACCTGCTACTGCTAACGATTTTCAGTCCATCTTTCTGGGCTGCTGTGAAGTTTATAATGATCCTCTGGATGTTGCAGACCTACCGGCAAGCCTAAATTGTTGCTCACTTTCACCCTATGTTCCTGCAAACATTTCTTTAAAGACTGTATAAAACTCAGATTGTAATTTGCATCACGGTTCATTTCCCTTATTTGCAATTGGTTCCACATTTCTACTCCCCTATATTTTGTGTGACATTACAGGTCCAAAAGGTTTGCCAGAACACAAATGTCAGAATGACTGGCTCCAGCAAATTAAGCAGCATACATTGTAGAAGGCATTTAGTATAGCATAGGTAATAAAAACACTCCTTGGAGGAGAGGATTTGCAGTTTGGATGAGCTAAAGTTCACTGGCCAAGACCCTACGTGCTGCTCCCTGGCTGGCAGTGCAAGAGCACAGGAGAAAACACAGCAGAGACAAATTATATGATGGTAAATTGGCCCTTGATCATTTTCCCAGGTATCCACCTCACATTTTATTACAAGTAGGATTCAGCTGGGCACTAGAGGTTCCGTCAGCAGCCAGGAGAGTGTGTCCTGGCCAGTGGGGCAACTACCCAAGAGTGGGCGAGTAGGCAGCCCAGGACTGCTGCCGCGGAGACTGGCCTTCCACCCGCCCTGGGGCAGCCCGAGCTGTGACCCAGAGCCCCGGAAAGCAGAGCAGAGCCGTCGCCACCCAGACCGGCCATGCCTGGCCCCCCTAGAGAAGAGCTGGTGAGGAAGACCGGCAGAAAGCTGTTCTCCCTGGGGCTTCAGGAAGGGGAGACTGACCAACTGGCAGGCCCCAGAAGAACCTGCGTGTTATGGAGAATTTCAAGTTCTGTAGGTGGGTAAGTGTGAGCTCCCTACTCCTTGGCAGGCCCCTTTTGCTTCTGCTGCATGCTGCGAATCCATTTTCCTTTTCATTTGGGCTTTTATGGTGGCTTCTGCTGGTAAATTCTGGCACATATGAGAGACTCAGATGACTGTGTTGTGAGTTTGAGGCTTATGTGTTAATCTTAGTCCTGTGCAATCCTAGACGTATTGTCGTCCGTTTTAATGCTTGCTTAATTTTCTTTTCTCTGGATGAAAGAGAGAAGGGAGATGCAAACATTATGGAGTGAACATAGATTTTCTTCTTTTCTCTCTCGAGCCCTGAACTGGTCAGTACAATGCTTTCCAGTGGATTATGAAAAGGTTGAAAAGTAAAGGCTAAAAAGACAAATAGAAGCAGCTTCTATTGTCAGACCCTGACATTCCACAAACAGACCAAAAGTTCAGTTGAGGTCTATGAAAATATTAGCAGATGCCAAAAGGCCGGCAGCCAGAATTTGTGTCTTTGTGCAAGAACTGAATAGCTACAATAGCTAGAAAATTTCTAAAACCCTGGCACTGATGGAATAGTCCCATGGAAAAGAGAGTGAAAAAGAAGTGTTTCTGAAATGATTAATGAATTTGTAAAAAGAATGTTCTCTACAGATCCTAAGCCTCTAAGCATGTAAATAATTGAATATCAACACTTGGAGATAACATTTCTTTTTTTAAAGGATATTATTATTAATAGTGGTTGAAATGAATCTGACCTAACTTGAAATATTTTAGTGAGGGGAGGTAGTATGCATAATATACTGATCAAAACTTGACTTTGCAACAATCAGATATGTCAACTTCTAAGACAATTCTATTTCTAAGTTATTCAGAATGTTAATCACATGACATCTTAATAAGATGGATATTTTTTTCAGTAGCAAATTTCATTAATTATGTTAATAAAATGACTGACCCTTATTTTATGCTTCTGGACATTTAGAATTGGAATTACATCTATTTGATTCATCTTCTTAAAAATATATTAGTTGTAGTAAAAAAATCCATTATAAAATGAATTGAAGCCAATGCAAAAAGTTGAAAGTGTTGTTTACCAAGTGGATTTGCATTTTTGCCATAAAATGTAAGTAGCAAAAATATGATTAAGGCAAGTGTTTGGGATTTTATATACTGACCAAATATAAGACATGTAGCTGCTTCAAAAATGCTAGCCAGTGATAAATTCCTTCCTCATAAGTGGAATTCATAATTTTGTCAGAAATGAATTTAATGCTTTTATTTCTGTAAGGACTTTTCTACTAAGTATCTAAACAGATATTTGACTGTAATGACAGAAAATGAACAGTAGAGGGCACTTTAGTTCTCTAACAAAATAAACCCATTCCTAAAACCTATTGTAAATCAGTAACACAGACAATGGGAAGATTTGAAATATCTGGTAGAGGTTAAACAAAAATGTGAAGTGAGTTCCTTTGCTTTCCAAAGCCTAATAGAAGATGTCTCAGATAAATAGCAGCTTCTCTTCTGAATCATTCCGTAAGTCACCTGGGTAACATGAAAAACAAAAATGTTACCAGACCTACAAATTCGTGGATCCATCATTCCAATCATTTCATTTTAAAAATCTCATATTTGGAAAACTCTTGACCTATCGAATGTACCTAAATAAGTAAATTCTCATTAACCAGGCTTTTAAGGGCTAGAGTGGGTGCTCAAACTATGTAACAAATAGCACTATGTAACACTGTATATTTATTTTATTTTGGTTCAGAACTTACTAAGAGTTAGCCTGTGACCTTAGTCATGTTACTGATTCACAGTTTCCTCCAAAATTATCTTTATCACCATCAATGCCATCATCATTTCAAGGCAAGGTGCCTGCCTTCAAGTAGCTTCCACTCTATTCTAGTTGTAGAAGGATTAATATATGAAACCCACAAACAGTAGAGAACACAGTGCACTGTTAAATCTAAACTGTGTTGTCCAGTGTATGAACGATCTCGGGCAAGTCATTGTAACTCCCTGGGCCTTAGTGGTTACATTTTATAATGAAGTTCTAGACTGGATGATCTAACTAAAAGACTGTCATCTATTCTTATTCTGTATATTGTTTTTCTATCAAATTTGGTTACCTAGTGTCCAAACTCTCCAAAGATTTCCTGCGGTTCTTAACCTATGGAATGAAAAGGCCCACTTCAAAATCTCACAGAAGATGTGGGGCTTATCCCCCTGAGAGATGTTCTAAGGAATACATATCTTACTCAAAATAAGTAAGATTCATTCCAAGAAGTTTTAGGACCTTCAGAATCAACCTTCAGCTCCCTGTGGATCATTTGGCATCACAAATTCTTAATATGTCAAGAATCTCTGATAGAGGTACAGAGTACACAACTCCCACGTATTTGAGGATTATTCCTAGAGATCTTATACGTAGTTTCTGGATCAAGATGTGCAGTGAGGCTGGTGAAGCACATATGCCATCCAAGTAATTTTGGACTTTATCCTATAAGCAACAGGAAGTATACGGGAGTGTTTAAACACAGACCTGGAAGACAATGCATTTTAAACAGGAAAATTAGAGAATAGACTGTAAGATACACAGAAGGAAGGGAGCAGGGCGATCATCAGCTAAACTGTCAGCATAATAATCCAGGTGAAGCTTAGTGAGTTTGCTTTAGGGACCGTTCCAAAATTAGGGATGTTCCCCTCTCTAAGACAGCCTATTTGAATCTGTGTAATAACTAACGAGACAGAAGTTTTCAAACACCAAAGGACATTTTGTCACTAGACAAAGGATTGTTCTTCAGTTCCATTCATTTTCTACTCAAGACAGCAGGGGACACTAGCAGCCTGGCTCTTGCACTGTCCCCAGGTGGAGGGCTTGAGACCGTCCGCAGCCACCTGAGGAGGGGCGACGCATCCTCCTGTTCAGGAGGACGTAGAGGGCTTTGCTCCCCATCCGCATCCAGGCCAGTGGCAGGTGCTATAGCCCCTTCACTACGTCCCTCAGGCAGAAACGACGGGCCACTCACGATGTCATTTGAGGCTTGTATTTCCAGGATGGAAATACCACTCCAATGCCTAGTGGCCAAAAAAGAGCAAGCAAGCAAAATGTCTGCATAGTGAGATTTCTCACAGAATGGTGGCAAAAATTTAATGGAAAAAAATATGTGAGTAGATCATCTTCTAGGAAATTTGCACATAGAACCTGATATTGCCACATATTGCCAAATCCAATCTGTTCACTATAAGAAAGGGAAAAGATCATTAATTTAAAGGTAGGCATTCAATAAGGAGATTTTCTCATTCTTATCAAGAGGAATCTGGCCAACGGCCCCCAAGAATAGGGCCAGAAATGAGATAGGATCAAAATGGATTTCGGGACGATAGATAAATTCAGGCATCTGAGTCTACTCAGAACGTGATCATCGGTTAGAGGAGGGAAGTGAAACCAGTTGTGCAAATTGCCTACAGACCAGGCCGCACACATCTCACAGGCCCGTCGTGACCCGGCCCAGCCCGCCGGCCAGCCTCACCGTGCGGCTCAGTGGCACCAGGCCACTAGGCGCACCACACGCCTGATGTCTCTGGGCCTGTGCCACTGTCACCCGGATCAGAATGCCCTTCCGCGAGGCTCTCCACCTGTGAAATCCTGGCCAGGCCTAAATCCCAGCCCCAAAGCCACCTTTTCTACTAAGCTCTTATGAGCTCCCTCTGCTCACTTCCTGTGAAACAAGTAAGCAGATGACCGCCCCTCGGCCACCCGGACTGTGCTCACGCCCAGCGCTCCTCAGGGCGGGAGAAGCGAGAATCACCCTCGCCCTTTCCCGCTGCACTGCGGCCCCTCGGAGGAGTCCGGTCCTGGTCCTTTTGCTCCCCAGGCTCCTAGCGCGATGGGCACATCATAGGAAACGGGTGAGCATTTCTGAAAGAGAGACGGGGCGAGGGGAAGGGATTGCAGCAAAGGGCTCTCCTGGTACTGCGGACAGAAAGCCTCCCGTGAGCCTGAATATGGAAAGCGGCTTTGCAAATGTAAATTCACAGTTACGAAAATGGAACAGATTCGATTAGATGGGTGGTTGAAAGTGAGGGATGAGAAAGAAGGACTTGAAGGTGATTCTGACAGAGTTTATCAGCCCAACAGACTGACAAGACTATAAGCCGGTGGTATTACCAGCAGAGCAGGAAGAGGGGCAGAAAACGAGGTACTGTGTCAGACTTTTGGCTTGGCCCCAGGGGGGCATCCGTTTGTGGGTGCCTAGCAGACAGCTGTGCATTCAGGGCTGATGCTTTAGGGAGAGCTCCCAGCCCAAAGCTTGCCAGTGGGAGCTGTGGGGGAGACGATACTGAAAAGAAGAGGACCAGTGACTGGACTCGGGTTCTGCCTGCATTTAAGAAATGAGGAAAAGAGAAGGCAGTGAGGGAATCCGATAGGGGCCAGATGCAGTCATCCAAGACAACAGATGCCACAGGAGGCAAGAAGAGCGATCCTAGGAGGGCTGCCGGCCCGACGTGCAGGGGATGGAGGGCCAGCCGGAGACGGACCAGACCAGGGGCGAGCGCAGGGGGTGAGCCCCGCTCTGTGAAATGATACCTGTGACAGGGACGAGGGAGTCTCCATTCATTCTGTAAATTATTTCTGGTTGTGGCCTGCATTGTCTTTAATGAACACTGGCTGAATCAAGCTTCATTTACCTTTTAACCACCCACAGCTTTTTAAATTTAGGAAGTTAACAATAGAATGTATGCATAGGCTTGCCACTGAGGTGGCGATGTAGCTTGAAGATTCATTTATATTCTCTTTTAAAATATATCATTTTATTCTACATATGAATCAACTCATTTTTGTGGGTTTTTTTCCTAAAAAATATGATCCCAGAAGACCTTAAGTAGTCCCTTGCACCAAAAAAAAAAAAAAAATTTTTCCATTAAATGCAACTGGACTTGTACATACACGCTTAGCCGATCTGGGGCTGGGCCCTGAAATGGGGTCAGGGCTTAATTGTGAGCACTGACCCCTCGAGGTCATGATTCCTCACCTGGCCGTTCTCCCCTCTCTGCAGAGGGCAGGCTGAATGGTTTAATGTAGCAAAGGGAGAGCTGAAACGTCTGCCTTCCGCCCAGCTGAGTACTTTTTATTGTCTCATCCCCTGTTTATTACCAGGAAGATCTGTGGGGTTTAGATCATTGTCAGTGAGGCGTGTGGCTGCCTTTAGCCACTGCCGGGCCCGCCTCAGTAGGTTAATGCCACTGAATTCAGAACTGATGACCTGGGTATTTTAGTTTAGCCAGTTATATTTAAATATGTTTTCTGAACTGGTTTGAGGAAATGTATTAAGATCTAGTTAAAAAGCAGGCTTTTCAGAGATCAAAGATATTCACTAAATACATTCAGGGTGCTCTCATCTGTTGGTGACTTCCTGGAAGTCACATGGGCTGAATCCCACCCAGGAAGCCGCCCCTTCCCAGGGGGAGACACTGAGAGCAAAGGTGAAGGAACGGAACGTATAGGGGGCAGGGAAGCCGGGGAGGAGACTCCCCTTCGGGGACAGCAAGCGAGGCGGGTCCTGCTGAAACCAGGTTCAAGAAAAGCGCTGGTTGTATATGTGATATTTTTACGTGGATGTGATTTTCTTATGTATTTTGTTTATTGCCTGGGGACATGTGTCTCCCGCTAGAATGTGAGCGGCAGAAGCGGAGCTCTGTCCGTTTCGTTCACCGGTGTGTCCCAAGCACCTGGAAAGGCGTCTGGCACATGCAGCCCATTGACTGCTCCGGGGTGAGGGAGTGGATCCCCACACCCCCAGGCCTGGGAGCATTGCCCCCGCTGGCAGCAGGGCGCTCTGACACCCGCTGCACTGAGCGCCTCTCCTCCTGCCACTCCATATCCCTCGGTCCGGAGAACACAGGCCCGGGGGGGGGGGGGGACACCCCCCTCTCTGCTGTTCAGGGAAGGAAATCCTCCGCGTGTCTTTCGCAGAAGTGAGAGAAAAGGGCCAGTAGCCCCCGTGTTGGGGGGAGGGAGATCAAAGACTGGACGCCAATCTAAGGACCTCATGCCATGGAGACTGCAGGCTGAGCGAGTCACTGAAGCCCGCGTGGCGTCTGCCAGACCCGGGAGAGTGCTCCTGGCTCTGCACGTAAACAGCAAGCTCTTGCTTTGATGGTGATAATCTGTTTGTGATTGCCTGGGGGCCCAAGGTAAAGATTGTGATTAAGGAGCCAGGGTGTGCAGCCTCAGTGGATCATGTTCACTCCACCCCATCCAACAACTAGAGTGGCAAGAAACTAAGTCACAAATTTGTGATACCCTATTACCCCTCCCTGTGGGATGCTCCGGCTGGGAGTGTTGTACTGGCCAAAGATGAGCAGCTATAGAAGTGTAAGGAAGTCAGAGGAAAAAGAACTTGCACCTTTGTACCAAAAAGACCCTCTTATCCCTGTGTGGTGGCCAAGAAAACCACTGCATAGATCCTGTTTCAAGAGACCCTACATGGGGGGCATGTTTGATGACAGCCTCCAGCTGCTGCAGCTCCAAATCTGCCGCACACTCATGCCTGGGCCGTGCTTCCCTAGCCCCTCCTGAGTGAGGACGGGCAAGTGGCGCTGCTGGAGGCAGGTGGAACTCCTCTAACACATAACCTCTGCCGGGGGATCCCCCAGCTTTCTGGCCTGGCTGAGACGCTCCCCGCCCATCCCTCCATCCCTCTACTTCCACGGGTATCAGCCCTGTTTCCAGGTCTGAAGGTCCACCTGAAATGTGTGCTGTCTCCTCGTTTATCCTTCACAGGCATTCTCCCCCCAAAAGTGAATCTCTTGCACACCTAGTCCTGTCTTGGCATTAGCTTCTAGGAAGACTTGAACAGCTCCAATAGCCAGTAGATGCTGCTAACTCACAAATGCTTGATTTTCAATGTTTAAGATTCTGTGGGTGAAGATGGAATCTTTTAAAAGCCTTTTTGGGGATATTGCACCCCCAAATATATGTGGAAAATGCCATCTCTGATCAAGTAATGGGACCAGTGAAGGAGGTTCTTGACCTGGGGTTCACAGGTGACTTTAGGAGGTCCAAAGCCCCTTAAATAAGTGTACATTATACTGAGTGGGCATACAATTCTCCCCGAAGAGGATTTATAGCTTTCATCACATTCATCTACAGAATTATCAACTGTGGCAACTAATTGTCAGTTAACTCAGTAGTTCAGAAGTCATGGCAACATGAAATCTGTATTTATGATGTAACTTGTTTTATACAATAACAATCATGTCTCTACCACCCCAAAGTAAATGAACTTTAATCATCTTGAGAGCCTGTAAACTAAGCCTGTAATGCAAAGATCATCAGTACTGCAGTCTTCACCTAGTACTGACTTTAAAAGCAGTCATGCTCTAACCTAAGTGGTTACTGGCATGAGAGAAATCAGTAATTGAAAAATCAATAGGTTAGTTTTTTCATTTTAGGGCATTGAATCTCAGTAGCAGGGGCTTCCACTCTCAGCCCAGACAATGCTTAAAGCCAGTCCCCTGGACGACAGTGGAAGATCACTTCCAACAGCTGCTGTCAAAGAAGGTTTGTGTCAGCACCGCGTGCTTCCACCCTTCTCAGAACATGAGTGTCAGCAGCACACATTCTGCCATGTCAGCATCTCTATTTTATACCCCTCCAAATACGGATGGTTTAATTAGACCAAGTCAGGGGATGGTTTGTTGATGGCCCAACCTAGAAGTAAAGGCTTCCTAAGGGAACCATTCCTGCTCTGCCCTGGGGAACTATCGAGTGTGTGCCACTGAAAAGCCATGCCCTCACGGCCCCTTCCCTGCAGGAAACTGTTCTCAAAAAGTAATAGCTTTACCCCTGAATCTCGTGGAATATTTATGGTGAGTTGGGATAAATAATGTGTCTGGACAGCCCCAGACATGCGTGCTCTGCTACCACTAATTTCAGCCAAGCATTCTGAAGGCTCCCCTAGACAGGTGCGTTTATTCCTACACACAATTTCAGTGTAAAAAGAAAGCACCTGCTGAGGACTAGCAGGTCGACAGAACAGCCCGACAGCCCGCCAGGCCACTGTGAGGCTGAAACAAGCGTGTCCTTTGAGGGGAGAGCGAATTCCCCCGACATAGATCCCTGAGCAGAAGGCCTCAGGACACATAGGGAGCTCTCCCCCACTGCCCCGAGGGGTTCTTTGGGTGTGTTTGGCCCTTACCTTGGTAGAAAACTTCTTGTTCAGTATTCTCAATTTCTCAGTTCCTGAAAGCATCGAATGGTAAGTTTAGGAAACAGCTCGAATTTAGTCTTGGAAAACCAGAAGAGATTTTGTTGGGGCATGGGAGCAGGCCAGAGATGTATAGGTGGCTATCTTTTCTGTCACCAAGGGGAGAATTAAATCCAGTAAGCTTTAGAAAATATAGAAACCATTTGAAACCCTTCTGATAGAGTGCTAGGTAGTGGGGATAAACATCAGGGGAGAGTTAAAAGCTGCATTCAGACCTTTCAAGCAGAAACCAGAGATTTCTATATGACAGCCAGACACTAACGAGATACTAACTTCTGACCAAACAGGGGTGTTCCTTCCTAATCATTAGCTGAGTTCCTTGCTTATATTTCTTTCTCTGCTAGAATCTTCTTTTTCTAAAAGGAGCAGTCATCTACATTCTGAGTTTAACTTTCGTTCTGAAATACATGCACATACTTTACTCTTCATCATTAGAGGTCTAATGGGATGATCAACAAGTGTACCATGCTTTAAGACCAAGGGAAGGCTCTTATTTGGGTTTTTTTCTGTTTACTAAGAAATATTTACACCAGGACCCTGACAGAGACCCAGAAGAGATTATAGAATTCTCAGCTTGGACCTGCTCACCCAGTGCCTTCACCCAGTAATTCATGCACCTCCAAATGCACATGGGCATAACCCCGCTGGTTCTAAATTTTAAAAAGAGAAAAAGAAAAGCCTAAAAACCTTTTCTTCCAGTTCAACCAATCTATTTCACATTTTAAAAATATACTTTCATAGACCTAATTCTGGAAAAGCCAGTGTTACCGACATGTGAATCGGAGTAAAATATATTAGGTGTCATGTTGCTTTGTTAACACAGAGTATTCATTTTTACTTGCCCTGCATCTTTTTGAAGGATCACAAATTGCTTTACTATTGTCACTACAGAGCCACCGTTCAATCTTTCTGAGGAGTAATAAAGGACACACCCAGGAACCTGAAGAGGAACAGAGGGGCGTGCTCTCCCTGACCAGAGAAAAAGGGAGAGGAGTGCGCAGGGAATCACAGACGGCGGGACTCAGGTGGGTGCAGAGCAGACGATCAAATGCCGAATTGTAATACTGCGTAAGAAACGCGTCAGGAAGCATCACATCTTGGAGAGCATTTTATTAGCTAGGATTATGTAGAGTTTTTTGTTTGTTTATTTCTTAAGGAATAACATGAACAAAGCAGTTTTAATGCCAATGAGGTCTCTAAATCCGTTGCGTTGAACGAACGACCTGGTGCCGTAGACTAGGAGCAAGGGGCGGAGCCAGCCCTGTTCCCTTGGACTCGCCAGGGGACTCTGAGCAAATCCCACAGCCTGTCACTTCTTGGATTCTTCTCCACTGACACCAGATAATACTTCCTACCTGTCAGTATTCCTGGACTAGAGCCCTTGAGAAACAGGATGGGGGGGTCCAAAACCCTGGGGATATTTGCATCTCTAACAGATGCAACCTAGGGAGGCTGCCCGACTTACAGCGTCTCCACTGCTGGAATTCAACCCTTTGATGCAAAAAGTTAAATATAGCAAGTGGCCATATCTGGACTACAGAATCCTTTTCCCCTTGTCCACAACTAACTAGTGCAGGTATAGATATTTCATTCAACTGGGTTGGCTGATCAAATTCTCCTAGGACACCAACCAGGGACACAGAAAGGCACACAGAGATTGGGCATTGTTAATCTAAACAGTCATAAGCCATTTTTAAAATTGTGGAAAAATAGTATAAAATAGAATAGATCTCAGGGCAGTCACCTTAGCCCCTCGTCCCATGCATTAGGGCGACTGCCTCACATGCCAAGGACTGGACAGGATCTTGGGGTGGACGGGGTCCCTCCACATCCCATTTCCTATTTCTCCCTTTGGGATGCTCCATTCCATACTTGCTTCCCCACTTAGGGTCCCCTGGATGCCTCCAAAGGGATCTGAAATCCATGTCTGTGGGGTCACCCAGGGCCCCATGGCTGGGGTCTGGTTCTAGCAGGTGGCCAGGTGGGGACGTTGCTCCGGCTGGCTAGCACAGCATTGCTTTTGTGGAAATGTGTGAGCCTGGCTGCCAGGTTTGGGAACCCTGCTCACCTGGTCCCTGTCCTAGAGCACTACTAGTGGTAAGAGTGGAGTTTGTTTTGTGAGACCTTTTGTTTGATATGCGTATTTATAGAATTTGTATAGCTATTCATATATTACTTCTATAATTATATTACCATCTAAAGATGTCAATATTAACAAATAACAAGTATTAAAAATAACAAATATTAACAAAAAACAAATATAAACAAAGGTTTTTTTCAGTATTTTGTCCATCTAGTCTGATGGGTAACACAATATTAACATCAAGAGATGTGTATAAAAGTATTATATGTTTATATTTTAAGTATATATTTGTATGACATATAATACATTTCACATTGCGGGTCATAGTAAAAATTTCTGCCCTTGGTGAACCTTCCTCTAAAAATAGATTGATATATGTAAAACCAGTGTTGACAAATGGCTACCAACACGATTCCACCTAAAGTTTATCGTAATCAACGCATCTTACAAATGGTAGAAATGAAGGAGAAACATCTCTATGGCAAGAGGTTTATTTTTAACTCCATTCACACCATCCCATCCCACTCATGATCCATTCATGGGTGTAATTAACAGAATAGACACATTCTTCCTCTTATTACTGGGCAGAGCCAGAGACTCTTAAGCTCGAAACGGGCAAGTTGTGTATAAATGGCGACAGGTCGCCACTGCATCTCTTAAGCCAGACATTATCGCCTCGGGGCCCATTCACACATCTGAGTCCAATCATTAATGCAAAGATCTCAAAATATGACCTCCACATTTCATGACCTCTATCGCAGCTACCATTTTGCCCTGGCTTTTAAAATTACTTGATGTTATTGATCAATAATTCAGTTCTAAGATTCTGTAATTTGATCATTGAAGTTAGAGCTTCTGATTCCATATGGAAAATAAATTAACCAAAATAAATATGTAAAAAAATCAAAATCTCTAACGATTTTACATTTATATTACTCCTGGAAACATCAAGCATATTTTTACATCTTCCTTAAACCATTCAGGCAGTCATGCTGAGAGTCCACACATCAGCCTTGCCAGGGCCTGTTCAAGCCTGAAGGGGCCAAGCTCCTGACTCCAGGCTAAAGGGAGAGTTTTCGTGCTTGAAAAGCTGGCAACTACCTCTTGATTTCCTCCAGGTTACGGGTACTCTTTATAGCAGTATTTGCCCCTCTTAAAAACCCATCCATGACTTGCTGTTAGATGTATTTCCTTCAATTAAAGGTTATTCTCCTTGATAATGTTCCCAAAAGTATAGTCAGTACTTTTTTCTTTAAAAAGTGTGGAGTTATTAACAAGGATGAGAAAACAGATTTGATCATCACATTCTTTGACAGCTAGTGTCGCTCTGCCTACCATTTTCTATGAGACCAACTGCTCTTTATGTGCACGCTGTCGGTGTACATTTATGACATCTGTCACTGTGAGCCGCGCCTGCCAGGGGAAAATACAGCACCACAGGGAGGGACGTCACCCGCTGACACCCTTGTGGAGTGTGTCAGAGTGAATGATGATGGTGGGAGTTTGGAGAAGACCAGCAGAAGTGGGGAGAGTCTAGGAGCTCCATCTAGGTCGGAACTTGCATGAAGCTCTGGTGTTGACTACTTTCTTGAACATTTTTCATAATCGACCTAAGCCAAAATTTTATCTTTCAGTCCAAATCATTCTACATCCCAATGCACTCAGCCAAAGTTTTTTTCAGCATTTTGTTACCCAGTCTGATGGGTGCACAATAATTCCTATTTAAATCCAAACCCGTTTGATATTTTTAAGAGAAGATCACAGTCTTACAAGAAATCGATATGAGAAAGTGGGGAAAAGGCAAGCATGGGCTTGTGACCGCTAAAGCTTTTCACAGAGGGGAACTGTAGGGCTCTCTGTTACCTTTATTCCAGAGTTTGAGTATGGCTTCACGGTCCGTCCTGATTGGGTTTTTTTGTCTCCCATCATTGCTTAGTTACTGTGGTTCTTTAGAACATCCTGTGCCGCTCATCCACCCCAGCCATGTGCAGCTTGCGGTCCTCACCACCCTCCAGGCGCCTCTGAGCGGGAAGGCGGGCAGGGAGGAGGCCACGTGGCTATGGTGCGGCGCTGATAACCACTTCGAAGCTAGGCTTTCGGTTTTATCTCCAGATGATATTATGCACAGAGTCACATAAATACGCTGACAGGGTGTTCGTCGCTCAGCCGTGCATCATGCAGTCCCGAACACGCCCCAGTGCTGGCCCGCACTAGCTGCATGGCGTTTTTAAATTAGTCCTGTGACTTCCTGTGAATAGCAGATCTGCGTGTGCAAACGATTTTAATTTATTAAATGTAAACATTTAAACTGTATCCCAATTTTCATGCATTTGTCTTGGCGTTTCTCCAGTGTTTAATGATCCGGGTCGATCCATCGAGGGACGGATCAGGAGCTCTGTGCTGTTCTCACACATCTGGCTTTCATCCTTACCAACTCCCACCCCCATCCCTCCACCCCCCTTTACACATCTCTGAGAAGCAGTTCCAGCTGACCCCCCACCCTTGGGAGGAGTTAGGGACTCCCTCCTCCTTTCTCTCGTGGCAGAGATCTGATCCGGACCCAGCACGGTCTGCACAGCATGTTTTAGATGGGCGCGTCTGTCCCTCTGCACACTGTGAGGTCTCACATGTCACCTTTGTCAAAGCGAAGCTGCCGCAGTCCCAGAGGCCCCTCATGCCTCTCCCACCTACAGCTGGCGCCCAGGCCACACCAAAGACTGTGGCCCGATGGCATCTCTCAGACTGTTTGCACACTTAGTTGCCTCTTTTGAGTTGTATACTAAGCAAGAGTCAGTGATACTTATTCCCACACCTTCATGCCAGTTTTACATATTATTGCAAGTGTGTAATTTCATTAAATATTTAACAAACATAAAATAAGTGCAGCAGAAATGAAAGCTTTATTTTTGTGAAATGTATCCTGAAAGGAAGAGTAAAGGCAAATCACACACACACACACACACACACACACACACCACACACACACACAGCTGTCAAACAAATCATGGGAAATACCACTATACACATCGAGGGGGAAATCTTAAATATCTAGAAGAATTCTACACTCAGAATGATTGTAAGTATCTTTAAGACTTTGCTCCATTTTAAAGACGTCACAGTTGACAAGATGCCTAAAGGGCGTGGTTTTCTCAACAAGGACAAGATAGGCTCCCAGCAATGGTCCCAGACCAAAAATTAAAAAGTCTTGGTTTTACATCAAAGGATCAGCAAATTAATTCATTAAAATAAAATCTTTAAGAAACATCCTTCCAAAGCTTTCCTCCATTAACTTGCTTTTAAACATGAACTAACAAATCCTTGGTGAGAAGTCTCCTGTGGATCCCCGCCCTGCCCCTAACCATTGCTGCTCCAGGTAAAAAACTGGAGCCCGCCTGAGAAAGGAGAGGGTCCCCCTGTGCAAAGACTGGGTTGTGACCCCTGGGGGAGGATGCCAGGACGAATCAGGGATGCGAGACGGACACAGGTGTTGACTCGGGCCCCTGAGTATTGCTCCTGCATCCGGGCACCCACCCTCCAGTCTAGGGTTGGTCACACCACAGCATTTTTTCTTTTTGCTTAAGTTGATTCAAGTCAAGTTTCTTTCACATGTAAACAAAAAGACTGATAATACAAAAAATAAAAGACACCATTACTTTATATATTGTCATTACTATAGAAGTTGCTTGTTGACTCAACGTTATTGGGCTGTTTTTCTGTGCCAGCTCAGGCTATGAACAAACCAGCCCCAAAGCCAGGCTCTCACGGAACTTACAGGCCAGCACCCTGATGGCTGGAAGGGCTGGCAAATACACATTTTATATTGACACCACACTCATATTCATATCGTAACATAGTTGTATGCGTTATGCATTAATGGCTAGTAGATCCAACACAGACATGAAAGAAAGTTAGGATATTTTCAAGGGAGTAGCCATAACCCTGGAGTGGAATGCCAGTGAGAATAACCACACACCCTAAATCACATCCACATGCCATTGTCAAATTCAGGATTTGGACCTGGCAGGCTTAAGTGTGGCAATTTCTTATGCTGACATGATACCAATATACAAAAAGGCCTCACTGGGGCCGGCTGCTGCTCTGTGGCAGCGCTTGGAGAATGTGAGGACTGGATTTTAGAACAAAAGGGGCCCACCAATAAGGAAAGGAAAGCACAGAGAAACCATGTGATCCATTTGTGGCCAAGCGAACTGTGAATGCAGCAGGTCCCCGCCAGGTGTTAAGATTCCCGGTAGTCACAGCTGGTTGGCAGTGCGCCAAGTAGTTTGTTATTACTAATAAAAGAGTGACGCTTGGATAGTGGGAGAGTGGGGTGTCAGTCCGTCCCCCTGCTAGGGAGCCGGGAATCGCACAGCCCCCAAACCGCTCGGGAAGAGCTGTGCCAGTCGATGTAATGAGTCGGGCGCTCCTTGCCTTTGGAGACAGAAGGGCAGAAAATTCTGTGAGCTGCTGGAAAATCCAGAACCTGGCATCCTGAGTTTTTTAAGAGGGTTTTGTTTTTGAATCAACTTGTAATAATAGATAGGATAGACTTTCCATCTGGTGATAGGCATCAAAGAAGGAGAAAACTTAACATGTGGTTATTAACGGCCCACGGGAAATAAACCCATATCAAATGAAGCTCAGTCTGTGATATCTGCAGACCCCTTTCTTCCTCCGTTCCTCAAAGTAATCACACTGATCGGAGGGAATTTTACTTTTATCCTTTCCTGCTTACATGCTGCTTGCTGTAGAGAAGGTTAATGTCTTGCCCAAATGCGGGCTTCACAATGTGGTGTTAGTACATGCCGACTAATGCCCTGTTCACATGCCTCCGATGAAACAAAACATCCCTGACTTGGGCCTGCTCCTGTAAACCTCGATTTTCAAAAGCTTTCAGTGTCAATTACCTCCTACAACAGAGCCTCTTGATAATGCTCAGTGTGGCGTATCATCAAGCACATGCCTATTTATACTTCACAGTAAGATCTAATTTCTTGTAGCTACTACTGAGAGTTAGGCTGCCTTAATCAGTTGAATTCCTAAAGAAAATGGGCATCTCAGAAGTAAATCTGAACTTATTAAAACCAGCTCCCAATCAAACTTTCCAGCGACAATGGGGATTCCTAATTCAGTTCATTCAATACATGGTACCCAACCGTTTTAAGGATGTATTTTCCAGGATATGGTGAGCTCTCTCTCCATTAGAGAAAACAAAAATTGAATAGAATGCAATTCATACAATATTAATAACTTGCCCTGCTTTATAGCTCAGTAATAAAGTTACTTATGCTGCCAGAGGTGTTTGATGACATTAGCGGTGAAAAGATATCAGGAGGCAGGCAGGCCAGGCCTGTACCACCTACGAATGGCAGAGATGCGGCATCTCCCTGCAGGTGACATAGCAGGACTGTGGCCTAGGGGGAGCCCCCTGGGACAAAATCTTTTACAACACACAGAAGAGATAGAGACTCTAAATCCAACTGTCTGACGTCTGGAAACAAATGAACGGGCAAAACTGTAATGAACATAGGTTGGGCACAGATCATCTAGTAGTCACACCACAAGTGTATCTCTTTGCCAGATCAAATATATTCTTTCAAGATTTAAATCACACATCGCACTTAGCTTCTTTTCCATTGGCACAGGTTACGCTCTCAGCCATGCTGCCCTCCATGCCCTCCATGCATGGGCATACTTCTGATATTTTATTATGCACTGTTTTATATTATTTATTTTGTGTTGTTTCCCACATTCAATTCCAATCACCTAGAAAGCGATGATCACATTTTATCCGGTGCCTCTCTATCTCCCGGAACACCTGCTGCTGTGGTAAACAAAAGACCAATGCTGAGAATTATTTGTAAATAAATACAATGCCCAAGTTTTGTGTGATAAATGGTTATCATATAGTCATTTTCCATGATCAGCTCTAGGAAGTACAAACAGAAAGAAGTGGTAGCATAAATAATTCAAAAGAGCAGATAATTAGAAAGTCATTTATATTTTACTTTGAAAACCATTAATGCTGGCCACAACTTACAGGATGGGCCCTTTATAGACTAGCCATCAAACAGTGAGTGGCGTGCTGTGGGGAGAGAAAATACGAACTGGGCGTGGGAAACATTCATCATGTTTTCCCAACATTCATCCCCTGCTTCCTGAGGGCATCCTAATATCTTCTTAGATAGTTCTTTCCCTTTTATGTGCCTCCTGTTGGGAAAATGAATCCAGGCATCACCGATGGCTCCTTCAACTAATTTACTTGTGAAAATTGCCTGGCGTAGCTCAAGGCTGACACATCACTGACACTTGGGCAATCAGACCCTCTTTTCTTTTTTTACTTTATTTTTTATTAAAGTATCATTGATACACAATCTTACATTGGTTTCAAATATACAACACAGTGGTCCAACAGTTACACACATTATTAAATCCTCACCCCCTTTAGTGCGGTTACTATCTGTCAACATAGTAAGGTGTTACAGAATCATTGACTGTATTCTCTCTGCTGTACTACCATCCCTGTGACTAACCTGTATTGTGATTGTGAATTATAGTGTCCCTTATCCCCCACCCTTTATAACTGCTAGTCCCTTCTTGGCGTCTATGAGTCTACTGCTATTTTATTCCTTCCATTTTGCTTTATATTTATATTCCACAAATAAGTGAGATCATTTGGTATTTGTCTTTCTCCACATGGCTTATTTTACTGAGCATAATACCCTCTAAACCCATCCATGTTGTGGCAAATGGGAGGATTTCTTTTTCTTTTTATGACTGACTGAATAATATTCCATTGTGTATATGTACCATGTCTTCTTTATCCAGTCATCTATTGATGGACACTTAGGTTGCTTCTATATCTTGGCTATTGTAAATAGTGCAGTAATAAACATAGGGGTGCATATGTCTTTTCCAATCGGAACTTTGGGGTTTTTTGGGATAAATTCCTAGGAGAGGAATTACTGGGTCAAGTGGTATTTCTATTTTTAGTTTTTTGAGGAACTTCCATATTGCTTTCTACAACAGTTGTAACAATTTACATTCCCACCAGCAGTGTAGGAGGGTTCCCCTTTCTCCGCATCCTCGCCGGCGTTTGTTATTTCTTGTCTTTTGGATAGTGGCCATTCTAACTGGTGTGAGGTGATACCTCACTGTGGTTTTAATTTGCATTTCCCTGATGATCAGCAGTGCGGAGCATCTTTTCATGTGCATGTTGGCCGTCTGTATTTCTTCTTTGGAGAAGTGTCTGTTCAGCAGACACTTCTCAAGGGCTTTGAATTTCAAGCCATGTTGCCTAAAGGCAGAAAAGAAAAGAACATTCCAGGTCTGGCACATACATGGGTGTCCATCGAAGCCTGCTTCTCAGACCTTGCAGAGGCACCCAGGTCCCTTAGGTTCCAAGCAGGGTTCTTGTCATCTACCCATAGTTTCTAATGATTCACTTTTAATAGAATAAAATAGACTTATTTTCTGTTGTTTGCAACCAACACATTCTAACCAATCTGTTAGGCCAAGGCTTCCCTGAGTAATGTCAAAATGGAAAACCAGGCACAGACATGCTACCCGAGGGTAAGAGGCTGAGGTAAAAGGCCACAGATTAGAACAGGGGTCGGAGAAGGGGTAGAAAGTGCGGGAGGCTGTTACTACACACTAGTCAAAGATGAGGGGCACGGAGACGGCACAGAGTAAAGGGAAGGAGAGAAAACCATCGAAAGAAGCAGAGAAGCCATGAAGATCTGTGCCTCAGAGACCTCTGAGCTGGCTGGCCCCCCGTGGTGAGCCGACCCCCCCCCAGCCCTGTTTCCCAGGAGTCCCCTGCGTGTTTCCCTGGCATCTCATCCTTGAATGAGCCTCTCTGTATTCTTCCAGCACCCTCAAAAGGAAAGTACGGTGGTTACAGTGTGAGCTCTGGAGCCCGGATTCCTACATGAAAATCCAGCTCCACCACTTACTGTTTAAAGTTCCCATCTATAAATAGGGGTGCATAATAGCTCCCGCATAGGGTTCCGATGAGCTTTCAGTGCAGTCCAAGCATGGCGCTCAGCCTGATGCCATCAGATGTGTCAGACACGAGTCTTACGCGCCTCTTCAGATTCCGCCTCCCAGAGCCCACAGCTGCGTGGGCAGGGGCCCCCCACCAGGGCCACCTCAGAAGCTGCTCTAGACTTCCCGGGCAGGCACTGGCGGGCTCATGATGCCACCTGTGAGCGAGAGGGAGTTCACCCCCCAGGCAGCAAACTGATCGTTGGCAGAGGGATGAGAAGGAGCCGCGGGGGACACCCCCCCCCGGCACTCCCGGACCGCTCTATGCACAGAGTCCAGGCAGGTCCCTAGAAGTCCGGCTGTCCCGTCCCAGCTCCCCCGCAGCAGGGCCCACGGCGGCGCTGCCCCACCTCCCGTCGGTTCCTCTTCCTGGGCAGCTTCCCTTTGCCCCACCCTGGCTCCCCACTCACCTCCTGCCTGAAGCCCAGAAGTCACCTAGCTTCTCCCCATATGATCCATTACCCACACCTCAACCAGGTGATCTTTTAGAGCACAAATGGCATCATGTCGCTCCCTGCTCGAGCTCCCCAAGGGCTTCCCGCTGTGCTTAGTGTAAGAGGCCTGCTGGTCACTGCCACCTCACTGTCTCGGGGCCTCCCCTCCCACTCCTCTTCTGGCCCCTCTGCGGAGCCTCAGGCCAGCCCATGCCGCTGACCTCCAGCACACACCCTGGCCGCCTCTCCGTTCTTCAACTACATCAAGTCCATTCCTGCCTCAGGGTCTCCCGTCCTGCTCTTCCCTCTGCTTGAATGCTGCTCCTCCAGGTCTCTGCCTGGTTCACCCCTTCTTTTCATTAAGGCTCTTTTTAAGTGCTGCCTTCTCAGACTTACCCACCCTTTCCTTAGGAGACCCCACAGCATCACTATTTCTCAGTGCTGTATTCTTTCCTGAAATGACTGAATTGCTATCTATAACTCTTTTATTTATCTATCTATTTACATAATTAGAATATAAGACCCATGAGAATAGAGACAGTGTGCAACTAACTCATTTGCCATTTCACTCCAAGTTCTGAATGAATGAATGAGTGGTTGGCCACGTGCAGTGCTTCACACAGTATCATTTTCCCCTGGTGGTTTGCAAGTTTCTGCAGGGATTATGAATTGCTGTTATAATGGGCAAAATGAGGCCATGTTTCCTTTAACCAGGAGATGTTATTCCTTTAAAGAAGTTTATCTGTGCTAGTATTAAGTCCTTAGAAGTTTCCTTCTCTATGGTTCTAGTTTCAAAATAAGACCTAGTTTCTAAAGTACCATACTGTGGACAGAACAGAGTTAGGTGTGTCCACAGTCCAGGCAGAGCATGGAAGGTCAGCTGCCTGGGGTAGCCAGTGTTAGGTGGGTGTCCAGAGGGCAAGGTCAGAGACAGTGTGGGGTGGACAAGGAGCCGGCCAGCAGGCTGAGAGCTATGGACAGTGCGAGGAGGCTCATGCCGACAGGGCAGGTAAAGAGCTTGTAAGTGGTGACAGTGCTGTTCAAACTTCAGGTAAAGCAGGAGGGCACCTCACCCAGCAAGGCAGGTAGGGCCCGTTCCTGGGCAGGCAAGCCTTCCCCTATGCGAGGCAAGCAGACAGGTTGCTTCAGAAAACCAGTTTGAAGTGATTTCGCCCTTTTCCAAATGTCATCTGGGTTCATGTGGTCCAAGGTGTCCTGCATTTAAATTGTTGCTGTCTGTTCTTCAAGTTAATACCCACCAAAGGGTACTAGGTGGCCCTGACCTTGGTGATTGCAGACCTTCTCGGGTCCTTACTCAGCCCTCATGGGGGTGCTGTGAGAGGCCTTCTGCTTTCCTTTCATTAGTGTCTCATTGCCAAACGTCAGGGTCTCTTGACCTGGACTGAAAGGTCAGGAATGGGGGGGAAACGTAAGCTAGAGGTTGCCAGGAGGCGTGACTTCAGCAACACGGTAAAGGAACCAGATTCTCTTGGCTAAGGTTCTAGAAGAGGATGAGGCTAGTGGCGAATCTGCGTTAGTTCTCTAAGGAGCAGAAATAACTCTCCAACCCGAGCCTGAGTGATGGGAAGAAGTCCATTCCATGCAAGTCCCGGAGAGAAAGAGGAAGCCAGTCATCTCGCAGAGAGCACGCGGCCTCCCTCCCAGACGTCTTCCGTGCCACCCCCCCTGGCACCTGATGGTGCAGGCTGGCTCCCAGCAAGCCCCAGCAGCGCCCAGATCCTGCCAAGGCGATTAATGTTCTTCAGAGAAGTGGACTCAAAATGAACAGCAGGGGATTTTGCAAGTTCACTGTAGGAAAGACTGCATGGCTGCTGACACCGAGTAAACTGCTTTGGAACTGGTGTTGAAGTGGCCCTGGGTTCATAATGGGACCTGATTATTTCCACAGGGTTTTTAACAAGCACATAAAATTCCACTAATATGAAAGAAATGAATTTTAAATGTTGGCTGACAGGGTAAAGAATGCTTTAAATTACTAAGAAATGCAAAAAGGAATTTTATGACCATTTAAGTATATTATCTCAGAATATTGATTAAAACCTCTTCAAATAAGATAGAATGGCTTTAGTGACTTGGACATTAATATGTATCCAGTCGATGAGGGTAGAGCCTCTTCTTTTTTGTAAGAAGCTATTTTAGATTTTTAAATAAACTTGAATTATGTTTGAAACCTTCCAGCAAAACATTTACCAGAGATTTCTGAGACCCCTTGATCGACACCACTTGCTGTCTGGGTTAATATCTAACATCTCTGCCCTGCGGCGGACATCCTGCTCTGTCCTGTCTGTGCTTGGCGATAGACACATGAACAAGTAACTTCCCTCAGATAGCGCAGTTCGCTTGCTGACCTCTTAGATCTGGAGTCACACTCTCTGGGTTCAGATCCTAGGTAGGCCCCTTCCTGGATGTGTGACATTGACTGAATTACTTAATCTTTCAGAGACTTTGTTTCTTCCTCTGTGAAATACAACACTACCTACTTCAAAGGTCATGAGCCAGACAAACAACAACAAAACAAAGACCCCCATTAACAGGGTCATACAACTAAAACTTTAAAAAACCTTTAAGATTTGCATTGACATATTATATCAATACACCCCAGGCATCCTTCTAGACCCCTGGCTCTTCATAATTTACCAGCTTTTCCCCTCCCTCCCATCAGCTCTGCTTTGAACAATTCCTGGAACATAGCAAACAGTCAATAAATGTTGACTAACATTAGCTGCTCATCTACATGCCTTAAAAGCAAATTCATTTCAGACCATCCCTGGGACCCCCCAAGACACACAGGAACTGGCATCCAGTCCAAACTCTTAAGTAGAGGTAGAAAGCAGGAATCAGGCTCTATGAGACATAATGTCTTGATAAATGTGGGCTTCTCTGCTTGGACCACATCGTTGCAGCCCTTAGAAACAAACACCTCCACTTACTGTAGGTGAGGCCCTGTGCTTGTCATTTATAATACGATCTCCTTTAATCTGTGCCTTTATCTTTGAGTTGCCATTAGGAGAAAAAAAATGTTAGACATCCTCTGATGTCAATTACCTTTAAGAACAGATAATTCCATTTCCCAAGTTCCTCAACTAATGTTATTTTTCAGTTCTTTGTACCAGGGTTTGATGGGTGCGAAATGATTCAGTATTCAATGCTGCTCCCATTCAATTATTTTTATGAGAGATAAATTGCAGCCTTATGAAGAAGCCGATATATAAAGTGCAGCAAAATGGAAGCCCATTTTTTGTTTTACTTTTTACTGAAGAGTGAGAAACATGCCCAAAAGTGCACCTATTATAACTGTAACTATACTGCTTGCTGCATCTTCACGAGCTGAACACATCCATGTAAACAGCGCCCAGAAAAATGATACAGAGCGTTCACCAATATTCCAGGGAGCCCTGGCATCCTTCCTTCCTGGCACCATCCCTGCCACAATGGCCAGCCCCATCCTGAGCTGCAGCGCCTCTGACATTGTTTTGCCTGCGTCTGCACCCCGCGTGTACAGCATCATAGAACGTAAACCCTTCTGCCTCCAAGTCCTTCCCCTCCGCATGCTGTGAGAGGCAGCTCTGCTGCTGTGTGTAGCTGTGAATGGTTCATGATCACTACCACATAGGATTCCATTCCTGAATAGACTACAACTTATTCTAATGGCACTTTGAGGGGCAGTTTGAGGCTATAGCATACGTCCTTTGGTGCACATACGTGTGCACATCTGTTGGGCGTCCACCTAGGAAGTAAACTGCTAGGTCACAGGGTACATAAGCTCTGCTTCAGTTGCTCCAAAGTTTCCTGAAGTTATGCCGACTTACGTCCTCCTCTCAGTGATGGATTCCCACTCATCCACATTCTAACCAACACTTGGCACTTTCCAGTTTTAAAATTTTAGCCATTCTCACAGGGTACATAGGCTCGTCTGACTTACTCTTCGGCCTGTCCTTTCCCTCCATGGCTGCAAGGACAGTGCCTGCCGAGTGGTGGTGCAGAATTAACACCGTGCCCACCTGCACTAGGCTGTCTGGAGGACAATCTCTGCAGTGATGTGGCCTAAAAAGATTACAAATCTCACCCCCAAAAAAGCCTGGAAAGCAACGAGGTCTTCACTTAGTCTCACGGGGTGCAGGTGGTGGGAGGATACAGCACATGGTGCACAGCAGGACGTTCTAGGGGCTGCCTGAGTGCCCTGGCCCCGGTGCCCCATGCCCTGCCCTCCTCCCTGCCTCCTGTCCCCCTTCCTTTCTCTTATCCTTCATCTTGACTTCCAGGCTCAGTCCTCACCCAGGACAACAGTCCTGCAATCCAAGGTGGTCTGACCAAAAACTCCTCTCTCAGGTACAAGCTGCAGACCATAAACATGGTAACTCAGCAGTTCCCCTTTCACCTGTGTGGTGGGGACTTCGTGGTGTTGGTCTTCACCTGTCCCCTGCCACACGCTGACCACCAGGTCCTAGGAACTCCTTTCTGTGGATATCCTGGCCAGGCAGAGACCCAAACTACCAAGGGCCTTTCCACTCCCCCACAGAATTCTCAGTCCTGCAAGGAGACTGTGCTGGGGTCGCGGACGGGAACAGAACAGTTTCTCTGAGAAGCAGCCATGCCAAGGAAAGAGGTTCACTTCTTGGTGGGAGGAGGGCTGGTGAGCGAGGGCTCATCAGAGGGAACCGAGTCAGCCTCTTACCGGAGCATGGGGCCTGGTGACCTGGGTGTGGGCTGGTGCTGACCCCTCTGCCCTCACCCTGGCCCCTTATGCAGGTCTCAAAGCACAGCATGGCGCGGTGTCTGCGAAAAGGCAGCAGACTCCAGAGGGGTGGCTCCCCGGTGCGCTGGGGGGACAGCTCCTGGGGGGTGGCAGCCGCACCCTAACAAAAAGCCCTAAACTCCTGCTTGCTATGCAACAGAGAGCTACGACACTTCAAGGAACCATTGATTTTGAAGTTAACTACGGTATGTCAGCTGCGACTGCCATGGCCCAGCAAGTAGAGGTCCCTTTTCCTGAACTCACACCATGCGACCTTCTCAATGTTGATACGATCCTAAGAGAATCAGGGGCCCCAAGACTGAGACTGGGTGTCCTGGAAATCTGATAAGGTTGGAGTCAGGGTCTGTTCAATTTGTTTGAAATGCATTAAGAACTGGGATTTTTTTTTTTTGTATACCTGAGTTTATTTTCTTCACCTCAAATACCTCAATTACAGTTCCTTTAAAAATAAACCTATCTTTGATTAGTGAACTAAAATCCAACTTGCAAAATGACAGGGAAATTACCCCTGTATAGGTCTAAATAAGCAGGTTTTTATTTAGCCCCTGTGAACATTAGAGTACAATCATAAATGTGAACATAATCCAGTACAATTTTTTTTGACATGGCCCCTGACAAGAGGCTATATTGCTCATCATATAAAACACAGGGAATTAAAGATTAAAATGAGCTAAGATCTGACATTTCTGGTATTCACATGGGAATTAAAGCAGATGATTTGTAATATTTTCTCTTTATTCCACTGCTTTTTAGGTTGTTTTAATTTTTTCTTGACCCAGCAAGAAGCAGAAATACCTGAAATACAACTGTTGTCATATTAACACACACTCTGAACTAATTGTAAGTTGTCTGCAACTAAAACGTTTATATCTGAACACACAGCAGTGATTTGTTTTCATGACGCTGCACTGGTGCTTGAACAGCATATAACCTGATTTTGAGACAGCCACATTAATAATGACTGAGATTGAAAATTAACTTTATAAGCTATTGTGACACTTTACTGTCACAGTCAGAAACATCCAAAAAGACCTAAGGAAAATTAACTCAGTGTTATTCTCATTTTACTTAGAATAAGTATGATTTCCTAATAGCTTCTCCTAGTTAGTAAAAGTCTAGAGAATAAATATTTATTAAAATCTTCCAATAACTTTTTCTTGTACATTTTTTCATAGAAATGACTAGTAGAATTATTTTATCTTATAATAGTGAATAAAATCCTAGCAGTAAGAGTGACAAAAATCTGATACCTCAATTATGCTGTAGATTTTTAGATGCCTTTTCTTTGAAGAGTTCAAAGTACTTGAAAATGGATTATCTTAACATATTCCATTTTCTAGGATAATAAAAAGGCCAGTGTGGCTATCCCCAGTGCATAAATAAGGAAACTGGAGAACAAAATTTTAATAGATTCCTCAGAACACAGTCAGCCATGAAATTATTCATATACACATGTACTTGAATTCCTCCATGTTTTTTTCTTATCATAGGATTTTTTTCCCCCTTTTTCTCTTTCCTTCAAAATGTTATTTATACCCTAAGACCATTTTACCTCTCCCACCAACCCTTCCCTGATCCTTAGGCAAAAATAACTGACCACTCTGGCTATTATTCACCAACTCCATTAGCTTTAATTACTGAATCTCATCTCTTTAGGTTTTGAAGAGTTTTCTTAAATTATGCCTAAACACCAGCCAAAAGTGCATACATAATTAATACTCCACAACTCTTAGCCATGAGTATGTCTGGGAGTTGTATTGTGCATAACTTTTTTTTTTTTTGATAAGACGAAGATAAGTTTTATTTTTACTGCTCGTGTAGAAAATGCTTATAAGACATCTAGATGGAGATACCTAACAAACAAGTGGGAATGAAAGCCAGGAGATCAAAAGATGGCTTGCAAGTGGAGACATTTAAAATTTGCTTGGTGTTAATAATGGAAACTATGGGAGAAGGAGAATTTATTAATTCTGTTTTGGGAGTAGCAGGTGCTCAATGAACATGCTTTATGGTATATATATATTTTTTTAGATAATTATTTTTTATTGAAGGGTAGTTGACGCACAGTATTACGTTACATTAGTTTCAAGTGTACAACACAGTGATAAAACATTTATATACATAATTCTAGGTTCCAGCTATCACCCTACCAGGCTGTTACAATATCTTGACTATATTCCTTATGCTATACATTACATCCCGGTTACTTATTTATTTTACCATTGGAAGTCTGTCCTTTTTTTTTTTTTTTTGTGAGGGCATCTCTTATATTTATTGATCAAATGGTTGTTAACGACAATAAAATTCTGTATAGGGGACTCAATGCACAATCATTAATCCACCCCAAGCCTAATTTTCGTCAGTCTCCAATCTTCTGAGGCATAACAAACAAGTTCTTACATGTAGAACAAATTCTTACATAATGAATAAGTTACATAGTGAACAGTACAAGGGCAGTCATCACAGAAACTTTCGGTTTTGCTCATGCATTATGAACTCTAAACAGTTCCAATATGAATACTCATTTGGTTTTTATACTTGATTTATATGTGGATACCACATTTCTCTCTTTATTATTATTATTTTTAATAAAATGCTGAAGTGGTAGGTAGATACAAGATAAAGGTAGAAAACATAGTTTAGTGTTGTAAGAGCAAATGTAGATGATCAGGTGTGTGCCTGTAGACTATGTGTTAATCCAAGCTAGACCAGGGCAATAAAACATCCACGTATGCAGAAGATTTCTCTCAGAACAGGGGGGTGAGGTTCTAAGCCTCACCTCTGTTGATCCCCAATTTCTCACCTGATGACCCCCCTGCGACTGTGCCTGTCTTAGGTTGTTCCTCCCTTGAGGAATCTTACCCGTCTCTGGCTAACCAGTCATCTTCCGGGGCCATACAGGGAAATGTAAAGTTGGTAAGTGAGAGAGAAGCCTTATTGTTTGAAATGGTTAGCTTTTTACTTCTTTGCATATTTATGCCCTGTGGCTTCTATGCCCAGCATTTGTCTTGAGGTATCTTTACCACTTGGAAGAATTATGATACTCGGTAAATTTGATATGAGGCACGAATTCTACTTAAGGGTTGTAATTAGGAAGGAAGAAGAAAAGCTATAGAAGTAGCAGGCGGCAGAAAACATGGGAAGATTGATTATTTCTTTGACATATCTTCTTGTAGAGTAACTTCAGCATGTATAGGTTTTAAGCTACTACTTAAATTGTGCACACACATTAACACAATAGGAGTAAAGTTACATAACCAAAGCATATCTGTAATTACCAGCCATCTCCAGTGAAACCAAGAAAACCAGTTAGGCACCTTAGGCATTTGTGAAAACTTATCTATGATATGGTGGATATTGTCCAACTGAACTTGAACAGTCTGAGAGAAATCCGACAAATTAAAACAACCCATTCCTGGGGAATGTTCACATCCCTTATGTTCTTTTAACAGTAAATAGTCTGTAGTTGTAAGATTTTGGAGCACTACAATTTGCACTTCTCCTAATTCTTGGTTGAGTTCCAACAGTATAGATCCAGTCAAATTGTGCATAACTTTTTAACTTTATAAATTTCAATTTTTTTCTAAGATCATATAATCTGTGATTGGAAAAAAGCAAAACAAAACTAATTGGAGGAAAAGGACATACTAGGTTGTCTGATCTATCCCTTCAATCTGCAGCTAGGAAAGAGCAACGCTCCAAGACTCGGGTGTGGAAGAGACATCTGGGGAGAGGAAAGAGACCTTTCAGTAGAGGGGGAACCAAAAATCCCTTCCAAAATATTTTACCGCCTTCACTTACTGTATCTGGGTGGCACTCCGCTTCCCAGGCAGCTCCGGAGGCGTGAGAACAGCCCCCGTGTGGAATGCCTGTGTCGGTTTCAAGGAAGCAAATAAGGGACCAGGCGGACAGATGGGAACTGAGGAAGCGGCTCTACTTCCTTCAATAAAACGGGTGGAGAGGAGGGAACGACTTCAGCCTTCTTGGAAGAAGCTAAGATGGAACAACCAGTCCCACTTGGAACGGCCGGAGTCCAGCTGAAGGTCCTGCTTTCCCAAGAGAGGTTGAATCTGCGGGAGCGTGGGGAGCCCCCACCTGCGCAGGAGGCCCCGCAGCGCAGCAGCTGAGAGAAAACTGAGCGCCTGGGGTTCTGGGCCGAGCGCTCTGGTCTCCGGGCAGCTCCCGCTATGGCGCTGCCGCCCCTTCTTCCCACGGGGTTTCTTCGCCAGAGGACAGGAGTTAGAAAACCGCAGACCCGTGAGCAAAAATCCACCTGCCGCCTGTTCCTGAAAACACCATTTTATGGGAATGCAGCCGCGTCCGTTTGCTTGTGTATCGTCTTTGGTTGCTTACACCACAAGGCAAAGACCGTGTGATTGCAAAACTGGAAATATTTGCCATTCGGCCCTTGATGGAAAATGTGTGCCCGCCTCTGTGCCAGGGTATGAGTGGGAGCTGGGTTGTGGGCGTATCTAACTCCAGCCGTGAGAGGCGAAGCACACACACCTGCTCACACGCCCCTGCTCGCTCGCCCTACTGTGTGGACCGGTCCTCGCGGAGGGGGGAAGGAGGCTGGGGGATGAGTCTCAGGCTGACCTACCATGTGCCCAGCTGCCCATCCCCCCGGTGAAACGGAGGGAGAACGGCTTTGCGGGGACACCCTGAGCCTCCACCGCGGGCCGCGTGTCTGCCCGTTCTCCTCGACTTTGCTCCCCCCAAGCAGCATGTGTCCGCGTGTGTGTCACGTCAGGGGTGAATGATCACACTTTCAAGAAACATATTTTTGCTACAACCAAGCCAATATAATTTCTAGTATCACCTCTCAGATGGAACACTGAGGTACAAGTTGGTGCAAAGAATAAAAGCCGTAGTGAGTCTTGACTCAGACCAAAGAGAGGTTGTGTATTTACTACAACAGGCAATGAACGTAAGCAAATTGCACAAGACTGTGCACACACTTCTCAAACAGCATCACGGTGTTACAGGATGGCGTGGTGAGTGTGCCACGCCAGAGGCAGGTGGATGCCCGTGCCTGCAAAAAGCGCCATCCAAAGTTGTTTTGTGAAAGCAATCCTCAAACCCTTTTATAAATTGCTGACCACATACAAAATATGCTGTAAGCTTCCAACCTGGCTTCAATTTAAAAGAAAATAGAGTGAATATAAAAAGAGCTAATGAATAGTCACAGGTTTCATAGGGAACTTTGCCGTCCGTTTGTTCTACTTCCACATGGAATTACAAGTCGAAAAGGCATCTAAACTAATCTTCCTGTTGGGACGCTTCCCTGTGGCGAGTCTCACTGTCCCCCTGGATTCGGTTTTGAATGTCTGGAGCCCTGTGCTCTCCCCGTCCTTCTGGAGGCGGTGCAAAGCTCTGTGGGGGATTTTCCCAGCACCTGTGGGGTAAAAGGTAGTAAAGGGAGGAATAAAGAGATAGAAGTTCTGGACCTCACACCTGTGCTTCTCAACCACATGACCTTACATGATTCATCCCTCGTATTTATTCAACTGGTGCATTCTTCCCACTATTCTGAAAGCCACTGCTGTGGGGGAGAGATGTCAGAGGCTGCCCCGGCCCGAAGGAGTTTGTGGTCGGCTGCAAGAGCAGTTGCCAGAGAAAGGAAAGATGCTTCAGCGGGTGGGATCCCAGCAGCCGGGAGTGCTGGCAGAAGAGGGGACCTAGAAAGGCAAAGCTGGGAGGGAAGAGCATCCCAAGTGGGAAGAAGATACAAGCAAGAGGTAAGAGGTAGGGAAGGACGCAACCAAGGAATGAACAGCAGGCAATGTTAGGGAATAGTGGGGGACTGGCTAGGAAAGATGGTAACGATCAAGATGGGAAAACTAGTGAGTCGGATGTTCTCTAGTAAGCAAAGTAAAGGGTTCTGAGAAGGGGCTGATTCGTTCAAGAGGACAGTGGAAGAAGGGTCAATCACATGGTGATTTGCAGAATGGACTGCAGGTAGGAAGACCAGTGAGAAGCTAGTTAGAAAGCTAGGACAAAACAGATGCGGCTGAGTTTACCAGCAAGGAAGAAATTCAAGGAATCATTTTCCCTGGGTTGAGCATGATCCAACTGCTAATATTAGAGATGCCACACACACAAAAAAAAATGAAGCAAGAAATGTAACACCTAAGTTGACAGAACAAAGAATAGTTAAAATTGAAAACAATAGAAAAACAGCTAACCTGAAATGTATTTGAATTTAGTTGCTTAATTTGACATTTATGAAGATTTTGAACTATTTTGTGAGCTACAAAGGGCAGTAAACATGGAACCCTGGGAAGGGCTAACTGGTCCCCCATGAAGAGGAAGGAGGTGTAGAGAGAGAATTACACCGCTCCTCAGTCCTTCATACTTACTCCAAGTTAGGTGGACCTTACAGGCTCTATCTTTCTTGATTTTGACTGGGAAAATAGTCTATTCATTCATTCACTCATTCATTCATTCATTTTACTTCATCAAACTACATTTTGCAAATAATAAGACACACCTTTCTAAGTGTACATTTTGATGAGGTCTGACAATGTGTACGTCTGGAAAATCACCACCATAATTAATATAAAGAATATTTCTGTCACCCCCCGCCCCTCACCAACAGATTCCCACATAACTCAGCAATCAACTCCGGCTCCTTCTCAGGCCTCTGCTGATCTGACTTCTGAAACTATGGATTAGGTTTGCCTGCTCTAGAATTTCATATAAATGCAATCGTAAAGCACAGATCTTTTTGTGCCTGGCTTCTTTAGCTCAGAACGTTTTTGAGATTCAAAAATGTTGTCGCATGTATAAGTAGTTTATTCTTTTCCATTGCTAGGTAAGCTGTATGACTATTCTGCAAATTGTTTATCCATTCATCTGTAAATGAGCATTTGGGTCGTTTCCAGTTTGGGTCTATTTTGACTAAAGCTGCTATGAATATAGGGTGCCAGTCTTTTTGTGGACATAGGTTTTCATCTCTCTTGAGTAAATACCTAAGCCTGAGTCATGTGGAAGTATATGTTTAATTTTATAAGAAACAAATGGTTTTTCGAAGTAGTTACAGTATTTTACATTCCCAACGGCAGCGAATAAAAGTTGCTCCACATTCTTTCCAACACTTGACATTGTCAATCTTTTTTAACATCCTAGGTTTAGTATTATGCCCTGTGGCTTTAATTTACCTTCTCTAATGATTAATGATGTGCTCGTGTCCTTGTTTGCATGTCGTCATATATACATATTGGTGTGTATGCATGAAATGTCTATTCATATCTTTTTCTTGTCATTTGTCTTATTTTTAAGGTCTGAGTTCTTTACATACTCTGGATATGGGACCTTTGTCAGATACATGTATCGCAGAAATTTCTTCTGATCTGTGGCTTGCTTTTTCCATTTCTTAATGGTATCTTTGAATCAGCAGAAGTTTTTAATTTTAATAAAGTCCAATTTATCCATTTTTACAGATAGGTTATGTTCTGTCTACAAAATCATTGCCTACCCTCAAATATTAAAAAGTGTTTTTGTTTCTAGAAGTTTTATGTTTTGATCTCACTCTAGGTTTATTTTTGTATATGGTATGAGGAGGAGTTAAGGCTCATTTTTTTGTGTGTATGTACCAGAGGTCCCAACATTATATCTATTGACAGTACTATCTTTTCCTCATCAGATTATCTTGGCATATTTCTTGAAAACATTGCTTCTGTAAATACTGGTCTATTCTGAGCTCCTCAGGCCATTCCATTAGTCTTTTGTTCACCCTTACACCAAGGCCGCACTGTCTTGAGTATGTAGCTCTATGAAGATTATGAAGGCTTCAAATCAGGAAATGGAAGTCTTCCAAATTTATTTTTCTTTTGAAGAATGATTTTGGAAATTCTTGGTCCTTTACACTTCCATGTATCTCTTAGAACCACTTTGCCAACTTCTACAAAGACATTCCGTGACCTCCACTCAGTCTGCGTTCAATACACCAGTTTGGCAGAGAATTGACATCTTAATGAGTTTTCTATTTCAAGGTTGTGGTATCTTTCCTTCTTATTGTTTTTTAAAGTTTCTTTTGTAGTTTTTAATGCAAAGATCTTGCCCATGTTGTTAAATTTACCCAAAAGTGTTTCAGATACTTTCTTAGAAGCTGACTACTGTAAAAAAGTAATCTCACTCATTATTTGTTTTATTAGTTTAGTTCTCAGAATAACAATTTCTTCAAATTGATGGTAGTGAAAGAGAGGTGGTAATGGGGGACAGATCATTCCCAACTGGAGGAATTTCCACTAATTCCCTGTCATTAGAAAAAAAAAAAAATCTCTTGACAATCTCCCTACTCCCCTCGCTCGCCAGAATGCCAAAACCTACACATACAAGAGAGACTGCAGATGTGGTCAAGTCTCTCTGGTGTCAGTGATGAAGCTGCTTACCAAGGTAATTAGGTCTTAAAGTTTAAAGAAGCTCGCTTATGGATTACCTAGTTTACAGATCTATGTGTAGTTACTACTCAAAAATTACCTGATTTATCACATTAATGGGCACTAGGAAAATTTTTTGCTACAGCTGCGTATTTCTTCTAACAGAATCAGTGTACTTTGTTTGAATCAGCATTTGCGCCTTACGGAACTCCTGGAGGAGACCTAACGCTTAAGAGTACAGAGAAATGTTGATCAGCAAACTTCTACCTAGATGGACAAAAATCTCTTTAAAACACTTTTGGGAAATCTCACTACTTCACTGATCTTTTTGCCTTCCACACAAAAAATATTGATGATAAAGAGGAAACTAACTTTCTGAACCATTAAATATATTATTTCTCTTACCAATTTCCCTGAAGGGTATCTTACAGATTTTCCTTAATTAAAATGTAGATCCAAGATCCCTGAAATAATTATATTGTAACAACATTAACTTATACAGTGCTTTTTCTATTTGTGATATCAATTTTTCCCATAACCATAAAATTGGACAAAGAAGGATTAGATGTTATTATCTCACCAGAAAACAAACTAAATAAAAATAAAAAGCAATCTAAACTATAGAGATATCGTTCTGTAACTTTTCTTTCTACCCTTTCTTCTTAATTCCTTGATTCTGTCTTTTCAATTTTGGACTTTAAAATTTAGACTCAAAAAGAAACACTCAGGAACCACAAATATTCATGGAGTACCAAGAACAAAAAGAGTTATATTAACTACTGTGCCAGAAATAAACATTGCAATTCTGTAACTTACAGACATCTGCAAGGTGAGGTTTACTCTTCCCACTTCACAAAGAAATCGGAGCTCAGAGAGTGTTAGTGAACCTTTAGTAAACTAAAAAGGCCACATGACCAAGTTGCGGAGATGGGATTCAAATTTCAGAACCAAATCTCTATCACACAGATGCCTCCAAAACTAAAATATTTATTTAATTAATTCAGACCAAAGGGTGAACAAAAAGTTAGATTTCATCATATAGTTTAACAGATCTTCCGATCTGCATCTATTCAGGTTTGAAACTACACAGAAATTTGCATTTGCAGAAAAGGCAACATTGCATCACGGGAAGAGCACAGAGCTGGGGGTAGGGAGATCTAGCTTAGAGCATGTATGGGTCATCCTGGCAAACGAGGGCCCAGGGGAGCCCGGGTGTCCATGATCCTCCAGAGCTCGGGGGCTCAATGATGCGGCTGCTGTTGGTAGGAACATCACGACTGAAGGCTGTCCGCTCCGTCCCGGGACCACCAGCTTTAAGTCCCAATAGCCAGATGAGAGCAGCTGACCTTCAGCAGGTACCAAGCCAGGACTGGCCCAGCCACTCCCGCTGTGCCCAGAGAGCATGCAGGGGGCATCCCGTGGGTCTTTTCACCTGGTCTTTTTTGCCACAAATGTTCAGTGAAACCACTTTAATGTCCCCAGAAGCCATGCTGGGCAGGAAAAGAGAGGGGGGTATAAAATCCAAAGACTAGAAATATACTGTAAGAAACAAGGTTATTCCAGAGAGGCTCCTTTTCCAGCCCTGATTCCAATTTTGAACAGTCTGGATGTTTAAACCGAAAGGATAGATAGAAACGTGAAGTGATAGAAAGAGTTCCCATTGGCAAGTCTGAGATGCTCCCCCCAATCCACAGGGCGGGACTTGCGAGGAAGGTCCGGTGAAGACCTGTTTCGGTCCTACATTTTCCTTTCCGATCTCAGCATGAGCGATTCTGTGACCTCACTACACTTTTGTAATTTGAGTTCATTATAGTAAACTAAAAAAGGACAAATGAAATGAGGTACCACCCTTTTCACAAAGTCAAGTTCAGCTCAAGTGTTCTGAGTATGATACACACTCAAGCCTGTCTCTGGACGCCCTTAAAGAATGCTCATGAAGGTTAAAGGAATTTGGGCGACTATTTACTTCCACCCAAGAAAATTTCCATAGGGCTTCTGTTTAGTGAAACCTTAAGATACATGAGTTTTTAGCTGCAGTCTGGTCCATGTGTAAGAAAAAGAAAAGCTCCTATCAGAAAACCAGTACAATCTGAAAATTAAACATTTAGGGAAGAAGGCATTTCTTACAGCGTGGCCTTTACTGTCAATCACAATCGTGGTCTCAAGTATAAAACCAGAGGAAAAAAACTCCACTGGGAACTGTCCAGGGAATTGCCTTTATTCTGCCAGATGCTCCAGATGCCCTTTTTACAGACAGACTTCCGTCTTACACTCATACTTGTTCATTTCCATACATATAACTCTCAGCCAGGCACAGAAGCAGGTACTTTGTTGAGCCACTGAATATGATTTTAAAATGACTTCATCTTATTCAAAATTTCAAACCAAGAAGGAAAATTAGGACCCTGTGCTTCCCTTCCTTATTTCAACCTCGAATTTGAAACTTCTATTAAGTTAGTTTAAAACCAATTAATGATATTTGTTACTAAGTGACCCAAGAAATCAGGAAGAAATTATGATCTAGGTTTGCCAAATAAAGCACTAAAGACTTATGAAATGTTTCAATAGAAATTGTGTACTGTCACACAAATGACTGTCACACAAATGACTCACTTTGAAAGCTGTTTGACTTGAGGAAGACATCTCAGAAATGGATCGGAAATAACTGTCTATACACTTACACGTTTTGTGATCACTGTGAAACTTCTTAATTCAGTGACTGTAAATTGAGTGTTTATTATGTGCAGAACCTTATGTTAGACACCCAAGATACAAAGATACACTGTGGTATCTTATGAAGGTTGCATTCTATCTGAAGGCAGAGGGCAAATTGGAAGTATTGTGCAACAGATAAAGGCCTGTGGAGGCAAGAGGGGTGTAAATAAGGGGGTGGATTGGACACAAATTCAAGTACAATCAACATAATTTGTTGTGAGATTGGATGTGTTGACAAATGAAAATTCAGAGCTAGCTTGCTGGTTTCCAGTTTGGGAATCAGTTGATACCATCCTTCAGTGAGACCAGAAACGTCAGGGGGAGAGCAGAGCAGCCAGCTCCACGTTGCCCCTGAGGTGAGACCTAACGGGGCCACTTTGTACCGAAAGGCATGCAATCAGAGATCAGAGGTGGCTGTATTCAGAGTCCACTTCCAGAGCCCCAGTGGGTTCTTTCCAAAAAGGAAATGTTTGAACCTGCTTCAGAACATGCTAAATATAAGCACTAGCCAGCAGCACAAGCGGTGAGCAAGCCGCCTCTCTCACGGAGTGGACTCCAGTCTCGGATTAGTACTGTAGCGCAGGTCAGCCCACTGTCTGGGCTGATGCTTTTGAATCCATTCTAATTAGCAAAGCGGGTTTGTGAGCTAAAAGGAGCCACAGACAGCAAGCACACTGAACAGAGAGCCGGGGCTCAGGTTCCCCTCAAGCTTTTGCATCTGCAGCATTTGAGGGAGAAAAGTCATGTCCCCTCTCTCCATTATCTACAAAATTAGGATCCACACTCAGGGCCGATGTCTATAATTTCCCTTCCCATTTCTGGACATTCAAATGGATGAGAGGGAACTGGGTGAAAGGGGCAGCAGAGAAAAATGACAATGTTCAACTTCTGTTTACATGAATGGAAATTTTTGCATATCTTATTTATAGCGTGTGGCATTGTGAAAGGATAAACTGCTGAACAAAACAGTGGCCCACGACCTCTGGTGACCCCATTGTAGTTTCACAGTATGAAGACACCTTCACGTTGGAATTTTGAAAAACGAGTATTTAGCGCAAGATTATTCATCTTCCTCTTGGTTCCTTCTTATTGTAAGAAAACAATGGCAATAGGCCACCATGTTCATAGAATTATTTACACACACATTTTAAAGTAGTGTTAACTGTTAAGTGGCCTCCCACTAATAATGAAGTAAATATCTATTTGGAGGATTTGAAATTAAAATATCCTGCTTTTAACAAGAATCAATACTGTGGTGTCTTGAAATACACCAAGATCATCCCCCGATCCTGACCTAAGGCTTCAGCTCTGACCCACACTCCAGCTCTTTCTTGGCAGAGAAGGGAGACCAGTTTGAAAAATAATTAAGAAATTAATAATGGGCTGTTTTGTACATTCATTATAATCATGGTGAGGGTAATTTTCTATCTTGTCAATATCAGTATATCTAATATAAATCATTAATTCCGACTTGGTAGCTTTTTTAGTAAGCTACATTGCTTTTTTAACTACATGAAAATCGTAAGCTTAAAATATCTGTTTTGATCTATAAATCTGGTAAACATAGATTAAATTGATTTCCATTGCAATCAATGTTACACAGTGTCTTTTGTGACTGAACATCTTTCTTTCTAGAACATTAGAAAACTACAAAGGAGCATCTTGACTATGTCTCTGGAGTTTCACCCACACACTAATCCTCCCAAGGAACTCTCAAAGTAGTTGTTATTACCAATGAGAGACCAGAAATCCTGAGAAGTTACAGGACTTGGTCAAGGCCGCACAGCCAACTCCAGGTGATGAGGTCGCCATTTGAATCCAGGTCTATCCAGCCTCAAAGTCAGCTTTCTCCATTAAAAACAATGCTTCTTTGCATTTACTTCTTATTCATTAAAGGCTTTTTCTTAACCTTCTTTTTCTGACAACAGTGAAGTGATCCACTCACACACCTCAGGCAATCTCAGCATCTTAAGGCGAGCTGTCCGACCTCATTTGGTTCAAACGATCTACCTCCTTTGTTTATCTCTTCTTCCTGTAAACTCTTTCTTTTATGAAGCTAGAGTAGATAAAACAATCTGTTTCAATCACAACAAAAATATATTGCACACTAATTGGAAAGAAAATATTTGTATATTCCTTGGTAGTGTTGAATATATACTAAAGTTATGAAAACAGTAGAATGCGAATCTTACAGCAAAATCAATAAACCCAGTCTTCCTGAGCGGTTAGCCCATGCTGGCTCGCTCATCTCACTCTTTAGTAAAAGCCTCTTCCAATTAATCCTATGTTTTCATGGGAATAATCCCAAGGGAAGGGTAATGCTTACATGTCCCTTATCAGTCCATCTCCTGGTCACAATTACCACAGCCTAAAATTACCCACAAGCCAAACTGCCCATCACTTCTGTCCAGGCTGGAAATTCCTCCCATCCCTGGGACACCGGCCTGCCTGCTTTGCATCCACTTGAGGCTTAAAATAAACATTATAAATCTTTTCTGCAAATTCTCTCCCAGGTTGTATTTTACATTCCTAAAGAATTGTGGACTTAGTCCTGAATGTTTCACTATATTGAGACTCTCGATTCTCTTAAGATTTAACGTTGCCTTTAGACATTCAACCTTGGGGTAAAAGAAAACCTATTTTCTATTAACAGAATGTGTCAGTTCTTCCCTATGACAATAATTGCTTGTGTGCACAACTCTCCCCACTGAACAATTCACCCCAAAGGCTGCAGTTAAAATCCTGCTCGGTTGCCCCTGTGGCTGTTAGTTTTTCCCTCGCTTTATCAGCATCTCGGTTATGCACAATGTAATTTCATTTTGACGCATCACACTTCATTCCGAGCCCTCGTACCCTCTTTTCCTGTGTGTGGGTCAGTGCAGCCAAGATCCAGTGTCACACTTTTTCTCATCTGCATCCACACTGTCCTGTGCTATGTAGAGTGACCACCTTGCTTTCACCTCACAAATTCATTTTTCTTAACAGTTTGACTTTTTTTAAAAGACTAGCCCTCTTCAGAAAAAAAATCCATCATGTCCATTCATTTTCACTCATCTCTATAAATACTTCTAAAACTTTGCATTACAGAAAAGTAAAAAAAGAGGGAGAACAATAGGCTCTGGACTATTTCCACAGTCTGCTCACCAAAATCTCGCAACAAAAATAACTTCATGTGTAAGTAAGATGTCACCCTTCAAAACAAAATATTTATTTTAGAGGATAAAAGGAAATAATGCTGACCTCCTATGACAATCATTAAAATATATGTCTAGTTATAGGAAAAGAGCAAGTCACTTGTTCCAGAGCTTGAAAAATAGTTTAATCATGCAAAATCAATATAATGTACTCTAACATAATGCTAACGTATTTTACAGGATGTATATTTGGCAATACTTGATAAAATTATTACTCTAACGGAACTGTAAATATATTATTTCCAAAACAATATTTTAAAATACAGCAGTAAGCAACAGAAATTAATCTTTATACATTTTTGGCATAACACTGCCATACAGTTACAGAATTATAAAATAAGTGTTTCATAGTACCATACAGATCCAGAAACTGGTTACAACTGCTACCACACACACATGGTATTGGTACCCACAGACACGCACAGCATTCCGTGATTCACACGGCAGCGGAATACAGAGCACAGGGAGGGCCCAGCAGCGGCTGGAGGGGCAAGCTCATGTGGGAGGTGAACATACATCTTCTGAAGAATCATACCCATTTTTCTCAAATACTTAAAATACAAAGGACACACAGTTTCCATTTGAAATAGTGCCTAGACCCACTTGGCCATCTATCTTCTTAGGTAAAACTAAAGAGCTGATAGGAAACAAACTCCCATTTTATAAAAAGGGGAAAAAGTCCCTGTAAAAGGACCTCTTTGCTCTCTTGTTTCTTAATTGTTGTAGCCTGATTAATATGCTGTCAACTTGGATGGTACAGGGGTTACTTTATATATAGGCAACTTAAGAGTACATCTCCTCCGATCTGCAGCCAGTCCCTCACTTTAACTTTCTGTCAGTAAATCCACCAGCTAATGATACACACTGGCAAAAGATTTAAACTTGGTATCTGGTCATTTGATCACTTCTGTCTGTCTACTGAAAGGTTTCAGTGTCCTGTGGAGTAGGCAGGATTCACGGTTCATGAGGGTATTAATGGGATTCTGTTTGCACACCAATCCCTCATCTCCTTGGCACAAATAACGGAGCTGATTCTAAGCACGTCCCCACCGTACAGTTTTTATAGATCATTCTTCATCTGCTTCCAATAATTCTGGCACTTGCATGAACCTATATTGCTTATATCTTGGTTTCTGTAGTGAGCTTCTTCTTACTGTTTCTAATCTTTTGTTTCATTCAAGTTTTGCTTTTCTACACATGAAACTAAATCCGTCAGTACTGGAAAAAAAAATGCTTATTTGACCGATGAGTGTAGAACCTGAATGCTTCTTAGGACCAAAGCTTATTATATAACTGATCTCCCTAGTTAATAAAAACTGCTCCACAAACTCCATTATAATTTAAAAATGAAAATTTGGTAAGCTTCATAGCTTAAACCTATTTTCATCGTTTCTTACTTTTTTAAAAAAAGACCTTTGTGCATAACAAGTGAGCATTGCCTTTTTCCTTTCACTGCATTTTTAAAGTTCACTGAACCATTTTACAGAAAGACTATTGTATATTTACCAATGAGAGAACCCAAAATAATTTTTGATTGAAGAACTTGGGGGAGGAGAGGTAAAATTGGTTATTCCAATGTTTCCAAGATAGTTATAAAGATTCAACTATAATTTACATAGCAGTGTCCGATTGCTCACAATTTCCTAAACTACAAAATGGTGGCAAATATATTAGGGAAGATATTTTATGAAAATTGATGCCCATTAAAATTGTGTCTGGAGTTCAAGGTGGCCCACCTTCCTAAGAAGTCAGAGATCCTGAGGCCCAACCCCCTCGTCCAGAGGACAGTCTGGAGACCACCGACGCCACTGCAGAGACTGGAGCCCTGTGTTACTCCACGACACTCATTTTAGTCACCTCTTCCTCTCTGAACTCTACTTCCAAGCAGAGTTTGGGCCATAAAACAAAGCACTTAATTGTGGCCTCCGCATGGAAACCTCACATTCAAGAAAACAAACATTTGAAGAAATCATTTCCCACAAATAACTAAAGCAATAAGCTTCCCAACAGATCTGGGAAAAACTACATGTTGACCAAGACAGTCTCTCTCCTCTAGGAAAAGAGCAAGAATCGTGTTTTTAAAATGTTTCTAATAAGACTATTATAAAAGTTTTTCAAATTAAATTCAGATTCCTCCCACTATCTACTGGAATTTAGCTTCTAAATAATTTCTCTAATAGATTTCCCTTTTCTGTATCCATCTGCATCTAAGAACAAGTAGAACACAAATAATACAGTAACTGAGAAGAGTTTAAAATGAAAATTATAGCATGAAGCAGATTAAACAAAAGCATAAGTAAATGTAACAAGGCAGCTAATCTTTCTTAAGGTCAAGACTTCTTGTCAAATATAACACACAATGTTGAACACTGTGGTAAGTACACTTCCTTATGAACTGATACTATCTGTCACAAATGGAAATTTCTCCAAAGCAAAAGAACGCCCAAGTAAATTTCATTAAAATAACTAATATTCATGGTTTGGAACGTTCTTTATAGTGAGAGTTTATAATGAAGTAAAAATTTAAACCTCTGAAAACCCTTTACATTAGTTAAGGCACATCTGGACACTCCAGGCATTTGTATTTATAACTATATTATTAACTCAGTTAATAATGAAGGATTTCTAAAAACACGGTCTGTCCCTGAATGCAGTCTGCTGGGTGTGCTGATTTTCCAGAACAGGGACAGAGCCAGTCAGTGCCCCTGGCCACCCTAGAGGGTACCACACAGATGTGTTCATGTGACCCACACTACAGAATTCAAAGTTGCAAGAAGCCCATATGTGTACACCTCTGATTTTCTAGATCCTACACTGACCCAGGCCATCACTGTCCACAACTGCACCTATATTTGAAATGGGTCTAACATATCTCACTCTAGCCTACCTTATATTTAACACATATACCCCAAAAGAGAAAGGGGAATCTCCTAAATGGGAAACAAAATAAAAACTATTCCTATCACAAAAGATCCCTATTTACTCCAAACAGACATGAAAGATCCCGAGATGCAACAACAATCAGTGAGATAAAAAAAAAATCTTTCTCTTCTCGGGTTAGAAAATAAAGCTTTTACAAGAGCTTCAATTATAGAAAGACAAAAAACCTGCCTGATTTAGTTAGTAGATTACAAACTCAACCATAACTCCACTATGAACTTGGGCAATTTAACTTAAAATAATTAACCGAATACTCTCTATCCAAAGTTCAACCATTTTGATTTACCGCTTTAACACAAGTTTACTTACTAAAATGATTTTTGAAAGAGCAACTCAGCTTTACACTATACTGTTTTTCCTTTTTCATCAGCTCAAACTTCTACTTAAAGTATAAAAGCCAGAAGCAAAGTCAGCAATTTTATATAAAATGCAACATAATGATATGACAGGTGTTAATGGCACTTTTATGTTTATATTTTTAATACCTAGCAAAAAATCTTAAAGCCTCTTTAGTGACTCCTGAGTTATAGGTTTTATTTTCCTCTTGAAGCCGAAAAAAAAGCCAAAAACCTAAATTCAAAATAGAACTATACAAAATAATTTTTGAACTGAAAACTGGACCAGATTTAGACAAAGCAGATCTATTTTGACTTCTACCATGATTCTTTTTAGTCTCTCATTAGATTGTGCATGAAAATGTATAATGGTACAATATTCTGATGTTACCAACTTTTTCTATAATGTACATAAATATATCTTTAAATTATACATCACTTGACTGTATTTCAAAATATTTTCACATATTTTACCTCCTTAGAGATATGAAAGCACAAAAATATTGGAAGTGTACTAGGCTAACCAAGTGGTAAAACACCTATTTGCAGTGAAATTCAAGTTAGTATTTTACTGATAGCCAGTATTTAGTATCCTAGCAGTCCATGGTTCAACAACAGAGTTTATATATTTGCAAAGATTCAATAATGTTTCTAGCTATTTGGCCATGCTTCACTGCAGTTTTATAACAGCTTCTCAGTAAATTTCTGCAAGCATATGATAGCTTTTAAGAATACAAAACAGAGTCAAACCCAGTGGGGCAGTTTCATATTGAAGACATACATAAAATACATATCTATTCATCTTATTTTAAAAACTTTTAAATGTACAAAGTATTAATAGAAAAACAATTCTAGACACTCCTAATTTTTATCTGCAAAAGGAATGACATTCTCTCACTTTTTCTCCACTGAGTAATTCTCTCACAAGTTATTTACAGATTAAACATAGGAATCACTGTTATATGTGAATATGCATTAAAAAAAACCAATATGGTGGAAAGAAGCCACTGTTTTAAATGGAAGCCAGGCAGTTTTTTCCTTATAATTGAGTAATTTAAGACCAAATACTGTCAAATTAAATGGGTCAATCTAATCAAACCCCTAGTTTGGAATAATATTCTAGGAGTTAAATTGTTGAATTTTTCTAAGGGCTCTGATATAATACAGTGTCTAAGTAATTCAGATTATATCCATTTATTTTAGGATCAGTCCACTGCTTATTCATATTTTAATATCTGGTCATGAAGTTTTAATATGCATTTAGGAAGCAGTCTGAACATTTTGTCATGTGTGCAAAATTAGTTAAGGTATTTTGAATTACATTATTCATATTCCTATAATTCAGACCATTGTGACTAACTAATCTCATTTCCTAACACTGTAAAACTTTATTTTGGGCGTCATGGCTTCAACAAGCACCACATTAGAGGGTCTATGTAAATAGAAATTGAAATGCAAAAGCAGAGTTTTTTCCCCAAATCCTAAGGTTCACTTTAGAAAACAGACCACAAAAACTGACATAGGAACAAAAAATGAGCAAATGCTCTCTATATATTGGAGTAGGGTACACACAGTGTTACTAACATTCATAAGAAAAAAGGTTTGAGCAACTGTGAAGTTTCGTGCAAACTTTAAAGCAATAAAAACTATTTCTAAAGGTGTATTATTAGTGTGTTCATTTTCTAGAAATCTGCTGGAAATCCTCTGATCAGTAAAAGCAATAGAAGATGACATGATGCGATTAAAAAATAGGACACGGTAAAAATTCCCTGTGGGCAAAAGTGAATAGAACTTTTCGTGAAAGCCTAAGAGATACACAAAAGCCAATTCCTTTCTAAATGAAATGAAGTGAAACTTTTTTCTGTTGATTGCTTTAACTATATTTGTATGTACGCTTTGAAGTTCTCACCACCATGTTTCTGTTTTTTGATGTACAGTAATAATTAGTAATCTTACAGGAAATAAAATTGTTTGCTCCTAACCAATATTATTAACACATCAAGTGCTCACAGTACCTGAGAATATTGAATTTCAATTCTGTTCTCATTTCAAGGGTTGACAACTTAAGAGATGCACCAAGTTGTTTTTTTTTTAATTAAGCAATATTAATTTCATAGTCCACGTAACACTGAGATATTCACGGTTTAAGGGACCTGCCTTGGGGCCAGGACAGAGCTATGCTTTTTAAAAATGAATAATAATTTCCTTTCTTATTTTTTAATTCTTTAGTCATTTGCTTTCATAAACAAGCACCAAATTTATATGGAACAGACATAGAGGGCAAACTTTTTTTCTTGGACTTCTGCATCAAAATTTGTTTTTAAGCCCTTAATACAGAAAAACATTTTCATCATTTTCAACAAATTCTTGAACTCATACAGCTGGAAGTGTCCCTCTGTTCCACTTAAATTTCAGTGCAGGAGAACACCGTGGTGCACACTAGCAACATGCACGCTGGCTGACAAAGATGGTGCACAAGGGGTGGGTGTGGACAGGGAGAGAGGAAAAAACAGCAGGTCTGATCGGCGGACTGGGGAGGGGAAATAACAGCGCTCCAGGAATATCCATTTCCCTTGTCACAGCTTAAAGATCAATGTGTTGAGGCGTTACAGTGAAAAAATCCAAATTACTCTTGACTACATTTGAGAAGACCAAATGCTTTCTTCCAGCTTAAAAAAATTAATCCATAAATCAGGCAAAGCTTTGGCAACATAATGAAATCATTCTCTGGATTTCCTGCATGTAGACTGTCATCTTGGAAAAGAATTCATTTGACCTATCAAATACTGCATGATTATTTTCGGAAACATTGAAAATAATTTAAAAGGAATGATTGTGTAGAGCATTTGGGAGCTCACATCCCTAAAAGTCTTACAGAATACATTCATTATGGGGTCTTGTCTTAAAACTGCACATTAAAGAGTAAATGCATTGTCGTCCAAAATAAAAAGCAAAGAAAATGCTTACAACAGAAATCCCAAACAGATGGCTGAAATATGAGACGTGACCTCCGTTCTTCAGGACGTTACTGTACAGTTTTCTCCTCCCTTACCTCCACCAGTTTGCGGGTTTTCTGACAATTCAGGGTACCGGGCCACCGTCGTGGGAACCTGGAGTTCCGGGGTTCTCACGGTCTTTGTGAGGATTGTCAGCTTCATCGTCTTCAGGAGAGACGCTCCCCTCGTCCTCTGCGGGACTGGTCCCTGCTTTTCCTGCTGGAGAACCTGAGTTCTCGGCACTCCCGTCCTCTGCCTCGCTGCCGGGCTCTGTGCCGGGTCTGCCTGTCTCTTCTGCAGGCTCCCGAGGCGCCACGTTTTTCTCTTCCCCTGGTTTGCTGTTTACATGGGCTGCTGAGGAGGACGTTTTGGGGTCCTTGGACTTTTTGTGCATAGAAGTCTGACTGTTGGGCGCGGAGGCGGGAGGGGTGGGCGTTTTCCGGGCTTGGCTCCCCTCGGACTGTTCTTTCCTCGGTGGCCCCCAGATGAAATTCTCTGAAGGCGTGTAATGTTTCTGGGCGAAGCGGAGCAGCTTTCTCCTTTCTCTTCTGTCTCTAATTGTATAAACAAAATACTCCAGAGCGCTCTGTTTAATATTGGGAATAGTATTTTCCACAAGAGCTTCATGAAGAATAAATTTTACAAGAGGAGATTTAAAACCCTCATATCCAAGCTCACCAAGGCTTTTAAGAATACGGGTGATTCTCAAATAGTTGTGCTGGGACCTGGAAGAGGAGAATTGAATAAAATGAGGGGAGGAAATCAGGTGGAGGAAAGCAACAGAATGAGAACTATTGGACAAATATTTTTGATGGCACTGTGAGCCACAGAAATAAGCCCTGTGATTACTAAACATATGAGGTTGTTAAGAATAAATCAGAAAGTATTAAAGCCTTGTACCTAGGTGTAATGTCTGTCTATATGAAACTCAAATATAGACTATAAATTACCCTTGATTCTTTAAGATCTAAAAGATATTTAGATTTAAAATGTATTCCCACGATGCTGAATCATTGTGTTTATTAAATACACTGAAGATACTAGAGCATTTTTTGCACCACCACCAATGTACTATACCCATCACAGATAACCAGTGCTGAATGTAAACACATCAGCTGTCAGCTGAATGGCATGATTTATGGTGCCAGCTGGTGGGCAAGCAAACTCCACCATATTAGCCAATTCATAAGAAAGGCATCAAAACCCACTCTGACTAGAATACTTCTGACAGGGCCGCCCAGGTGACTGACTTAGCAGGGCACAGTGCAGTAGTTAAGAACAAGGACATGGGACTCAGACCTGAGTTCACACCCTGGCTCTGCTGCCTACAGTGAAATTATGGTATCTAAGTCTCAGTGTCCTCATCTGTCACATGGGGAAAATGCACACCTCACTGGACTCTTGCAAGAATCAAATATGTACATATGTAAGGCATGGAGAACTCAATAAATGTTAGGTGCTATTTAACAGTATTATTACTGTTATTAGATTTGGTATTAAGGACCACCGTATTTGTAACTATCCCAATTTAATTGACCAATTCTCATCCATCCATGGCCTCTCTGCCCTCTTTCTGTACCAAGGAATTTTAAAGTTTGCTTCGAATGTCATTGACCCCAAAGATGCCTTTTTCCCAGACAGCACTAACTTCTTTCTTCCATCTCAAAACTAAGGCCATTATCAGATGATTTCCAGATGTATTCTGTCCCAGTTCATGAACTACCTCCCTTACCTTACTCAGAACCCAGTAACTGCCTTATTATAAATACCTGGCTACATCCTGAAGGAACCTTCAGTTACATGCTTTAATTGTGTATCATCAATATGTATGTGCATCATCAGTAGCCCAGGTATTTATATACCTAATACTGACACAGCAAAACTATCCCTTATTTCTAACTTCCTGAAGCCTGTTTCATTCCTCAGATGCTGAACTTATGCATTGCATATCCCTGCCCTGGCTTCCAAAAGTACTTGTTTCCTAACTATTTCACTTCAGAATAACTAACAAATTATTTGCTAGGTGGAGAAGGATATTTCAGTGATAAAGGGGGTGTCGTTCCATGGTTGTCTATTTTAATGAGAACATTTGGACAAAACAAAAACTTTAACGATTCTGGCAAACCAAACATTAGAAAAAAGAAGGAGCAGTTTTATCATCTCCATCTTTCCAGGTGTTTATCAAAAATGGCTTCTCTTAATATTCAACTCTTTGAAAGCCAAAGGGTAAAACACAGGACAGACATGTTTCAGTTTTGTGAATCTGTGTTTTTCGCTAGTTAGGAAGGAGGAGTCTTTAAGACAATAAAATTTGGGTGAAGTTAAGACAATGTGCCATTAACAATAGGACTGAGTTAGTTGTTTGGTTAGTCTGGAGTTTGTATATAATAAAATGTAACAATAAAACGCTTGGGCAACATCTGCCTCATAAGTCAATGAGAAAGAGATGCATAGAAAAGTGGAAGAATATATTTTAAAAATCCCAAAGAGAAGTTATGTGACACAACAAAATGTACTGTTTTTGCAACCAATTCACACATCCAGCCCAAATGAATGGGCAAGATAAAATTTCTGTACACATTTATCTGTATTTACACATTCTCCAATTAAACGTACTTACGTAACAGTAGAAAAGAACAAAAATGGGTGAAGAGCATGAAGATCAGGGTTATGATACAAAATCACGCAAGAAAGAAATTGGGTGAGTCGGTGTGATTTGAAATAAATGTCACAAATAAAGACCAAGAGGAAGAGAGGAGGGCAGCTAAAATCCTCCTGATGTTGTGAGCAGTCTTTGGGGTCGCACAGCAGATAAAAAGAGAGAAGCTGGGTTTCCAGATAGAGGTAAGGGCAATAAATAGAGCTGAGCTGTCAAGAGGACCCCAGAGGTGAATACAGAATGCACCAAAGGCAAGAACCAGGAGAGAGAAAATAAAAATTAGAGGTATTCCAGGGTCTAAAATATGGCGCAGTAATCCAAGGCCATTACAAATGAAACTGGCAATGCATCTCAGTGATTGTTCTAGGCTCTGCTATTTAAGACTGTTTCACCTCTTTCAGTCGTGGTCCCTTGTTCACTGAATGCTATTTCATTTTACTTTCATCAAGTATTTTTTGTCTGCTGGGCTACCATAGATATATTGAGTTTCCTGCCTACTCTGAACAACTCAAGATGTCATTAGGACTAAAACACAAATGAAAGCTTTAAGCAATACACAGAGAAAGGAAAAAGAGAGACCACGGGTGGTGGAGAGAGCACGTGGAGAGGGTAGAGGAGACAGGACAGTAAGTTCAGGCTCCCCTCCCCCCACCCGAGCCAGGAAAGCATTTAATTAAAGCCTTAGGAGGGCTCTGTTTCCAGCTATCAGTTAATGGATATGACAATAAAACCTCAAGGAGGACTTAAGCTGACAAACATATTGTTCATCGTTTATTCATTCAACAAACATTTGCTCAACAAGATTGCTATTCAAACCAAAAAACAAGGTGAGGGCAGATTCTCTAAAATGATAATATTGAGTACATGGAAGATGAGATGCTAGCAGATCCTCTCCAGAGATGTATTTCTGCCATCCTTCATGTCACTAGGCACACAGCTGTCACCGACAGTATGACTTAAGTACTTCCAAACTGTCCAGAGATAGCCACTCACATGGCCTAGACTGGCTTGGGTACGTCTGCCATATAAATATAACTTATTTAACTTGAGTTATGAGTTAATGGGTCTTCTAGACAGAATCATAAAGCTTTATGCCTATATCTTCAGTGTTTTACTACAAGCTACCATTTTAATAGTGTTGATTATAACTAATAAAGTAAAAAGAAGGTGTAACATTCATACTAACACTCATTAAACCAAAACAAGATGAAAATTCTAGAAAAACCAAAAATTAATGCACAAAACTATTTGGGGCATGGAAAAATTTCTTAGGTTAATTTTAATTTTTTTTCTCCTTAGCACTTGCCCAGTTCAGCTAATTATGTGCTAAAAAAAAAAAAAATGCTTTAAAGCCGTTGTTTTTATAGTCCAGCACTCATAAGTCACCCTATAATTAAAAAGAAAAGAAAATAGCCAATTTGCATGCAAAGAAAATAATGGGAAAAATAAACTTTGGGCATATGTATTAATGAGAGTTATAAATATCCAAGCAAAAGAATACAATAAATCAATTCAAAATTTTCTTCACAGATTTTAGGATTTATTAAACAAAGCTAGGCTTTTGTTTTTTTACCAATAGTGAAGATTCTAATTTTCCCTCTTTTTCAGTAAAATGTATGGGCACCTCTCAGTGTTATAAAATGATAGATGTCATAGGCTGAATGCATGGATTTAATCAAAGGAGGCACTGTGCTTGAAGAACAGACTGTACCCCAGGAAGCTAACAATCTAGCAAAGGGGATTGGAAAACTATACGAGCCTTAAATGCCAAGAAATGTTATAGAGAGGAAGGCAAGGGGCCGCACTGGGCTGTGGGTAGTGGAGACCAGGTTTCACCAAGAAACAGCTCTGATGCTGAAGAGCCGTTTTTCTACTTGGGTTTAATTTTGTTGTTGTGTTTTGTTTTAGAATACAGAACAGGAACAAGGAATGAAATGCACTTCAGACTAGCTTTTGAATTCACATTCCTGGGTCCATCTGCTAGTTGTTCCTATGTTCCATGGAGAATCTCACCCAAGGGTCAAGAACAGGCAGGGCCCTGAGGTACACTGGAGATTTTACTTACTCATTCAGATGTTGAAACCTTTCCTGCCAGTTAACAGCCCGAGCAACGTTTCCAGTTTTATCAATCAGTTTTATTCCAAAAAACTCTAACATCATTTTATAAGCCAGGAAAAATCTTCTAATTGCTTCTTTTGTTTTTTTGAATTCCTAAGGGAAAATAAAAATCAGCTAAAATGATTCAGTAGTTACCAGGCAATAAAACAGCAATATTACTTGGCCATCTCAAATAAAATGTAATGAGTTTGCATTACCTCAATTTCATATGTAGTCAGTTCTTTAGCGTAAAAGTTCAAGCCTTGTTCTCTCAAGGGAAAAAGCCTATTTTTAAGAAAAATAGTATTTTTATATTAATGCTGTCTGGAAAGCATACATGACTGAATAGGATATGATTCAAGATAGATGATATGTAACTGACCACTGAATGTAGGTGTGGTTGTGCTCCAGCTTTTCATAATCTCCTTTCCACTTATTTAGAACTTCTTCAATGTAAACACCTAAATAGTAAATATTCAGAAAATGAACCAGACATTTAAAACAATGTTGAAGGCATTTTAAGATTTAATCACTTAAACTTTATATTAAAACTTTTTACAATTTAACAACAGCACACAGGAATAACCCTAATGCCATATACTCAGTTATGTAATAAGCCTAATTAAAAAAAAATTAACGGCACCTCAAAGTGCAAAGAATTCTATTGGACAGTGCCACTCTAAAGCAGCAGTTGGCAAACTGTGGCCTGCCATCTGTTTTGTAAATAAAGTTTTATTAGAACACAGCCATGCATACAACGTATGTACTTTACAACAACAAACTGGAGTAGAAAGATGGGAGGAGAGAGAAAAGCAAGAAGGAAAGAAAAAGGAGCTCAGTGCCTGCTGTCCGTCGGCCTCTGGTGTGCACCGCACACACGCCTAGCCTCATCTCCAGGGAACCCTCCCAAGCCAGGGTTATTATCCCCGTTTTACCAATGAGGAAACTGTGTGATTTGTTCAAAGTCACATACTAATTAAAGATTAATCTGGGAGTGGAACACAGGTCTTTCTGGTTCCAAAAAGTAAGCTCTCCCCACCACATCCTTTTGCCCCCTTGTGAGCATTTATAACAAGACCCTCCCGCTTCTCAAGTCCATCCAGGTCCTCACAATTGACTATGTACCCAGTCAGTCCAATTTATAGAAAAAACATAACATAATTATTTCTCTAAACTTAACTCATCTAGGAAAGGTCCACTCTCAGAAGGTTTGTGGAAAGTTGTTTTTGAATCATACTGTTGGCTTTATGAGCATGTTAAAACCATGTATCTCCATAATTTCCCATTTGTTTTCCTTCCGACTACCCTTCCTCCCACTTAATAAGCAAAATGTATCATTGTAAGCTTGTGCTTACTGGCAAGTATGTGTTTGAGAGAGAGAGAGAGAGTGTGTGTGTGTGTGTGTGTGTGTGTGTGTGTGTGTGTACAAACTAGAGAGGAAAGTGAGTTGATGTAATTTTATATAAAAACTAGAATAACAATTTTATGTGACCTTAGCTAAAACTTCTGACCTTAGCTAAAACAATCTTAAAAGGTTTCAAAATAACTTTTGTGATGATTATAAAAACAATAAACACATTGCTTGAAGTTACAACTCTAAATTACTACCTCAAAAATAAATTCACTATTTGAAGTACCAAAATAACTCTGTTAGATACTGTCATATCTCTATGTTCAATGTTTCAATGATATGAAGGCATTCTTAGGGTAAACTTAATTAAATTCAAATCAGAGTCTAACAATCTATCATTGCTTTCCTTCAAAGATTTTCTTACCCAGGGTCCTAAAAAAACTAGTAATTTAAGTAATGTTGTTACAATTCATATATAAAGCAGTATATTTCTATAATTAGTAAATACAGCAGAGCATTTTTATCTAGAGGTTTCCTTTCAAATCAGAGTAGACTTTTGGGACACCAGAAAATTAAGAAAACACAATTGGATCTGGCCGTTTCAGCAATGTTCTGAAGTCCTAACTCCCAATGGTGTGTCTCTCAGGGCACAGTATAGGGAAGTCATCCTTTCAACACTCCACCCAGCCGTTAGGTATCCCTCCTCCAGTTAGTCTCACCAACTATGGCAAGGTCCTGCCACTCGGAAAGCCTCGCAATCCATGACCCTCATTCCCTGACTCACGTTGCTGCAGATTTGGCTCAGTTTCCACCGAGCGCGAAGAGCAGAAGCCAGAGCCATCTGGTTGCCTCACAAAGCTAAAGGCTCTAAGGAGAGATGCTAGCCTTGCTGGTTTGACCTGGATAAAATGAGGATGCCCATCACGGACCACAAAAGGGTGCCTCGGTGAAACATGCACATCACCACAGCGGCTGTGTCCTCTCCCTGTGGGGTCAGGGAGGAGCTGCTAGGGCAGCTGCAGACTTGGGAAGGAGGAGGCAGTGTATCTGCAAGAACTGAGTGGCGATCTACTACATCTACAGTCCCTGTCCCAGGATCCCAGGACATGGAGTGGGATTGCTCTGGCTCCCTGACCTCTCAACCTGCAGATCAACAGGAAAGACCATTCTAAGATAAACATTACTTTTCAATTATGTTCTAAAACCTTTTCAAGTGTAGCACAGTGGCAAGAACACTCAACAGTGGAACCCAGACCCAACTCTACTCGAGTGATGCAACCAGTCAGTCATTCAAGCTTTACAAGGGGGGAGCTGGATTTGACCTCTTCTAATGGTCCTGAATACTCTAACAGTCTCTAAATCTCCTCTCTTCTTCTCACAAAAACGACCCCCACTACCTTTCAGATAATAACCTCCATAAACAGGGGTGGGCAGGTATTGTAATGCAGTTATTCCTCCAGAATTTGCCAAGCTACTGTTCACGGCTTTTGGGTCCAGGACTGTGGGGACATGTTAGGCTGCACTGCAAAGTAAAGCCAGTCCATAAACAAATGCACTAAGAATGTACTGACTATTAAACAAACAGTGACTAGATGTAGGCTATTATTTGAAGTTTACTTTTTACCAAGGTAGCAGATTACTCACCATCTGGCTTAAATGGAATTTTATTCTTATAAAAACGAAGATTGCTCAAGTCGTTTTGATACCGGATATCTTTGAAGTTCTGCTAAAGGAAAAAATAAATCAATCTCCAGCAAACAGATGTATAAAAAAGGGTACAAGGACCCTTCCTGAATGTCTGCTCACTGACACCACAAAATAAGAAAACCAGAAGGGAAGTATTTTACATTTTAGAGGAAAGCACCCTGTCCTCTTACTGGGTACTGGTGTCGGTATTTGTACAAATCCCTCGCAGCATAGAAACTTCTCTTTGGTTTGGCAGTTGCTTCCGTGGAATCCCCACCCTAAAATAAAAAGTGAAATTTCATTTGCATGCTTGAAGTAAGAAAATTTCACTGAGAAATTTCCAGAACACTTAAAATAATGAAAGTCTATAAAGAAAACAGTGTCAAGCTGTTCAGATTAATGAAAATATTATAAATACCCTTTTAATAATGCCTACCAGAAATATATGTTGGCATTCTACTTTCCTGATTTGAACCCAGTAACATGTCCCTAAGGTACAACTAAATAAAAAACCTTATTCACGAAAAGCCTATAGAGGCCAAATGCTATGGATCAGTATCTGTCAGAAACAGCACTCAAAATGAATTCAAGACATATATTTTACCAGAGGTTACATGAGTGATTCTATGACTAAATTGATTTTATAATACTTTGCATAACACTAAAAAAAGTGTTAATAAATCAATAATATGAAGAAAATTGTCATTAATTTTGCAACATTTAGCTGTACTTGAACGCAAAGAATATTTATGAAAAGCATAGGGGCTTTTAAAACCAAGTAGCTTTCTAAACTCCATCCTTTACAGAACCAAACGAGCAAAGGCACAAATAATGTGTTCACTCAGTAATACTACAAGCTGATAAAAATGTAAAATACATACACACAAAGCAATAAAAGCTCTCAATTGGAATGAACCTCAGACTGTAGTAACTTATATGTAGTAGTTTACTCATACTATTTAAATTCTAAACAAAATCCCACCACCGTGAAGTAATGTTTAAAGTCTAAGACACAGGCCAGTCTAACAGGCTTACCTTCTCTAACTCTGTACTATTACTTATGCATAAGGAAGTGTTTTGTAGCCATGTCTTGGCGAAGGACAATGAGACTGATGCAATGAGGAAATAGAAGACAAACTTTATATCTGAATATTCATTAAGAGCTTCGTCCCCAATTCTTTCCTCATCACCCCCACCTCCATCTGTGTTGACAAACTGGCATTCTCTAAGCAATTTTCACACATTTTTGAAGTGGTATGATTCCCACTATACTACAAGTACATAGATACTTTACCACCAGACTCTGATGTTTAACATGAGCTACTCCGTCACGTTACATAAGCAAGGAAAAGCTTGAATTCTGGTCCATGGCCCATGTTTCAAAATAGCTCTGCTTAGCAAGTTTCCGAATCTATTTAGCTTGAGCTACAACCATATGAATCATCATCCTACGTTTGTCCAGAAAGCACTTTTCCATTTACAGAGCACTTACATATATATTATTTCATGTACACCTGGCTGGCAGCTGTTAGTTTCCATCCTAGAAACCAGGTGACTTGGCTTGGAGAAGTTGAACAGGACCTAGAGCCCAGTGACAGTGTCGGAACTAGAACCCCAGGTTTTGGGCTCCATGTCCAACTAATTCGGTACAAATCAACTTCAATTTCACTAAAGTAAAAAATAACTACAGAAATCTTAGTACAATGTCTACATTCCAGCACTTGGAATCAGGAGACTTGGACTGAATCTTTACTACTTATTAGTGAGGCCTTAGGCAAATCACCTCCCTGAACCTTAATTTTACCGTCTGTGAAATAGGGGTCATCAGGAGGATGACTGCATCCTCCAACCTCTAAATGACGCACACATGCACCAGCCGGCCAGCACCCAGGCCTGCTCCTTTGGGACTGCCTATGCCATCCCCTTTCACCTGCTCAGACAAGGATTTTGTTCTTTAACATATTGCTCCTATTTCCTGTGCCATCAAAATCTCCCTCTCTTCTGGATCACTTACTTCCCTCGGCAAAGAAACATGCTGTTGAATCTCATCTTAAAATAAACGTGATATAACCTTCCTTGACCCCAATCCCCCCCCTCAAGGACAGCTCCCTGGCTCTGCTCCTTTTCACAGTAAAACATCACCAAAAAGTTGCTCACGCTCCCTGACTCCTCTCCTCCCCTGGCCCATCGCAAGCGGGCTTCCATCCTCAGCTGCCCATCAAGACGGCTCTTGTGACTATCGCTGAGAAACCCCCTTAGCCCACTCTCTCAGTGCTCAGCCAGGTGACCTCCCGGCAGCCCCCGGCCAGTTCATGCCTGCCTCCTTCCTGAAACACCATCAGGCACCACACCTCCCCCGGTTTGCTCCCTGTCTGCTTGGCAGCCCCCGGTCAGCCTCCTCTGGCTGCTCCTCCTCTTCCCGTGTTCTAAGCAGGGGAGAGCTCATTCCTCACCACTCCTTGGCGACCACGTATCTCCCGATGACTTTAAACACCACCGATCTTATATGCTGAGGGCTCCAGCCCGGGACTGAAGCTCCATTCACAGACAACTACTCAACAACTCCACCCGAATGTCTAATAGGATATCAAACTCGAGAATTCTCGATTCAACCTCTGATGTTGCCTTCTCCCTAGACATCCCTGTCTTAGCAGCACCATCATTTGTCAATATTCACTTGGACTAGGAATACAGCAATGGAGGTGGTGAGAAGCAGTCAGTCTGGGATATGCTTTAAAGGTAGGGCTCTGGGGAGTGGGGAACAAACAGGGTTGATAGTCAAAATGCAAAATTAAAAAGAATTTTTTTAGAAGTTAGATGGTGATACTAACAAATTAATCCCTAAAGGGGAAAGAGGGGTAGGTTGGTAATTTTCAAATACATGTACCTGGTTAGTTGGACTGAATCTGAGCTGGTGTTTTTGGTATCGCAAACTTCTTTATAAGGTTATTTATTTGGGAAACAAGTTTAAGGAAAAAACCCTGGAACGCAGCCTCTAGGAGTCTCTCCCAGGGTTGAATTTGCAAAGCAAAACGACCCAGCAGCAAACGCAAACGCAAGGAGCAGGTGGATAATCACAATTCCAACAGGTTAAAGGCCCTGAAATCGGTGAGACATACTTGGGTTTAAGGTATTCCCGCCATATGTGATCTTGGGCAAGCTTCTCCTTCTAAACCTGTTTCTCTAAGAGAGGGATTGGAAACCCCAACTCCTACCGCACGCCTGCAGCTGGCTGGAGATGGTAGGGTAGGTTCAGCAGAGCGCCTGCGCTGGGACTGTGCTGCCGCCTGACCTGAACAGAGATGACCATCAACATGCACGAGGCAGCCTTACTTAGCTGCAACTGTTAGGTGGCGATTCCTCTGCTCCAACAAAAAAGTCCCCGAGGTCACATTTGACTTTGGGCTCCCATTTTTTTTTTTTTTCACTTTCATTTCTCCACAGCTGAGGGCGGGCCTAATGCAGGGGCACAGGCCTGGACGCCCCCAGGACGCACGCTTCCTCGGGGCGCTGGCTGCCGAGGTCCTCCTGTTCAAAGTTTCTGAACTACTGTGAGTCCATCAAAGGGATATTTGTACTTTACTAATCTCTCCAACAAACTGTATTAGGTAAATAAGTTAAGCACACTTGACTCAACAAGTCTTCTGGGTGAAATAAGAGTTTTGAGGAGCGCCCTGAACGCCTCGGTAGAAGGCCTTACTTGGGGTCAGATCTGTGGCTTTTTGACTTCGGATGGGGACCTTGCACAACACTTTTAATGGCTGCAGAGCCCACGTTAGGGAAGGGCGCTCGCTGCTCGCAACTGCAGTCCCACCTGATTCCAAGAAAGGTTTACCAGGAACGCGCAAGGCCAGTTTTCACGATCCTCTAGGTTCGTGCCGGTTCCTCCCTCGCGACCTTCGCGGCCCAAGCCGCGCTGCAGCGGCCGAGAACCACCCCCGCCGGGTGCGCCCCGCCCCGCGGGCTCCCCCTCCGTGCGCGCGGGCAGGCCCCGTTCCTCGTTCCCCGGCCGCCGCCAGCCCGCCCTCCGACCCGCCCTCCCCGCCGCGCCCCGGCCCAGGCCGCCCGCGTACCTGCTCGGCGCCCGCTGCCGCGGCGTCCTGGTCGGGCGCGGCGCCGGCGCGGGGCTGCGCGGGCTGCTCGGGCTGCTCGGGCTCCCGCGCCGGGCCCCCCCCGCCGCCCGGGCCCGGCTCCTCGGGCTCCGAGTCCGTCTGCCAGGTGGAGTCACAGTCCTCCACGGTGGCGGGCTCGCGGAAGCCGGCCCCGCCGAGCAGGTTGCCCATCGAGGAGGCGGCGGCGGGCGCGGGGCGCGGGCTGCGGCAGGGCGCTAGGGCCCGGGCATGGCCGCGGGAGGGCGCGGGCAGTTGCCTCGGCGCGCCCGCCGCCGCACTGCCTCCGCGCGGCGGGCAGCGGGCGGGCGGGCGCCAGGGCGGGGAGGAGCCGGCGGCCCCGGGCCCCGCCCCTCTCCGCCCCCGCCGGGCCCGCCCACCGGCCCCCTCCGCGGGCCCGCGCCCCCGCCTGCTCCCCTCCCCCGCGGCCTCGGGCGCCCCCCGCGGAGCCCCCGCGCAGCGCAGCACGGCCGGCCGGGGGCGCCTCCCCACCGAGCGCCGGGGGGCCGGCCCGGCTCTGGCGGCGGCTGGGTGCGCGGGGGGAGGTCGGGGGAGGTGTCGCCGTCTGCAGGCGAGCCCCGTGCACACCCGTCCCTCCCCGGGCGGGCCCAGGACGCGGGCCCATCAGCCGCCGCAGAAGGCAGGCGCTGGGGTGACCCGGCCCCGCGGGCGCAGAAACCCGGGCCACCACGCCCGGCTGGGGCGCAGCCGCCCCAAGGCCCTGTGGGCGCGCGGCGAAGCTGTCTGGGGCCTCATGTGAGCAGCTAACGCCTCCTGAAACAAAAGGAGCAAGAGTGGGCAGCCTTACACACTCATGTGTGACAAGGCTTTACTACCACGCACTCCAAATCCATGTTCGGAAGAGAAAAAACCTCGGAATCCTCGGCCCCTTTGTCTCTTCTGTAAGTGAAAGGAGGGGAAATGTATTATCGCAGTACTTAAGGACATAATAACACGATCAAGTGAGTGGCCCAGAGAAAAGTGGCTATTGTGAACTTCGCATTATGACCCTCTGGCAAGAAGAAAAGCCTCTGCAGGGCCACCTTGTCTGTGTGCTGGAGCTTGGGAGGGACGCGGCAAGCATATGCCGAATATGGACTGAAAAAAATAGGTCACATACGTGTGTGTGTGTGTGTGTGTGTGTGTGTGAGATTAAATTGGTGTACTTGAAATAGTTCCTTTTTAAATGCTTCATGATGAAATAGGAGGCAGAATCAAGGCCCATGGGCTGTTTCTAGGGCAAGAATCAGATGAACCGGTTGCCCATTCCACAGATAGATCGGGATTGTCGCCCTTCAGGGGCTGCAGCAGGAGATGGCAGCGTGGCTCCGTCCCTAGTCAGCTTCTAACCTTGCACAGGTCACATACTACTTTAGACCTAAATTTCCTCGTCTATAAAATAGGACCAGGTTTTATCTCTGGGGTCCATTGCAGCTCTGACCTCCGGTGGTCCATGACTGGAAAAAGCTCTAAAACTAGTAAGAAGTTGACACTGGAACACAGAGAGACATTTTCGTCTGAGTGGCTTAGTGAAGAAAAAAAATGGAGCAGCAGACACATGAATCCGGCCGCTTGTATCTGGGGATTTGCTGTCGCCTTCCATTGGCAAAAGGCAGGACACGTTGCAGAAGTAAATGCTGTCCATCCAGCCACAAGCGTTCCAGACATGAAAAGTCTGGGGAGAGTGGCTGTGCCCTGCCCGGTGCTTCGTCGGTTGGTCTGGGCCAGTGTAGATGAAAGTTGGCCTCATTCTTTGCTCCCATCCCACTGAGAGAGAGAGTCTAATTCCCCACCGGCTGAATTGAGGCTGACCTTAGCGGCTTGCTTTGAAAGAGAATATGCAGGATTTTCAAAAATAGAATATCTGGAATTTTCAAGGTTCATTTATAAGGAAACTTGCATCTTCTGCTGAGGTCTTCTGAAACATACTCTCTGGTTGCCCTGGGCTGCCACCCTGAGACTGCCAGGCTGGAAAGGCCACTATGTGTGTCTTCTGGCCACCAGTCCCAGATGAGCCCTACCTTCCAATATGCCCTACTGATTCCTGCTCTTTTTTTATTGGATCTTCCAGACCAGCACATCCACCAGCTGAGTACCTCAATCCATGACGTGCAGAACACAGAACCCATCCAGCAGAGAGCTCCTCGGTTTCCGGACCCTCAAGATAGTGAAGCGTAATGAAATGGCAGTTGCTGTAACTCACTAAATAGTTCGTTAGACAGCAGTAGATGATGGAACAGTGAAAAGGATGTGAATTAGCCTGTCTTTGTATATATAACTGCTGCAATGAAATCCTCACCTTTCCACCACCTTTTGGCAAATGTATCAGTTTTTTATAGGGCTATAGATTTTGTGCCAAGTTGTGCAATGTATTGTCTTAACGAACATAATTTTCCATGAAATATTATAACCACTTTAAGGAATGATACTAAAAAGTAAGTTTAGAGACATAACTGATCACATTGTGTCCAATCTATGTATTTATTTAAGAGTTACTTCTGGAGGGCTCTCATCTCTAGGTTCTGTATAAAGGAATTACACACACTACCTGAAAATGTAAACTTTTTCACTATCCCTATTTTGAAAGTATTTAGCATTCCCACATTGGCGCTGAGGAAGGATGTCTTTGCTTCATATAAAATATTCAACACTTAGCCAGTACCAGGCCCATATTAATCGATACATGTTTTCTCTAATTATTATTCATCCAATACATCTTCAAAGAATATTGAATTCAACAGTAACATAAATATATGGAACAAGCAGAAACTACTATCACAATGGCCTATTATAAAGTATAACTTCTGACTCCTTGTATCCAGGAACTGTCCTAAGCCACACAGATTCTATAACCATCCTCTGAAGAATTGTTTTGATCTTCGTCACGGTTTCAACCTTGCACTGGAAGGCTAAGACTGTATTGCAGGGAGGAACTGGTGCATCAGGAGCTGAACTTTCTTGGATGGACCGAGGTGCATGTGACATCCTGTTTTTTATAGTGAATTGTGTTTTAGGTACATTAAGAAGGAAGGCCATTATTCTATAATTTCCTTTGAAATTACTAAAAATAAAAGCAAAGGGTAGATCAAAGGCCATTTTATCCATCTTCAGGAGTTAACTTCTCAGCAGTTCCCAGTAACTTGAGACCTAGAGGGAAAAATAATAGTGTTATTTTTTTTTTAATCACCCTCTTTTATCAAAAGCAACCCTATTTCCATTATTTCTGATGTCTTTATTGTTTTAACTATTTTTGTAGTTAAGTAAAAGTGTAGGGAGTAGATAATTTATGTCTTCTGCCGATGTGAGAAGTAGAAGCCAACCCAAAGACATTCGCTAGTTGTCTTCTGTGGCTTCTTGTTGGCTGATACCGGAAGCAATAATGTACTATATTTCATGGAATCTAAGGAGCAATTGATTCTAAGATTCATCCAATTTCAGAGATACTTAAATGCGAAAGCTGTCCATTCTGTGTTCTATGCAATATGGTGGTTTTCTAAGAGAGATGTTTAACATTTTTAAAGGACTAATTTATTCCCAAGAAATAGTTTACAATTCAAAGGACAACTCTAGATTCATATCCAATACTGAGAATTTGCACAGTGTAAAGCCCTTTGTGTCAATTACACTAAAGTTATTCATAAAGCAAAGGCAAAAGGTTCATAGAACTTATGAGTGTTAAATTAATGCATAAGATTTCAGTGAAGGTAAGTTGAAATTAATGTAAGAATTCAGTAATAAATCATTATTTGCATAACTAACCAAGTAAATTCAGCCTGTAGATTAAAAATAGAGCCATGTTCAAATTTTAAAAATAATAACATTTGTTCAGTAACAGTGTTTGGTGCCTTTATTTGGGTAGTTGAGCAGCATTTAGAACCATCTTTTGGTGGTTGTATTTAGGATGCTGGACTGAAAAGAGAAACTGAAAGATCTTTTCTAGCTACATTTAAATAAAATGAAACATTCAAAAAATTTAAAAGAAAATTAGTATAAACACTATGTAATACAGGAATTTTGACCTCAGTTAGAAAGGGAGGAAGAGAAGAAATTTTGCCAATCACCTCCAAAGTTATTGCTTATTTTCCATGAATAAAAACAGATCTGTACTCCCAAACCCCCCCTTTTTTTCAATTATTGCCATTAAATATCTGCTATAATGTATGTAATTCTCTTGGCCCTTTAGATTTATCTTATCACCTAAAAGAATGACAATAACTGAATTAGAAATGGATCCGTAAACACATTTTGGACTTTACCCCAGGTCAGAAAGGTGCTTGTTTTTAAATCAACAGCCAAGGGAAATGTAATTCTCAAGGGGGGTTCCTCCGGGTGTCCTCGGTTTCTGCCCTTCTCGTTCACAGTTGCTTTTGATCTTATGAAAAGACTCCCAGAGGCAGGTTGTAGGCCTGGATTTCCTCCAGGCTACTCAGAGCACAGATGCTTCTACAAGGACACATCAGAACCAGCAGACATGCTGTCACCAAGCCCAGGAACACACCAGAGGGGAGGCAGAGGCACCCAGAGGCAGGCATTTGGCACTTTACCGCAGGACCTGATGGCAGCCTCAACACACAGGCAGGAGCAAGGTGCACGCCTGCCTGGGGATGTATAGGGGCTGCATAAGCCTTAATTGGGCTCAGGCTCTGACCGGTCTGTGAGATGGGGGTGCTGCTTGGGGGGGTGAAGGAATGATTCCTCATAGACTGTCAGCAGCTCTGACAGGAGAGAACAGAGGCATGCGTGTGTGTGGCCAGGGGAGGCACAATTCACCCCGATGACCACCTCTTTGAAGACACCATCCTATTTGGCAACAATTGTTTCTTCCATTCTTCTTGGCTTGCTGCCTTTAGTAGGGTGCCTAGTCCCTGTTTGAAACTTCATTTTCTAATGGCAGATAATCTGTTCTACCCAGTTTCCAAGATAGCGGTCATGACCCTCGCTTCCTGATATCCATGGCCTTGAAGAGTCCCTGTGTGCGCAGACACTGAATGAGGGCTGGCCCTGTGTAGCCAGTAAAATACGGTGGATGTGATAGCACGTGACTCCTGAGGTCAGATCATAAAAGGCATTGCAGCGTCCGTCTTACCCTCTGTGATCGCTTGCTCTGAGGGAAGCCTGTTGTCGCGTCCTGTGGACACTCAAGCAGCCCTACGGGGAGGCTCACAAGCAGAGGATCAGAGGCCCCGGCCAAGAGGCAGCACAGCCTGCCAGGCACATGAGTGAGCCACCCTGGAGAGCCACCAGCGCTTCAGCGCTAGTCCTGCCTTCAGATTCCTGGGGCTCCAGGTGACATCTGAATACAGTCACTTAGATGTCCCCTTGAACGGGGAGAACTATCCAACCCAGCTCCTCGCTAATTCCTGGCAAAACAAAACCCATGAGAGAAAATCTGTGATTATTATTTTAAGCTACTACATCTTGGAGTGATTTCTCACAAATTTTTGGAGTAACTGGACCACCATCCTGGAGCCAACACTAGGTATCAACTTCATTTATTCCACAAACTTTAACTGAGCATCTATTATATGCCAGGCCCTGTGCTAGGCTGGGGTCCAAAGATGTACAAGACACAATTGCTGCTTTCAATCCCTAGGGAATACAGATGAGTAAATATGAATGACAATACAAGATCTTACCACAAAATCCTAGGAGAGCACAAAAAATGGGGGATGGTTTTCTTTCCTTTGTCAGTAAGAGTTGCTCATTCTTTCAGTAAAAAGGTACTTAGTGCTTCCTTAGGCCCAGTCACTGTGATGTGTGACAGACACGGGTGAAAGTATGGTGGACAAGACAATCCCTGATCTCAAGATCCATATCAAAAGCTGAAAGATAACGCTGAGGTTAGGTCAGTTTAGAGGAAAACTAAAATTAGGTGATTGAATATTGTAACCTTAGTGAGAGCAGTTTCTGTAGAATGGTGAAAATAAATAAGAATAGAAAGAGGAAGCAGAGGGTGCTAATGTAGTTCCCCCCCGCCCCCAAGAAGTTAGTGGTAGAGAGAAGGCAATAAATAGGTCAAGGCTTGGCCTCCTCGCTGGAACAATGCCCTTGGTGCCAGTGACTCTGTGGGTTTCATCACCATGCTGCTCGCTTCCTCTTCTTCGGTGGTGAGCAGACAGTGATCATTGGAAAGACTGGTTGGCTGTTACCATGAGAACTTGATGGGTGGCGTTTGCCATGGGGCGTTCAAGGGAGCGAGGCCGCCCTCGGCACATGGTTCTCGGAGTCTCTGACTTGCCAATGTCACCGAGTTGATCTCACTTGAGGACGTTCACCCATATAAAGAGAGCTCTTGAGAGACTAAGTCCACAAAACCAGAATGCTAATATTTAATTCATAACGAGAACTTTGACAGTTCCTAGTGTACACAGGTATCTGGCCACCAGGCTTGGTGAGTGTCCCCCAAAATTCATATCTTACAATCCTCACTCCTAACATGTTAGGTGGCACGGGGCTTGTGGGAGGTGATTGGGTCATGAGGGAGGAGCCCTCATGAATGGGATCAGTGCCCTTAGGCAAGGGACCCCAGGGAGCTCTCCCAGCCCTTCTGTCACATGGGGACACTGGGAGAACATGGCCGTCTGTGGCAAGGAAGCAGGCCCTCACCAGGTACGGGACTGCCAGCACCGTGATCTTTGACTTCGCAGCTCCAGAACTGTGAGAAATAAATGTCTGTTGATGACCACCCCCCACCCCAGTCTATGGTGTTTTGGTTACAGCAACCAAGAGCTAAAACAGTGAGCTTGAAATCAGAACAGGGATATCACAGAGTTTAAATGTTTGAAGATCTTGAGGTCCCAAAGCCCACAACGCCCTCTTGGGTCTGGTGGGGAGCAGAGCAGTGCACCCTTCACCCCAGGCACTGTTCTGTTCAGCACACTGTACCTCTTAGACTTGACTTTTTCTGCGGCTCCATCAGTGATTGAACTGTTTGCAAGTGGATGATTCAGGGAAGATATTCTGGATCTCTAAGAGCCCATGCGGTGTGGCCGAGCAGAATGCTGGCAGGAAGGCCGGAGGCCCGGGGCTCGCTGCTCTGCCCGCTGCTGGGTCGGGGGCTTCCAGCACGGCTGTGGGAGAGGAGGAGCGCTGGTGCAGGGCCCGTGACTGTAGAACAACTTTCTGTGGATATTTCAATTTTTAACTATTGACAGGCTGATCATCAGTCGCCTTCGTGTGCATGAATGTCTTGCTCGGGGCCAGGCCCCCCGGAAATATTAGAGCCACTCTTTCTCTTTGTGGTAATTACTTGTTTCCATATGAGCCTACTTAATACCAAATCAAAATTTAGTTCTCAGGTGAAGACTCTATTTCCAAGTTCTTAAAAAAACTCCATTTTTACCTCGTTATTATTTTTAATATGAATTAGCAAATTGCGATTTGGTTGATTTTTTCCTCCTTGGAGCCTTCTATAATAAGTGACACATTATAGGCACTTTTAAATGCTTTCTAATGAATAATTACGTGAGGGAACAAACAAGTCTAACACAGTAGCTGTATGTTCATTAAAACTGAAATCTATTACTTTCATCAAAAATGTTTTATTGAACAGAGTGTTAATACAAAGATAAGTAACTACGTTAGTTGGGGTGAGCATTTAATAATGTATAAAACTTTTGTATCAATATATTGTATATTTGAAACCATAATTTTGTTTTATCAACTATATTCAATAGAAAAAAATAGCAAAAAAAGATAAGTAGCCAATTTGCTTATCTTTGGTAGCCCTTAGCAGTCCACAGGCTTCATACAACATATTCAGTCACTGATTTTAATGATATGATATCTTTAGTTATCAGCCCTTCCAGTCATATAATACTACATCCAGTCATATATTTAAATAGGAACTTTTCTATTTAGTTTCATCTTTTATATTTGTAAAAGAGAAGGAACAAAAATCTCAGAGTGTAATAGGTTTCTGGGCTTAAGTTTGAGAGTTGTGGAAATCTGTATGGGATAATTTCCAAGAAGGCATTTTTCAAGATTCTACTTTAATAACTAAAAATGTGATTGCCAGGAATTTACAGTAGAGACCAATCAATCTGCATACAATGCCCCACACAGAGGGAGTTTCTCAGTGCATATTAATTGATGATGAGTGAGATTATTATGTGAAATATTCTAAGAGAAGGAGCAAAACTGGATAAATTCAATAGAGGAGACTGATCTACAAGTGTTAATACCAATTATTGTCAGTTGAGTACTGTAGTAATCCTTTAGAAAAATATAAATGTCCTAACAGTTGTGCAGGTTGGTCACAAATCCAGAGGATAGAGAAAAAGATGAAGATTGAAGTCGAAAATGGAGTTTTGCAACCTCCCTCCCGGCAAGTCCTAAGACACCTTGCTTTCATACCTACCACCGGCTCCCAGCATTGTCAGTCTCTCCTTTAGTGGCTCTGTCTTTACACACACACACACACACACACACATCTTCCTAGTTTTATAAATTTGATCAGATGCTCCTATAACTACTATTCTGTTTTTTACCATCCACTATAGATAAACTTCTACAAATAATAAATGCTCTGTTTCCAATTACTTATTATTCACTCCAGAACTGCCCTCCAAAAACTTCCATTCCCCACCACTCTAGAGAAACTGCTAGAAGTTACTGCACAAGCTCCGTAATCTCTGTGACATGTCACTGGGCTCCCTGTATTTACCGCATGGATGACCTTCCCCATCTTGAAGCCCTTGGTTCCTCCCCTTTCAGGATTCCGCAGTGTCCTGGCCCTCCTTGTGTCATCTCCAAATCTTTGCTTTTTCTCTTCTCATTTCCTTGACCACCTATCTGCTTTCCTCCTTCTGTAACGACCCCCTCAGAAAACTCATCAGTTATCACAATATCTATTCTGAAAAGCTGAGCTCTCTGATGATGGTTGACATTCTAAATCTTCAGCGTTGTCCTCTCATGAGATTTCTACTGTTGGCCGAAAGTCTGGAAATGAATCTTGTTATTTATTTTTTCATAGGCTCACTCTCTTGATTGCTTCTTCTTAGAGAAGTTAAAGACTTAGTGAAAATCAGAGTCATGAATCTTCTGAGAAAGTGCATGATATGTATATGTGCAGGAAGGGATGGAAATTCTGCATTTTGTACCACATTCATTGCAATTTTGTATTGAATATGCATTCCTCAGGAGGAGCAATATATTGGCATGACTCATTATGCCACTGTATGTTACAGAGTGACATTCTAAACCACTTATTATGCATATTTGCTTATTTTTCCAGACTTTATGACCACCCTATGTTTCTGAACCTTTGAATAATGACTACCTACCTAATCATCATTCAAATAATACTTCCTGTCCCCCCAAAGTCTCAGTGTCATTTATTTGAAGAACATGTGTTGAGTATCAGATGCTGTACTAGGAGCTACAATACAAAAATGACCTATAAATCCTGTTCAGTATATCCTAATCTAAGCGTATGATCTTTCTCCCTTCTGAAACCAGTGACTTCTCCAACACCCCCTCCATTCTCTTAATCACCCAAGTTAAAAATATTGGCATTATCCTTGATTACTTCTTACTGTCCAGTCCTCATATTGGTAAATCTTCAATATTGGGTTAAATTTTTTCCCTTAAAATAGTTGTCCTTCCATCTGTTTCTTTATGTTTCCATAGCATATTGTCCTAATGCCAGTTTAAGCCCTTAGCCCTTGATGACTTCAGTAGTTCCCAGTTGTCCTTTATTATTTTACCCACTACCTTTTTTCCAGTCTAAGTAGTATATCATTGCCAGATTGAATATCCATAAAGGTCTATTTAAAACATCCCTTCGTGCCCTGCTCGACCTCTGCACTGTGCCCCATGTTAAAATGGGACCCTGGCTTTGCTGGTATGCCTTTCGCTCTCATTCAAGTTTATGAACGCCTACTTTCAGGACGTTTGTCCTCTCACAGTCACCTTGGGTTAGGCAAAGAGTTCATAAATGTGAAACCAGAAACACAATCCATAAAACTTTTAGAAGCCATAAATTGGTTTTTATCAAAATTTAGAAGTTTTGCTCTACAACTGATACTGCTAAGAGAATGAAAAGGCAAGCTACAGATTGGGGGGAAAGGCAGCAAATCAAATATCCAAAAAAAGGACTTGCATCCACAATATACAAAGAACTCTCAAAATTCAGCAATAAGAAAACAACATAATTTTTAAATGGGCAAAATATTCAAAATATTTGAGTAGACACTTTATCAGAGAAAATATACAGATGGCCAAATAGATAGGTACATAAAAAGATGCCCCATATCACTAGCTATTTATGGAAATTCAAATTAAAAAGAAAAGAAAACCACTGATAATACCAGTGCTGATAAGGATGCAAAGCAACTGGAACTCTCATATTTTGCTGGTAGGAATCTAAAATGGTACAGATACTCTGGAACAGGTTGGCAGTTTCTTAAAAAGTTAAAACTACACTTACTATATGACTCAGCAATCCTATTTAATCTAGATAAATAAAAACTGACATTCACATTAAAAGATGCTGTGCATGAATGTTTTTAGCCACTTTATTCATAATTACCAAAATTTGGAAACAACCTAAATGTTGATCAATAGGTAAATGGTTAAACAAGATGTGGTACACTCATGCAATGGAATACTGCTCAGGAATAAAAAGGACAAAGTGTTGGTACACAAATAACCGATGGATCTCACAGGCAGAATAGTGAGTGAAAGAAGCTAGTCTTAAAATGTTACATACTGTATGACTCCATTTAAGTGACATTCTGGAAAAGGGGAAACTATAAGGCGGAAAGGCAGATGAGTGGTGGCCAGGGTTGGGTTGGGGGAGTGATGACTATAAACAGGTAGAATTAGGGCAATTTTGGTGGTGATGGAATTGTTCTGCTATGTTAATGATTATGTGAATCTATACATGTGTTAAACACATGGAATTATATAGCAAAAGAAAGTTATTTTTGTGGTATGTTAATTTAACAAAATTTTAAGATTGAAAAAAATAAAATGAATTAAGTGGATATATATAAAATTCTAGAACCATATGTATTGTTATTTAGGTTGCTATTAAAAACAACCATGAAACATGCTAATGAATGTTTTTAGTAAAAAGTATGTTTATAGTAACTAAGATATTTGTAAATATATTTGATATTAAGATAAGGGATGCAAAAGGATTACAAATGTTCAATAAACTTTTTGAGCTAGGTATAAAAATACAAGTAATATCTGTAATATTAATGAGTTAAGGTACTAATTACAAGACAGAAACAATATGCATAGTATAAGGTCATAAAACAGTAGTTATGATAGTGGTTATAATAGCTTTAAATTGAAAGATCAATTGTAGAAGTAAAGTCCATACTATTATTTAGTTTAAAATGTTATGTTAAATGTTCAGTATGGATAGAGATCATTAAGAAAACCTGTACATATTTGAAGATATGCCATTGTGAAGAATGCCAGGTGATTATGGCTAGCAGAAGGGTCTCTGTGAATCTACTTATACAAGTCTTTCCAACAGAGATACTTGTACAGAATTGAAAATCACAAAACATCAACTTACAAGACATCCTTGAGCCCTAGACTGATAAGATACTGGGATTTTCCATAAAAGTGCAATATATACTTTACATCTCTAGTATGCTCTACTCTCTGTAAGACATTCAGTATGTATTTATTGAATACATTTGAATAAATCTACTGCAGCAAAAAATAAAGCTAAGTAAACAATAGAAATCCAATTTGTGAAGAAATGAAACCATGTATGTATGGGCTCTCTATTCTGTTCCATTGATCTATGGGTCTGTTCCTGTGCCAGTACCATACTGTTTTGATTACTGTAGTTCTGTAGTATAGCTTGAAGTCAAGGAGCATAATAACCCCAGTTTTGTTCTTTCTCAAGATTGCTTTGACTATTTGGGGTCTTTTGCAGTTACATGTAAATTTTAGGATTATTTGCTCAAACTAGAACATTGAAAAGTGCCATTGGTGTTTTGACAGGGATTGCATGAAATCTGTAAATTGTTTTGGGCAGAATAGCCATTTTAACTATTTTAATTCTTCCTATCCCTGAGCATGGGATATATTTCCATTTATTTATGCCTTCTTCAATTTCAAGAGTATTTTATAGTTTTCAGAGTACAGGTCACTCACAGCCTTGGTTAGGTTTATTCCTTGGTATTTTATTCTTTATTCTTTTTGATGCAGTTGTAAATGGAGTTGTTCTCTGTCTGCTAATTCATTGTTAGTATATATAGGCATGCAACAGATTTCTATATATTGATTTTATATATAGAAAATATATACAACTTTGCTGCAACTTTGTTGAATCTAGTTATTAGTTCTAATAGTTTTTTGATGGAGTCTTTAGGGTTTTCTATATAAAGTATCATGTCCTCTGCAAAAAGTCACAGTTTTACTTCTTCCTTACCAATTTGAATGCCTTTTATGTCTTTTTCTTGTCTGATTGCTGTGGCTAGAACTTCCAGTACTATGTTGAATAATAGTGGGAATCTTTGCCTTGTTTGTGATCTTAGAGGAAAATCTTTCAGCTTTTCACTTTTGAGTATGATGTTAGCTGTGGGTTTGTCATATACGGCCCTTATCAAATTTTGAGGTTTATTCCCTCTATACCCATTTTGTTGTGAGTTTTATCATGAATGGATGTTGAATTTTAACAAATGCTTTTTTAGCATCTAGTGAGATGGTCATCCTCCATGACCTCTTAAGTAGATGATCAGTAAATTTACTGAATGGAATTTAATATTGGAGATATCTAGCCACAAATCTGGGAATCAACACGCCCTAGAGGTAATTAGTTCTCTTCAAGCTAGACTCCCAGGGCCTTAGAAAGTCCAAAGATACTCTTTAAGGCTCAGTCTTGGGCCCACAAATCTTTCCTTTCCATTCTCTTCAATATCACATAGTCCCTATGGCTCTTAAAACTAAATATTGATGATCCCTGAATGTATATATCCAGCTGCAGCTCTGGGCCTAAGGAGGCTTCAGCTCTGGACAAGTTCACCCTGAATTCAGTAAGACTAAATAACAATGGGGTAAAAAGAGGCTCATGCTCAGTTTTATTCTCATGACAGTAGGTTGTTAGAATCATGTCTGCAATAGCAGCCTGCAAGTAGCAAGTCTCCCTCTCTACCTCCAGCTCAGCCTGTATCTCTGCTCCCAGTCTCTGCTCTCCTCTGCCCTTAGCACCAGGCAGAGCTCTTCTTATAGCAACACAGGCAATAATGCTTATCACCAATGGGCATGCAAGCATGCATCTGTGCAGTAGGCTAGGTATTACATCACTGCACGTACACAGTGAGTTGACTAGAATCAGGTAAGAATCCTGGGCAAGGAACTTCCATTTTCCCTATACCAGCCTTATGTTCTCAGAGAAACTTTGGCATCTTCCCATTCCTATCCCCCATCCCTCTCTCCCCATTTGCCTCCAATTCATCAGGGAGTCACGTGCCAACTCTCTTCTAGTTCTCCCCCATTTAACCCAATCATGTGTCTGTTTAAATTGTTTAAAATTCTTCCATTGCTTTCCATTGTACTGAAAATTCACTCACAATTTATTTTGTCCTCAAAACTCTGCACACAACTCTACTCCCTGGCATGAGCTTCCTCTCAATTCCTCAGACTCAGCGGTCTCTTTCCTTCTTCAGAGCTTGTGTAACCGCAGTTTAGTTCTAGGGCAGGGCTTCCCAAGTTACCCCTGGCAAAGGACCATTGCTTGTCTTCAATCTGTCATGGGATATTTCTAAAATAAAGTAAAAATCAACTACTAGAAAAAATTTTTAAAGAAATATGTTATATTTTTAGATTTAACAGATATACAGCTAGCCTATCAAATTACTGTAAATGTTAATACATTCTTATTCTCAATTTCTGTACAGATCTCATTAGAGTTCAAAACAGTTTGCTGATGGGGAAGATCCGTGGGTTAGTGAATAGCCCCGGGTTTGAGAACTCTGTGTGACTGAGTCCATCTGCTCTTTAAGATCTCAGCTTAAAGGTCACTTCCTTAAAGAGTCTGACCCTGAACATGGTGTCTAACTAGGTCCATCCTGCTTTATCATATTTTCTATCACTGCACCCTCTTTGTTTCATTCACTTTTCTAACTTACACATCCACACACATATTTCTCTTCTTCATTTCCTGCTTCTCCATCATAAACTCCAGGTGGCAGAATCCGTGACCATTTTTTTCACTAATGCATTGCCAGTTGCAAAATCAAAAATGTCAAATTTGGTTGAGACCAGTGAATTTCACAGAGCCTTTAACGTGCTAATAAGAAGTGTGGAATTCCCAGATGAGGGTCGTAAGAGCCAAGTTCCCCAAACTCAGGTAACCAATGGATCTTTCTTCAGAACATATTCCGTAGAAAACACTGTAGGAAATACCAACCTAAAAAAATAACTGAAAATTTGGTGTATGTTAAATCTACTTTTACCAAGATATAAAATTTAAATTATATCACAGTTTGATATTTAAACTTAACCTGTTATCATTATTTCCTGGGTAGAAAAAGTAGAGAATTAGAAGTATGCCAAAGATTTGGTGGGATAGGGTGTGACACTCACGTGCCCGTATTCCTCGTAGCTTCCTTTCCACCTTTTTCTATTCTGGGGTTGAAATGCTGAAAACTAAATTCCCCAAATTTCTCAGCCAGATCACTTCTGGATCAGTTTTCCAAAGAGAGGCACTGATGGATTATTGAAAAGCTGAAGGAAAAGATAAAATTTATTTAATTTTTAAGAAATTTCTGTGAGTTGCCTCTAGCTTCAGTGGTCTTCTGGTCATCTGGACCGTGGCTGGTGGCTGCGTGTCCAGGACTGTCCACAGTCCCAGGAGCAAGCGAACAGCTGTGAAGCCATCCAGCTGTGCCCTCCTTAGCCTTTGGCAGCTGCAGCAGTAATGATGATGGCTTTGGCAGTGGTGTGGCTTCCAGACTCCGGCAGTATCTGCCATGGGCCTCCTCCCTGGTGTACTCCAGCCGGGGCTGATAGTCACTGAGTGGTTATTCGTTACCCCACCTTCTACCTTTTGTTCCTTCAGGCCTCTCAGTACCATTGAAACCAGTTCTCCCTATTAACCCCCACCACCACCCCTGTTTGAAATACCTGGATTGGTTTCTTTTTTCCTGTCAGATATGGAGTCAGGGTGGGAGAAGGTGACTCTATCTTCCAAACAGATTGCAGGAAGCTGGGAAAATGTCATCTGCTCTGTCAGAGATCAGTATGTGTCACGAAATGAGCACTGAGAGAAACACGAAAACCCGAGCCCAGGATTCTAATCCTAACCAGTCATGGGGTCCCTCCTGCAAGTTGCTTCACCCTTCCGGACCTGATTGTTGTCACTTCCTTCCTCCCCAACTGCTTCCAACACTAGGGGGTCCACAGAGGCCTGTAGCCCTCACCCCACAATCTCTATCAAGCCCCCCAGCACCACCCTCTAATAAGCAGTCTAAATAAACGCCACGTGCTTGTTCTGCCAGTGCAGCTTTAGGACGGGCCTCTGAGCTTCTGACTCTCTCTCTCCGCCTGGTCTATTACCTGGAACCCTAAGTAGAAAATAATGGAGTTGTCACTATTCAGCATGTACTAAGTACTTCTCCTATAAGGCCCTGGGCAGGGGAAAAACAAGCCCACCACGGTGTGCGGGAGGCAGCCATGTACACAAATAACAGTGCAGTTGTGAGGGAAGCTATCAGATGTCCTCCCAGTGCTGGCAGGAGGGGGCAGTTAATTCTGTGGGGGTCCTTCCAGAGGCTCAGGAGATGATTCATCCGTGTAGCAGAGCACAGGGCTCACGGGGCTGAGTGAAAGAAGCAGAGGCCAGAGAGGTGGGGTGGGGTCAGAGTGAGGGGGGCCTTGCAGAGGCCAGAGCCACTCTATTACCCTAGATGGCACTAGGAAGCTATCTGAGGCTTTTAAACTAAAAAGGGATGTGAAAATGGTTTAAAACATTCAATATGTAAATATGGGAAATGGTTATTGAGGAATGATGTTACTTGAAGAAGAAACTATTGAGCATTTCACACTGTTTTTATGTATATGTAATATACAGGGTATAAGTACAGTATCCCATTAGCAGGGGGATACTACCAAGACATAATAAGACAAAGGAATTGCCTTAGTTAACTGTCATAATAATGATACAGCCAGGTCAACTGAGAGTTTTGGAAGGAAATAATTATGTTGAAAGAGTACAAATGAAGTTTTAAGAAAAAATGTAATATCCCTGAACATTCTAGAATGAAAATAATATTTATTAGGTTTCCAGATATTACTGATTTGGAAAGACACTGAGAAATAATAATAGTTTATGGATATAAAGAAGTGGGAAATGTGATTATGGATATAAAGAAGTGGGAAATGTGATTCACTATATCATGATAAGCAATTACAGAAATACATGCTGAACTTATCTAATTCTGGCCTATTCCATAATCAGTAAAGAAACAATAATGGCATGGGGATTTTTAAATGCCATTACATGCAAAATTAGTTATGGATTTTCAAAGTAAAATGATAAAAACACTGATAAAGTCAGCACTATCTTGAGCTATATATAAATGAGGAACTCTAATCTGGATGAGAAAATTTTAAACACTCAAACAACCTTAGGATAAATTGAGCCCAAAATATCTCATTTACCTTTAATTAGCACTATATCAAAAAGATGGAGACAAATTGAATGGAGAATTAAGAAAAGCAGCTTAGTACTGAGGAAACTGATTTACAAAAAATATTACAGGAACAAAATATGCACAACTTTGCAAAGAGATAACTAAGAAATGATGACAGTCTATAAATATTTGAAAGATATAAACATCCAGTAGGGGACGAATTATTTAGCATGTTGTAAAGAGCTCTAATTATAGCTTATGGAGTGAAATTTTACAACCAAGATTTAAAGCATTCAAAACCACCTTCTTTGGGATACTGAAGACTTGTATTTGAAAAGAGGAATAGTGTGGACTTTGGGACATCTGAATACTTTGTCTTTTTTTTATTTCATTTTTTAAAATATCAATTTAATAATGAGAGACAGGTATTCAAATGATTTCACATATTTGTGGAGTATAAAAACAAAGCAAAACAGAAGGAACAAAATAGCAGTAGACTCATAGACACAGAGAAGGAACACTAGTGATTACCAAAGACGAAGAGTTGGGGAGGTTGGGGAGCAGGGAGAAGAGTGTTAAGGAACACAATAATTTGCAATCACATGACAGGTTGGTCACAGGATGGTAGTACAGCACAGAGAGCACAGTTAATGCTTCTGTAACATCTTCCTATGTTGACAGATAGTGACGGCTCTAAGAGGGTGAGGATTTAATAATATGGGTAACTGTTGAACCACTGTGTTGTATATTTGAAACCAACATAAGATTGTATATCAATGATAATAAAAAAAAGAGATAGGTATAAATTTCTTAAATGAAAGTACAATAAACACTTGATTATTTTATTTATTTTGTACCCTCTCTTGTTCTGAAAGAATCTCAAGTGGCTCACTCAATTATTTGGCAATAGAAAGTAGAATACATAAACCAAACCCACAAATACTCCCCCAATCAAATGTTAATCTTTTCCACTTACTAGCAATGAGCAAAACTCACTAATTGGAATTTTGCCTAAACATTACTAAAGGATTATAGATCATTGGTCTAGATTAATTGGAGTTATTTACCTAATTGAGGTGGAGAAAAATGCTAGCCGCTTTACATTGAAAAGAATCAAGATTTTAGTTGCACTTGAGACTAATTACTGCCTCTAGTTTTAATTGTTTCTTTCCCTGTGAAAGACCTAAATATCTAGCCATAACCACTTTCTCGTGCCCATGTTCCCTATCTCCCACTGGGTGTCCTGCTGTTTCCTCAAACTCTATAGACTCCAAGTCAGGTTCATTCAATAAACAAAATGAAATTTGCTGCATGATGTATATGCCAGACCCTGTGCTTCCAAGCTAGAGCTAACACCGTGGTTATGAAAAATCCCTATGGGAAGGAGCTCCTAGGTCTTATCTCCCCCATGTTAGCCATTTCCCAGGTTTTAAAGTACATAATTCAGTTATAAACACTGTCTACACCGGGTTGCCATAGAAGTGCATGACTTAGATTCTGGAGTTCATAATTTACTGATATAGCAGTCCTAAGATAAAAGGAGTAAGGTAAGCAAGGCTACTAGAGGAAGGAGCTAAAGAAGGCCGTGGCTCTAGCGGGAGTTCAGCTTCAGCCTCGTGTGTCTGGGGCTCTAGAACATAAATAGTACTGTGGAGTTGATCCCACCTTGAGGGTAGAAGGGTTGGCTTTTGTTCATCATGTCAGGTAATCATTGACTGTGGGCTGCTCTCTCTCTAGAGTGCTACGTGTAACCTCTCAATGTTTATGCTCCCATTCTTTCAGTGGATGGCAATTTTCCAGAAAAGGCAGGCAACTGTGAATAGTTAACCAGACAACTCTCCAGCAGCTGGGGGATTATACGCACCAGCTGGCATAGGACACCTGTCTGGCTACCAAGCAGGCCTACTATAAACATCGACGCTCCTCTGGCCGCTCAAGGTCACAACTCCTACTCCTGCCGAGCCATACTGGATTGGGTACTAAAGCTTGAAAATTCTTCCTGTAGGCTTTCTTTCTTGTGTTCCCATCTTATGTTTTCCTAGCCAGCCCCTTGGAAAAGTCCAAGTTCATACTGACTCACACTTAATCTACAATCATATTTGCCTAACTAGTCTCAAGATTTCTGGAGGCACAGAGGTATTACAGGCGAACAAAGCCATGGTGGGGACCGAGGTGTGCATGCTCTAAGGGAAGAGGCAGTCACTACTCAACTCCAGGTGTGGGGAATGCACACGGTGTTGCAGATCTTCTGTTGTAAGAGAAATCAGAAATCCAAATTTTTATGTGAAGTCTTTTAAATTTTATATGTGGTATCTAATTTTAAGGGTTTTTTTTGTTTTAAGTCCTATGGGAGGTAAAAGGAAAAAACATATCTAGAGGCCATATGTACACACCACAGCCATTTTGCAAATTCTGGCTAAAAGCCTATGAGAACAGAAGTCATGTAAGTAAATGACTATGGTTCAAAGCAAGGGGAGGTAAGTGTCAAAGGAGACCCAGGTAAACTACTGAGGGGCTTCAGCAGAAAGGAAATGACGCTGAGCCCTCGTGGGTAAGGGTCACTGTCTTTGCTGGGTTTCCTACCTCTGGTTTCTAGCACAGTACGTGGTACACACACATCCTAAACAAATGTTTGAGTGAATAAATGAACAAAGGAGTGTGTATCTCTGAATGTCCTTCGGTGCAAAGGAACGACGCTCCAGGTCAAAACCAAGCCATCATCCTAGCATCTACCAAGCACACAGTTCAAGCTGTAACACGCTGTCCTCTGAGCTCCTGCAAGTCAGGGTCCCTCAGACGCAGTCCCCACTTCCCTTCTCTCACCCTCTCCTCTACTACAAAAAGTACATGTCAGTGTATTGCCAAAGACTGCTTCTGAGCTTTCAGGCAACAGCAGCAAACAGAGAAGAGGCCGGAATCAGTGTGTAGCACTGGACTTTGGCCAGGTCCGTTTGGCAGGGTGCATGGCACCAGTGGCCACCACTATGGTCTCAGCCTCCTTCAGAAGTGCCCTACACGCAGTAACATTCCCCAGTATGAGCAACTCTTTGTTTTCATGCCACAGAATCCTGACTCCTGTCCTTCTTAGGGGTCTGAGTCAAAGCAGCTCCTGGAGTCATGGCAAACTGTGGGGACTTTGGCCTGAAGTTCACCGCCATCTGGCAGGGCTCTCCGCCTGAGCTGGCAGCATCATGTAAGCCCCGGGGTGGGACCTGAGCTGCCAAAATGCCACTCCAGAAAAGCTCAGCAGGGCTGAGGCCAAGGAAGCACAACACCCAGTTGGCTGCCTGCAGGATCTCAAGACCTTTTCCAGAACAATCCACGTTCTGGTGCGTCTTTCCCATCATAAGGGAATAGTTACCTAGCAATTTGTGATCAGATGTTTCCCTACCCTAATAGGCACCTAAACTGGAGGCTTTTTCACCAAGTGGGCCCACGTGTTTGTTGTCTGGCCTGTTTCTCTAGGACGCTTCTGTTATTTTCCACTAGGATGGAAGTTGAGCGTGGGAGAATCTCTACATTCTGGAATTCTCTGTTGGTCCAGCTTTAGAAGGGGGTGTTCAGGACTCTCCTCTACCCCAGGTTATGTTAATCAATCCTGAATGCAAGCAGTATTGTACTGGGCTGGTTATTTGAAGTGCTCCTTACAGCCCTCTTGTCTCCTGCTTTGCACTTAAAAAAAAGTTTGTTTCATTACATAATTGAAATTCTTTTCACTGTTTGCAGAATTAGCTTTTGATGAATTACCTTTTGCTAAGTGACCTGCCTCTGCCTCCTTTCTGCCTCTAGAAAATACCTATTCATCTTTTGCACCCACTTGGCAAAACCCCAGTCTTGGAGGAGTCCAGCTCTCTACTCGCCTTGCCTGGGCCCTGAATCGCTTACCACTGAAGAAAATCAAACAGTAAACCGAGTCCGAGCCCACTTGCTCGTTCTCTTTCCAGCAGACCCAGGCAGGCCTCTTCCTGGAATCAGGAATTGGAGATGTCAGACAGGAACTTGCCCAGACGCCTGCCTGCCCCAGGCCCGACTGTGATGACACCGTCTGCCCGCCCTTCCTCTTGCCCTCCTCTGCGGAAGTGTCCCGCTGGGGTCGGCAGGTCTGGGGCTGGCCTCCCACATCCTTCTGTCTTCAGCGGCTCCCTTTTCACTTCCACTTCCCGGCAGCGTTTGAACATGTCCATCTCTTTCTATACCCAACAGCCCCAAATGGTCCTTGGATCTGGTGCCACTGTTGTTTGCTTACCCTCCCAGTTTCCTCCTTCGGTCCCAACTTCAGCATCATCTCAGCCTGCTGCCACCGTGCCTCACTTTCATTGTCAACCCATTGTCCTCTGACTGCATCTCCCAATCAATCTTCCCCGTGTTGCCAAATCCAATGAACAATTATCTTGCTTGACTTCAGCAGCACCTGATACAGTTGAGCCCCGTCCCTCCCCGTGGCCTCTCCCAACACCTCTCTCCCTTTTGCTCTCCTGTCTCCTGTTTTGTGCCTTCACTGTGTCCTTACTGCCCCGCCTGCCTTGTGATTTTTGGAGTGTATGCCGAGGGGTTCTATCCTAGGGGTCCCTCTTCACTTAGCATTGCATTCTATCCCACAGAATTTAACTGATTCTTGTGGTTTAATTTGCCATCTGTATGCTGATAGCTTTTAAAATAATTTTGTTTTATTTTTATAAAAGTGAGGCACAAACATGAAATAAACAAGAATTCAGAACATCTATGAAAGAAAATTCTGTGCTCTCTTTGTGCAACCCTTCCTCACCCAGAATCCCACAGATCCAAAGCCCCCTTTTGATTTATGGTGGTTATTTCCATGACTCTAAACAGTATTATTGTATTTCTATTTCATGATTGATCACAGTTAGACAATGTCTACGGATATCCCAATGCGAGAGGCGAGAAAGGGGCTCACTTAACACTCATCTCCTTCTTCAGCCACTGTGGTGTCTCCCATTCTTTTCTACCAGTTTTCTTTCTAACTTGAGTAAGAATTAAATCTCTACCTTCAACGGTATTTCTTAACTCCCCATTCTGTAAGCTGAGACTAGGAACAGCCCTGTCTTCCCCCCCTTCCTACTGCTGTCTTGCATCAACTACACTTGGACTTCATCATTTCATTCTTAGTCTTCCGCCATAACTAACCCTCTCTTGTTTCATATATACATTCATGCTGAAAGATAGAAACCAACACCCGACATTATGCTACTATTACTTTGTAAATACGGTTCGCTGCTGAGCTAACTGGTGGGTTGGAATTACATTTCCTTCCCTGATTTCATGACCTCTGTGACACCACTGGACAATTCCAACCAATCAAGGTCAAATGGATTAACTTTTACTCCCGTTATTTAAAACTATACAACATCATAATGTTCATTTTAAACTAACGCCCTACTTATATATTTTCACCCAGTATTTCAGATTGCTGTCTTGATTTCGCGCATCATTTGCTCGGATCACCTCCACGTTCTCAGACTCTGCATCCCACTAGTCCAGGCGGCTGCCTTTGCCCGGGACCGCCTGCTCCAGTCTGGCCAACTTGCCCTGTATCTCCTGCAGACTCGCCCATCCTAGGGCTTCGCTTCCTCTCCTGGGTCTGTGATCCTTTGTCCTGCATCTGCCTTTGCTCTCCTGGAGGTCACTCTCGGGTAACTTCTTTTAAAGGGCCGTGTATGGGGAACGTGATCGGATTCTTTGCTCGGTTTTGTTTTGCTGTCCCTCGGGCCCGGGGCCTGGCCCACTGGGGTCTCCGAAGGGTGCACCCCTCCTGCCTCCCAGCCGCCAGGGGTGCGGCTGCAGGACTGATTCTAGTTCCTTCGTAATTGATGGCTCCCCGTTGAAGCCCTTAACTTGATCTTCTCCAGCTGGTGCCTTGCCAGCGCCCGCGGAGACGCCTAGGGCAGGGCCTCCCCGCCCGGGTTCGCGCGCCCGGGGCCCCTCCTAGAAGGGCCGCAGCCGGGCCCTTGACATGCGCAGCCCGCGCGCCTGGGCCCGGGTCCCGCTCCCGCCCGCCGCCCCGGCCCCCGGCCCCCGAGCAGAGCCGGCGTTCCTGGCACGCGTGCGGCCGAGGCCCCCGCGGTGCTCGGCCCCGGCCCGGGGTACGGCTGCCCGGGACGCACGGGGTCCCGAGAGCGCGGAGACGCGGCCTCCTCCGGGGAGGGCGCCCGGCTGCTGCCGCGGCCCCGGGACGGCGGCCCTGAGGTAGCGGCGGGCGGCGGACGGTGGGCGGCGGGGTGGTGGGGCGGCGGCGAGCGCGGCTGCCCGGGAGGCTCCGGGCGCTCCGTGCGGCAGCGCCCAGCCCCGCGGCTGCTGGGGGCTTATTGCGGGTGCCGAGAGGGTCCTGGGCATGAACGGGACCCCCGGGGTGGGAGGCACACGGTGTGCAGCCCCGGGGTGCACACAGTGGGTGCAGTCCCGGGCGCCGCGGATCCGGGTGGTGCCTGGACCGAGTCCCACGAGCAGCACTTCAGGCAGCCCTGGGACAGTTTGCTGGTCGGTTACTGTTTTATTTTACTCATTCCCATTTTCAACATCTAGGAGCTCTTTCTTGGTCCCTGTTCAGTCCTTTCTTGCGCCATCCTGTTCTTGTTTGAAGGCTATAATATTTTCTCAACATTCGTGAAATACTAGATTTTTTAAATTGTCTGCTATTGGAGGCAGTCTGCATAGTGCTTGAGAGGACGGCCCGCAGAAGCAGAAAGCCCAGGCAGGGGTGAATCTCAGCTACGTTGTGGCTTTGTGTCCTTGGGGAACTTGTCTTAGTTTCTATCTTTCCGTGTTTTTTTTTTCTTCAAACACATACAAAATACTTATCATACAAAAATGCGGTAATCGCCAAATTATCGATTTATTAAACTTGGAAAAAGTATGAACATATTTTCTGACTCTAAAAACAAAATTTTACATTTTCACTACTCAAGTCAACTTACCTCCCACTTCTAAAAGTTGTACATTTTTGGTTTAAAAAATATCACTCTAAAAGGGTCCCAATTAAATTTTTTATGCCATTAAAAAACCAAAATATCTTCCAAATTTACTGTGTTGAATGAAATAATGTTTGCAACATAAACTTATTTAAATAGTTTTCACATCAGTAATAGGCCAATCAATATATAAACTAAATGTCCTCTTAATATAAATAGGAAATACTAATGGTAGTATCACAATGGAACTTAAAAGCTGTCAATTCACATACAATAATCAATTAATTGATTAGGCTAGTGAAATTTAAATATGGTTAGTCACTGTATTTCTCAGAATAAATCATGCTGACCTCCTCATCAAGTGTATACCAGTTTCATTATCTCCCATTCTCTATTCTTCTCATCTCTGAGTTGGAATAGCTCTGTGAAGAGCATGTAGAAGTGGCCCAGGATTGGTGGTGGTGTATCTTTGGTTTCTGCTTCTGACCCTTGGTAGGTTTGTAAAGCCTAGAGGGATCTCTACTAACATGTTTCACTCTTCATTTTTCCAGTCTTCTTTGTTTTTCTGCCTTTTCGTCTTCCTTTGCCTGCCCGCGTAGAATTGCCAGTTCAGATTTATGTAAATCTCTTTCTTGACACCTGGAAATTTCAGCAGCAGCAATTTTCCTGTTTTCTGTCTTTCCCCTTATTCCTTTTCAGGTCTCGAAAGCTGTTTTTTCTTCTGGATGTAACTTGCTAATACGAATTTTAGTTTAAACTGTCATTGGTGCTCTTTCTGCTATTTTTTTCTTTCTCTTAACTTCTTTTAAATATGGGAAACATATTTCGTTGACCTTTATGCACTTTTTTTGTTTTTGCATTCTGTTTTTTTTTATGCATTCTGTTTTTTGCAAGTTTCAGCTGGTAATTTCTGTCTATTCTTTGTTCCTCTTTGTACTTTTGATCACCTTCTTGTTTACTGTGAAGTAAACGTACATAGGTATGTCCTCTACCTTTAACTTGAAGATTTTCTTTATTCCCTCTGCTCTAGTTTTCCAATTCGGAATTGACATTTTTTTCTTTCTTCTAGAATCAGAAATTTTAATACAATTTCTCATGCTGTTATACTTTATCCTGCATTCTCCCAGGGTAAGCTTCTAGAACTTCTCCCATAAATGTTGGCTTCTCTTTGTGTTTATTTCTCACTTTTTCTTTCCTCATAATTGTCTAGTGCTCTTGTCACCCTCCTGTTTGCTGAGTAACTTTCAGAATCTACCATTTCTCCTGGAAGAATATGTGATACTTTGTCCACAGGAACTCTGGCTGATATTGCTTTGAAAGCTCCCTGTGTTTCTGACAAACTGACAAAACCCGTATGTCAATTGTTCTGGATACGGAGGTCAATTCATCGTTAATTGTTTTCTCTTTTTTAATTAGATCTTCATATATCGACCTCTGCTCTTACTGAAAAGTGTTCATTGACTTTTTAACTTTCCATTATTTCTCTGAGCTTTATATTTGTATTTATGAAATTGTGAAAAATCACCATTTTTTTTTTCCCTGCTGGGTCGCTTCTTTTCCCTGCTGCTGAAATCTTTTTACATCACTATGTATTTTGGCCAATTGTTGCTGGATTTTTGCTCTTCCTATTTTCCTGCTGATAATTTACTTGCCAATTCTTCTACCACACTATGCTCAGTAATGAAGTCTTCGGTTTTTAAATTCCTTGTAGAAATTTCTGTGATTATCTTTTTATGCTACTAACTTGATTTTTTAAACTTCTGCTATGTGTATGATCTTTGCTTTCATAGTCTGACTTCTTTTCCACTTCTAGTTTCGAAGCTGAAAAGGTCCGATTCGGTCTGATGTACCAGAACAGCCACAATTCTATGCCAACACTTCCATGAGGGCAGCCGTCTTTCCCATAGAATCTCTGGGACCTCAGACCGGACAGCCCGAACGGTTCAGGCAGAGGGCGCTATGGAGCCGGCAGACGGGATGTGTGTAGCCTGTGGATGCTCCGCAAGGAGAGGTGGGTGCACTGCGCCTTAATTTTTTGTCTATAAAATGGGGTAGTAAGTCCCTACCTCATAAGGCTATTATGATTGAAATTATTGTATGTAAACTCAGAATAGTTTATAGCTCAAATTAGCATCTCTAGTTCCTCAAGTCAGTGTTTCTGCATGTCAGCCTTGCTGATTGTTTTTAGTGCTGCTGGCATTTCTCATTTGCCTCATTGTCGTGGATGACCAGTCGTGCTTTGAAAAGGCTTGGATCACTAAAGCTTTCTCTGCTGTTGTATGACCAGGATGGTTTTCCTCACGAGTCCCTCTAATGGGAAGAGTTTTGACTGAGCGTGCCATGCACATTGCTGGTCTAGATGCATACGTCCACAATACGCCTTCACTTTAGGGGCTGGTGAGTGGGGCTGAATGTCAGACTGTGGATGGCTTTCATACATATCTAACCCTTTTTACAGGTTTTCAGCTAATACGCCATTAATGGGGACTGGTGATGATATCGTGGGGTGATGGATATTGTGAAAAGAATGTACAAAATACAAATAAAGTCTTCACCCAAGTTCTGCACATGATAAGAGAGAAGAATCAATTGCTCAATTGCAAGTGAAATGTTTTTATCACTTTGAAATAGTGTCCCAAGATTTTTTTTGAAAGTGATAGGCTATTGACTTGCTAAAATGGGGGTAATTATAGAATCAATGCGATTTATTTGCAGAATTTTTTTTTAGAATTCTAGAATCACTTGTGATTTATTGTAGATTCTTAAATGTTGTTGATTCAAAAATAGGACAAGGGCTTTAAAATTTGTTCCCCTGAGGTAATGGTGTGTGTTGGGCCACAGGAGAGGAGAATAGGTAAAGTAGGATATTTTCTTCAGTACACAAGCCCTATAAAGCCGAAAGTGGAGTAAGAACTTCCTGCACTAATCTTAGGAGGTGCTCGATAGCATTGCATGTTTCTCTACTGAATTAGATTTTAATCTTCCTGTGATATCATTTGTTCTTTCCTTGCTGGCTTGAAGTAAGACTTCCCTTCCAGAATTCTACGAAGCCAGTTTCCTATAGAGCAATTTACAATCAAGTATTTTCATTAACATTTCGTGAAAAGAACACTGAATGAACATTCAAGATCGATAGATTTCTAAAGCCGCTTTTCCTTCTTACTTACTATCTGACTTAGAAACCAGTGTTCATACCAAGCTCGCACTTCCTAAACAATTCACATTCTTGGAAGGTAGAAAGAGATTCTTACAGTGTAATGGGTGTCCTGTCATTCAGAGTATTCCAGAAGATGCTTAAAAACCACTCTTTAGACTTTTGTGGAATTTTTATGTAATAAGAAGATTGAATGCAATGGTCCTAAAAAATCTCTCCAAACCCTGAGACTCAGTGATTTTCTGCTTTAGTTCTATGGAAAGAAGGTAGAGATGGAATGAAGAAGGGGATCAGCTTGTTACTTAGGTCTGCATTTATTTCAGCCTTGGTCTCTGGAGTTGCTCCAGGCTTTCTACGGTTGTGCTCTGCCTGTCCATTCGGACTCCATCCAGAGTTACACGCTTTCTTGGTTATCTTTCTGTTCTTTCCCAGCATGTACATACAAGTATTCTTAAGTCAAAGGCAGGTAGATGCACACCATTAGCTGGAGAGGTAGTCAGTCAATACAAGCACAAGATTTCTTTGAGTCTTTATTCTTCATTTTAAAAAATCTATGGCAATTTAAAATTATACATCATATCTGTTTCTGTTTTAACATAAAACAGTATTTTAAATGATCAGTCACAAGGGGCAGGGGAGGTGAATAACTTGACCCAACCATCCAGGAAGATATGCCTCTGGTTTCCTTATATGCTCAAGGCAAGTGCACTATTGCTTAAGGACCTTAGGTCAACATGTTGGACTGGACTCAGGTTTATTATACATGATTTTCCCACAACCCTTGGACCTGCTTCTGCAAGGCCCACGTTCTCCAATACACCAGGTCCTCACTCCATGTGGAAGGGGCAACCGTACCCTGGGAGAGGGGCATCTGTTACGTAAATAGCCCCCTCTCCGTTCATTCATGCTTCTCTTTCACTTGATTCTGTGAGCTGTTTACAATGGCATATTCTAGTAGAATTACTTCAGAAGCTGTCTTAACTGGATCTGAATGTACCTCACTGAAGTAATAAAATCCTTGCCCTCGAAAAGGGGTGTATACTATGTGTTACATTTTGCTACAATTCATGATGTGTCTTTGGAGAAGAATTGTGCATTTTATATAGTTTGCCAAGGACAATTTCAAAATGCATAACATCATTAATCTCACTGACAGCATCTCTAACGGCCTCACTCTATAAGAGTTTTGCCAAATGCAGACTAAGACGCCGACAATCATACATCTGCTCCCAACCGATTGTTTCAGATGTATCATCTGGTGAAAAGAAAACCCAATTCAGGAAAAGAAGTCATCCTTGAAGCATTTCTTCTCTAATTAAGTCAACAGATGTTGTTTGAAGTGTATACCTAGGGAGTTTATTACTGAGTTTTAAAAAGTAGGAGGAATCCACAGTTTTGCCTTCCTAATAATTGTTGTTTTTATCAGTGTAGCCAGCCTTGTAATGACTGGTAATCATCAAGAATTTGTGATGGCTGTCATTTTCAATAGTTTGAATGGCGTTTACTAAAAGCACTGTTACTTGCGTTATTGTCTGTAGCTCATTGCTCCTCAGTAGGATGTCTGATCTCCCTCTTGTGGTGGGAGGCTGGACAGAGCTGGCCTGGTTCACATAGGCTCAAGGTCCTGGGCAGACAGCAGAGGTTTTCACGGCTTCTGTGGTTGTGTGGAAGTGAAGAACATGCAGAGAAGTCAGACGTCTAAGTCAGAAATGCGCAGCTAAACCCGTTTCCCAGGCAAGAGCCTGCAGCAGGCAGCGGTTGACTGGTACAGCCTGTGGGTCCACAAGCCAGTGAAAATGTAAACAAGCACCTGCCAGTAGGAAGGGGCAAGTGAGATGGTAATCCTGGCAGATAGCCGGAGGGTGAGCTCTTGCTGCCTTCCTGTGAGAAGCCGGGACAGAAGGGGACCCGGTGACCCATCTAGGCTTCTGCTTCTTTATCTGTCTCCCACACTCCCTGTCCAGCAAGGGTGTAGAGAAGATCAAATTTTATCTTGTATATGAAGTCTAATTTTCATTATTTTTATGGTTGAAATTTGTGATATGATTAAGAAATATATGGAAAGATAGATAACCTGACAAAATGAAGCTCTGTGTTAAAAATATTTTCTTTTGTTTTTTTTTGAAAGAACAAAATAGGATGAAGCATTTGGGTATGTTATTTTCTGTAAATCTACTCTTGTTCATTTCTAACCAAAGTGTTTAATTAGCATCTGTGATTGCTGAACAGTTGTGATAGTCATAGTTGGTGAACAAACTGTTCTATTGATTGTTGCTGTGGCAAGTTCTGGTAAATTCACAGATCAAAACTTATATACAAGGGAAAATCCCAGTATGAAAGAATTGGATGTTTTTAAATACCAGGTCTTTAAATTATCTACCTACTTTGACAGTTTTAGTGTCTTGATTAAATATTTTATGGTGATACTACTTAAGATAAAATGTAAAAGCTAATTTATTGTGACATCTCTTCATGTAAAAGGTTCCCAAGCTGATTTATTACCAAGCTGAAGCAAGTCAGTGAACACAACCATGTCTAAAGAGACTTAGCAATTTCCTTCCACACTCCTAGTCAAACAACTTCTACTAAACAATTTATATGAAAAACAGGGTCTTTAATTTTACAAGACTCCACTTTATTTTCCTATGATATATTCTTTAGTTTCATTCTCCAATTCAATTTAGTACCTGCTATGTTCTGTACTAGGTAATAAATTTGGAACACTATGCCCAATTATAATTCATTTTAATACCTGCACATTTGAGGAAACTTAATGTTGAAGATTCAGACATAGTTCTTCTCAGACTTGATTCTTCACTTATCATCTTCTACTTAACAGAAAAGTAGTTAATCAGTTTCCAACTCGATGCTGTATTTTTCCAAGTTTTCTAATTACCTCTCACCCTAGTGATTTTTTCTTCGTAAATTTGTTGTGTTATGTCATCCCCCCTTTTGATAGGGGGAAATTTTATATATATATACACACACACACACACACATGCACTACATATAATAGGCCTTATAATTATATATTAAAGGACTTGGAGGAAAAAAATATGTATTCTACATATTATATTATATAATTATTTAATCAGAGTTTAGTTGGGGCAGACGGGGTTAAGGGACTACTCCTAATGCTTTATTTACAACTATAGAAAAACCTAGTGAAATGGAAAACTAATAACACAAATAGGAAAAAAACTGTTTTCATCAATTTAATGTACTTACTTTTTATTTCATCTAGAAAGTATTTGAGATGGATTATGCAAAAGGAAAAGGAGATCTTTACAATATGGTTCATAAAATAGAACCAAAAGAGGGGACGCCCATGCCAGCCAAAGGCCAACAGAGTCACTTGTGTTTGAGTGTAAAACCTGTAGCTTCCTCCAGCCTTGATGAAGAGGGAAACTGTAAATTGTAAATCATCCATTAAATAACACGATGAAATAACTGCCTGCACATATTTGGGGGATGACATTTTCCTAGTGAGAGATATGGCTCCTGTACACCAAGAGAGGGAATAAGGTATCAGTGATAATCTGAATATTAGATTCACACCAAATAAATGTACTAAATTTGCATGATTAATTTTGAGAACAACCTAAGATAAAAACTCATAGCCAACAACTGAGAGGCAGTTGTACAGATGCGATGACATAGATGTCATTGTCCCAATGGGCAGCCGCCTTGTGGCCTGACTCGATCCAAAGAGGTTGGTGCTGGACGCTGGGGCACATTTGGGAACAAAATAGCCATAGTCTCTGCCTTCGTGGAGCTTACATTTTGTTAGAGGAGTCAGAAAATCAAGTAAAAGATTTAAGAATATAATAAGTACAAACTGTGAGAGACACTAAGAAGAAAATTAACACTTCAATCAAGAGTTAAGGGGGTAGGGGGGTCTTGTTTTGATCTAGTGTCAGGGAAGGCTGTTTTAAGGCGATGACATTAGGGGGCGATGTTGGAGTACATAGAGCAGTGAACAGGTGCGTACCCCAAGACAGTCTTTCCTAACTACCTTTCTGCTAGACTTTCAATATGCGCCATCTAAGCAAGGCATTTAAGACTATGTCCTCTAGGCAACTGGCCTGAACTGCAGGTATTCTGTATAGCTAATTAAGGAAATTTCTTGTATTTTAGAAACCGACAAGCTGGTGATATAGCTAATATCCTATTATAAATATTAACAAGCTTAATATTTTAACTCAAATGAAAAAGGTGTGCTGTGGACTGAACTGTGTTCCCCCCAAAATTCATACCTAGCCCTCAATGCAATGGTATTTGGAGATGTGGCTTTTGGTGAGTAAATTAAGTATAGATGAGGAGGACATGAGGATGGGACACCTGATGGGATTAGTGTCCTTAAAAGAAGAGGCACCCGGGAGCTTGCTCCCCCCCCACCCGGAGGACACAGTGAGAAGGCAGGTATCTGCAAGCCAGGAAGAGCACCCTCTCCAGGGAAGTCAGGGAACTGAATCAGCCAGCACCTTGACCTTGGGACTCCCCTGCCTCCAGAACTACGAGGAGGACATACCGTGGGTCAGGTAGGTAAGCCACCTAGCCTGTGGTGTTTTGTTATGGCAGCCTGAGCTGACTAACACAGAAATGGGGCTGAAGAAATAGTAGGCTTTAGAGAGGAGAGTTGTAAGATGTGAAAGAAATACAGAAATGTGATCCACATGCTTGTTTTAAATCCTAATTATGTTACTGATGAAAGTGTAGTGAGTCCAGGTCTTTTACATTCAGAGGGCTCCTCTGGATCTTAGTGCCCACGGCTGCCCTGCACCCAGCCATCTGGTTCTCACAAGCCTGCAGGCTGGACAAAGAGGGTCCGGCCTCCCAGGTTTGAGTAGTTATCTCAGTCCACCTGCTTATGAGGAGCTAGTGATTCTCCTTAGTTCAATAATGCAATCTTGTAATATATTTCTTAACTGGTTCCTTTTTATTGGAAAAAAACTATTTGCATAAAAATTTAAGTGAAAACAAGCATACAGTGAAAAGTAATTCTTCTAACCCCAATCCCAGAGTCTCCAACCTCCTTCTCCAAAGGCTGCCAGTGCTAAATAGCCCCTGGGGTATAAGTCAAGATGTACTTAATGTACACGTAACTATGGATATTTGTGTTATACACACACACTTAAATTCAAATGGCAAAATTGTACAAATAATATCTTACGACAAAGCAAAAATTCTGTAATGTCCTTAATTAAGTGACATGAGGGCCAAAGAATAGAGGAGAGAGACAGGGAAGGTTGTCAATCAGTAGTCGTGGGCCAGAATTAGCCAGAGATGCCACCTTCCTGGATGACGTTCATTTCACGATCACCTGGAAGGTCCCCAGGACCACCGCCTCCCCCTTGCTCATGACCAGCGTCTGACCATCATCAACAGCCCACCCACCAGCCTTCCGTGGACTAACCATCTACCCCTGGACTCTACCCACTTCATGTCGGTCCACCTTCCTATTATAGCCAATGTGAACTTAGAGAACTTTCTTTCCTTGAGATTCCCTCATAAATATGCTGTTCTTTGAGTCGGATGGACAAGTTGTCTCTCTGAACTGGCCCTGCTGATGGTGAAGCGGAAACTTCCTGCCCCAGGTCTCTGTCTGTATCTGGCTGCATCTGCAAAGCTTAGTAGCTGTTTTATTTCAGAGACCCTTTGGTCTCTAGTTTGTGATTTGTCCCTTATACCACCTTTTCTTTCAATGAGCAAATGTGTCTTGGAGGTCATACAGTGCATTTTATGTATCTTGATTTATTTAACCTGTTGCCCTTTGATGCTTCTATTTGTTTTCCCAGCCTTTGCTGTTATTAATGATGTGGAAATGAACATCCTGTATAAATACTTTTGTGTACATGTGTGAGAATATCTGGAGGATTAAATCCCTAGATTGGAATTGCTAGGTCAAAGGAGATACATATTTAAATTTCCCCATATAGCTCTCAATTATATCACAGATTTTAGCAATTATAATAATAATGACATATTAGACTTCACATTTAAGCAATTGCCAAACTGCCTTCCGAAAAGGAAGCAGCAATTTTACTCCTACCAGTAAGAACTGAAAATACCTGTGTGTCCAACTGTGCTGTGACTACTTTACTTCAATAACTTGTGACATAACCTGAGCATGATTATTATTCCCAATTTAAAATCGAGTTAACTGAGGCACAGAAAGGTTAAACATCTTGACAAAGTCACAGAGAATTAAGTGAACAAACAGAAATCTGAGTTCAACAGTCCCCCGTCTTACCTATTATGCTGTATGGGCTGCCTCAGTTTCCGTCCCAGCTCTCCCACCTAAAGCAGATGACCTTGGTCAAGTTATTTGCCTCCATCTGTAATTTCTCTATATGCAAAAAAGGAGATAAAATGTATGTCAAAGCACTGATGTGGGGATAAAATGAGATAGAGGGAAAATCTCCTGCAGAAGGGGCTAAGCAAACATAAGTTCTCTCCTTCCCTGTTGAGATAATATATGAATTACAGAGAAAAATAAACCATTTCCCTGGTTAACCCTTTTCAATGACATGGAAACTAAAGAAGCAACTATGACCCTTTTTGATGCTATGCTACAGCAGTAAAGCCAACAGAAATGATGATTTGTGGTGGAATTCCCCTCCCTGTCTTTTTTGTACAGTCTTTAATTCTGATTGGTTGAGACTTGGCCCAGCTTCACAGTGTTAATAGATTTACAGTCCCTAGAAACCAGACTGAGAAGTAAGAGTCATTTGAACCTGCAAGAACTGGTTTCCCCACATATTCAGATTTCTCAGAGTTCTATTTACTATCATCCATTAATCTTTAGCTAATTATAAACTTGAGGTCAAGTGCCAACCTATGAAGAGGAATTGAAGGCAATATATAGATGTTCAGCTACAAAGTATATTATGGATTAAAGTATATAATGACTCAGAGAAACTTTGTACTATCAAGTGAGACCTTCTCATCAAAATTTTTCACACTTTTGTAGGGCAGTCAAATCTGGTGAGATTTCCCTGTACACTAGGTGAGACCTCAGCCCACAGGAGGGTTCTTGACTCTGATCGAGAAAGAATTCACTAGCAGGTCAAGCAGGTACAAGCAAAGAGTAGTTTAATAAAGCAAAGTACACACTTGAGGAGGGTGTGTGGATGTGCGCCAGGCATGAGTTGCACAGTAGGCTCTTAGAGCTGGAGTTTAAGCAGGGGTGGACTATTCATCAGGTTAGGTGGGGTTTTCTCGGAATGGGGAGGGGATTTCTGGGAAATAGGGTGACACCCTCTTTTTGTCCTTAGATGGTCTTCCTGGACCTGTCATGGTACCAAGGGGTGTGGTTTTAGTATGCTAATGAGCATATAATGTACTTTGAGGTGAAGTCAGTGTCAACTCCATGTTGGAGCTACTCAGCTTTGGCAGGTCTGGTATCTACACCCTCCTTCCCCACATCCTGCTAGAACATTTTCCAAAGAATGTTTAGCTATAAACGAGCATCTAACTGAATGTAAACACTGGCTAAAGTCTCCAGTTCCCTCCCGGCTCATGTCTGGCTGTCCATGTACTGTAAGACACCTACTGTGACCCTATTGTTAAATTTTGTTTCCCTCAATATGATACAACAGTTGAGTCAATAGTGATTTAACAGCTCTTCTCTTGGGAGTTTTCTTAGGAACAAGCAATCCAAAGAGCCATGCTTGCTTCCCACACAGCAGTTGAGAAAAGGAGGCCGCCTGCTCTTCTCTGAACTGAGATGAGAGCAGTGACTCAGCCACAGTCATTCTCTCACTGGGCAGCTGTGTCCGGGGAGGTCCCTCCCCATGCGCCAGGTGAGACCTCAACCTGGACCGGGAGGGCTCTTGACTCTGAACGAGAATTCTTTCTCGAGCAGGTCGGATGAATGCAGGTGAGTAAGGAATTCATTAAAGCAAGAGCAGCAGGGAATGGCAGCTGCGTTGCAGGCAGCAGAGAGCAAGGAAACTCAACTAGGACAGAGCAACTGAAGACTTGTGCTGAAGTCTAGGAAATAGAATGAACAAAGTAACAAAGATGCTCACCACTGGAAGAGCACAGCGACAAAATGCAGTAAGTTGAGCAGTGAGAATTTTTTATTTAAGGCAAAAAGTACACACTCGAAGAAAGAGCAGTGAAGGCAGCCTCAGAGGCGAGGCTCGCCCAAGGGCTTAGGATTCTGTCCTTTAAGGCTTTCAAGAATGGGGCAGAGGGCGGGGGTGGGGGCTGTTGAGTGTAGGCTTGACTTGTGGTCTCATGATGTCTCTCTCCAGTGAAGGACATTATGTCCTCATCTACAGTCAGTCCTCTAGATAATTCTGTAAGATTAATTTAACAAAAGGAATGAATTGATCTTGTTCTTCTCTAAAATAGTGATTACCCTCAAGCCAGGGGAATGTGTCAATTAAGACTGCTTGCCCTGCCCTAGGATAGGGTGGTCTATTGTCTGATTACCAAAGAATATGTTAGGAATCTTACCTCCTGACTCTGGTTTTTAAATGGAATCTTGGCCTTAAGATGGAGTCTTTCTGTTCTTATTATACCATTTATATCTTGGCTTTTTTTTGAAAATTAACCATGATGTGTATTACCTGTCCCTGCCCCTACATCAGTTCTTTCTGCCTGAGTCCTTAAGATCCAGCCTGTTCCCTTGATTCTCCTCCAAGGGCCTGGGTAGAATAAGGGCTGGGAAAAGCTATTTTGCTGGAAACTGCTGAGCATAGCCTTCGATGGACGTTCTTTGGGATTCACAGTCCGGAGACGGTACCGGAAGAATGACTCACCCACTTAATTCCTCCAGACGTGTTCCCTCTGAAGGGTGCAGGTGGTCTGTCGTCTCTGCTCGTCTCTGAGTGGCAAGTAGAGCTCAAAGAGAGGCTCAAAATAGAAAGCAGGACATATAGACATGGCTGAGTTGACATAATGGTTTTTATGTGATTCAGAGAACTCAAAACCACATAAAAATGTCAAAATCAAAATATCCCTGTTTTTTACAGCCAGGTTTTATAAAACAACAAACTCTCTGACAATTATACTCGCTCTGTCTTTCACGTCACTCCTCACTCTCACCTGATCCATGACCTTTTATCTGTGAGCCCTGATGCTCTGTCCCATCCACAGTGTGCTCTGTACCCCATTCCTTCAGCACCAGTGATGCTGGCCTGCAGCGGTGTGAGATTTATTCATTCATTTCTTCCGCCAACACTGACTGAGGCCGAGCACTGTTCAGGCACTGGAGTGAATATGCTTCCCTCCTTCCCTCCCCTCCTCCCTTCCTCTCTCTCCTTTCCTTTCTGCAGATTACTTATTTTTATGTGAAAATTTAATCTTTTGTCTGTTTCAATTGAGTAAAATGCATCTATATGGTTTCAAAAAAGCCAAGTCACGATGTCATATAACACCAAAAAGCTTATAGAAAAGATTTCTAGATGATGTAATTTAGGAAAGAAAGAATCTCAGATTGGAAACATTTTTTTAAATGATCCTATGGAAAAAGCTTCTGTTCATCTCATTAGTACTATCCCTATTGTACATTTACAAAAATGTTTCAGAGGCTTCATCTGGATATTTTACAATTAGCTTTTCACCTTGAGAAAAATACAATTACTTCTTCCTTTAAAAATTTTATGTACTCTGGTCAAAATTGAACACGTCATGCTATAATGTATCTCCTTGGGGCCAATACATAGCAAAAGTGTACAAAAATATAAAAGAAAAAAAACCCAAAACACATGTCTGGTTTCAAAATCTATTAAGCATCCCTGGGCAGCAGGAACAGAAGAGAAGTGCAAAATGTTGAGCAGAACTGAGGCCACAGCCACTCTGGGCTGCAGTTCTGAAGTGCTGGGGGCAGCTGGGGGTTCAGGAAGGAAAAACGGAAGTAGTTCCATGGAAGTCAGAAGATGGGAGCCACATTTGAAAACAGGGATTAGGTGGGGCTCCTTCTGGTGAAAGGGTGAAAATCTGCAGCTACCCGCTGCTTGGGGTGTCAAGGATCAGACATGCTTGGGGGACGCCCCAAATGCCCCTGGCCTGGAACCTAATGTCACAGCCCCGCTGAGACCGTGAGGGTGTTCTGCAATTCCCCTTCCAGATACCTGGTTTGGAAGTGAGGTTCAGGACATTGAGAGAGTGAAGCTGCAAGATGTGAAGAAGTGTGAGGAAAGGAAGGGGGAAAATCTCCTTCAAAATGAGACTTCAAAATGCAATTTCAGGACAGAGAGAGAGTTCTCCTGCCATGCGAGTGATCCAGCCAAAAACAAGCAACTATAACACAATTTCATTCCAGGTGAAGTTTTTGGAATTGTCTAGCTAAAACTTTAGCATAAGTATGCATTGAATACTTAAGGACAAAAATGAAAAGATGACATATTATAAAATTGTGTGTGTGTGTATATATACATACATACATACATATATATATATATATAAAATTAGAAAAATATGAAAAACAAATTAAACAAGTCAGGCAAAGTAAAAGCAGAATGACTAGACATCTTGGAAATTAAAATCTATTGATGAAAATTAAAAACTCAAAACATAGGATAATCTTTGGAACAGAGACAATAAAACAGAAAAGAATAACTTGGAAAATGTCATTTTTACCCAGGTCACAGCATGAAGAATAAAATATGAAGGAATGTTAAGTAGAGAGGTCATATACCCCTGGACGCCTTGAGAGTTCCAGTCTACATCTCTTGCCCTGATATAATTATTAGTGGCCCCCCTTAGCTTTCACATATGTCCCAGTTTAAACAGTAAGTTATATGGTCACCCAAGTGTTAAGAATATATAGGATAGACCGAAAGACAAGACTGCTGAAAGGAAGAGCTAGAAAGAATCACAAAGAAGTAATATTTGAAGAGAAAGACCTACAAATTTTTCCAAATTGAATAAAGACATTCAACCTCAAATTGAAAGTGAACTCTAAGAACTAATAAGGACCTATACAAATATATTCACACCTACACTGATCATAGTTAAACTGGAAAATATCAAGGTAATTAAAGATACTTTTGCTAGCCACTTGGAGGAAAGATTACCAACATAAGTGGTAATTAAACATTAAAACAAGCAAATTTTTCACCAGCAACAGTAGATGCCAGAAATAAAGAGGATTCACCCAGACAACACAAGAGCAAAAACAAAGTGTACTTACAGGACTCATTGGAAATATAAATAAGATAAAACTATAATGACATAAGAGCTATGCAAACAGAACAAAAAATGAGAATAAAAGAAACTCAGTAGCAACCAGAGTCTAAGAATACAAGAAAACATCTCACCAGTGTGTCATACTGTGGAAAGCCTGTTAAGGACATGAATTGAATAAAATAAGAGCTTAAATGTAAGATGATAACAACACAGAATGAAATAACAATGGAAATTGAAAATATAAGGAAGCAAATTGAAACTACAATGACACCATTACAGAACTAACACACAAATTACATACAGAAAGGAATCCAATGGACATGGCTGGAAAATAAATTACCTCCACCGAGGAAAGGCTTGAGATAAGTGCAGTAAAATCCAAAGAAAAAGATAAAAATATTAATGGAAATACAAAATAATAGCTTTGGAGGAGTGTCAAAGATGGCATTACACAAGGATGATACGTGTCCCTGAGTCAGAACTCAGTAAATGAATCAGACAGTGTATTTCAATAACAAATAGAAAAATAGTCCTGAAATGCAGGAATGGAAGACTGCACAACTCAAAAGTGTGCCGTATTCCAAGACAAATCTATTCAAATCATATTCTTTTCATTACTGAATTTTGAGGCTAAGTAAAAAATTCTCCTGTCTTCCAGAGATAAATAGGAAGTCTCTTATAACTGAGAATAAAAGCAGACTGGGCTCCGCCTTCTCCAAAGTACATTCCAGGCTAGGGGACAATGGGGCAATGTCTGCTAAACTCAAAAGGAAAAGAAATATGATTCAAAAATACTGCATCCAGCCAAGATCCTGTTCAAGAATAAAGACCACAAACAGATCTTCTCAAATGTGAAAGAATGAAAGGATTATAGCATGCATTAGCTTTCTTGAAGGATCAAAAAAATGACCCAGGGGTGGAATCTAGCCAATCAAGAAGTGAACAGAGACCCCGTGGTAAACAGTGGCTCCTGACACGCTGAACGCTAGAAGACGGGAAGGTCCCAGCACCAGGAGCAAGAGTGGCCCAAGTGCTCTGTGACCAGTCAAGTAGTTCTTCAGGTCTAAAGGCAGTAGACATGGTCTGCTCTGGACAGAGAGTAAAAGCCCTTGCAAAGTATTTTAGATAAACTCCTTGACACAAAATCCGTGCAAGAGGAGATCAAAGTTGAGCATTTAGGAATGAAGATGTAGTTTAAAAAAAAAGGTTATGACTATTAAATCTATTTAAACAGAACTAAGAATGCTGAGAATTAGGATTACAAAATATCTATGGCACAAAAGTTTAAAATGTTTAACTTCAGTGTCTTAATGTCAACTAAAATTAATTATTTTTATGAAAAAGAGAATGTAGATTCTGATAGTGGTTCAAGATGACAGACTGAGCACATGTGTTGATGGATTCTCTCTCCAAAGACTGGATTAATGTGATAATAAAAGTTAAAAAAAGAAAAAAGAGAACAAGGCAAGGACCAGTAGTTGACAAGAGAATTCAGTAAGTTTCTGAAGTCCAAAAAGCAGATGAAGGGGTACAGGTATGAGGGTGGGATATAGACCTACGGCTGATTAAAAAAATTTAAATGATTAGTTAAAAAGGTGAAGATAAAGTAGTCACCCCAAATCTCTCACCTCTCGTAGCCCAAAAAACCAATCAAAGCTGAACAAGACAGTTCTTTTCCATAAAAATTAAATGGTCTGGGAAACCCAAATAGAGATGTTGACACTTTGAATAAAATCTGTTCTATCTTCTCATTTCAGGGTTCTTCAGCTTAAGGGCGAGGTCACTACCAATAAGCATTTAAAGAAACTACTTACACATAATTTCCAGTCCACTTTCCCATAATTCTAAAGCAATGGGCAACAATGAGTCATCTGACATTTGAGGGAATCTAGAATGAACCATATTTACAGTTAGGATAATTACATCAATGTTCATTGATTTTTCAGCTTTTAAGGGCTAAACAAAAGCAAAGCGTAAAAAACTTAACTGTAGTTGTGGAACCAAAGGCATTTTTTTCAGTCTTGCCAATATTAAAGTAAAAAGGCTTGCAAAATTAAGAGACAGGAAAGGGGGAGAACTTGAGGGCCTCTCCTTACAAGGTAAGGAGTCAAAGTAGATTATTTTCTGTCACCAGTGGAGTAAAAATAAAGGGAAAGGATGTATTATTGGGAGTACAGATGTGATCAGAAGAGGAACTAGGAGTAGAGAAATAATTATTGTGACAGGAAGGAGAGAGGGAAGTTTAGGGAAGTATAAATGAGCTAATTCCTCATTTACCATGGCTAGAAGTCAACAGACAATGTTTAAAATCATGACTAACCAATTTAGAATTATAAGAGTCTACAAACTGAAAATATAATCATATTAAATAGTATCTCTTTTTATAAAATAATTTCTGATGTCTATTCACCTATCTAAAGGAATGTATAAAGAGATGTTTATCATAATATTCAGCTAATATTTCCAAATAGTAGGATTCGAGGAGAGTTTTCACATTGCTCCTTGTAATTTTCTGTATTCCTTGGATAATGTATGTCTTCTTATCACTTTCATAACAATGACATCATTCTTGTAGACTCTGAATGCTGGCAGGGTAATTAGATAAAAGTGAAGCAGGCAGGCCACTAATTTCTTACAAACACCCAAGTGAGAAAATATCATGGCATAAGTTAAGAGGTTACCTTGGAAATTGAGAGGTGTGACCTAACTGGTGGCATAATTTGGAGGAAGAAAAGCAGGCTTGAATGTCAGTGGTTGGCAGGAGGAGAGTCCAGGGCGATGCTGAAGTTTCTCATTTGACCTACTGGGACTGTGGAGACTGCAAGACAGAAATCTTATTGTGTACTCTGATCCTTATTACACAGATATTTCAAAGAACGTTTTCAAAAATAACAAAGATTTAGTATTAAATGAAAATGTACTAGGTGGAAGGGATTAATTATGATCCTAAAGGAAAATGGAAGGGATTAAATATAATGTCCAAAGAAAGCAAAATAATATTAGTATAACACTACAAAATCCAGCTGAAATATTTGTAAAAAATATGGGCAAGGGCCACTCTGTGCATTTTCTCTTCTCGTAGAGAAAAAAGTTATTTACGTAGAGTAGAAAATCTAATGGGCTATTTCCTTTATGAAGGAGGTGACAGGTGGTTGTCTGTTGGAGTGTGAAAAACAAGTAGAATCCTTTGGATGTAATTTGAAAAGAACTAATCAAATGACAAAAACACAAGTGAGGAATAATTCCCCCCTCCTCTTGGAAATTTCTCTATGCAGAAATTGAGGAGGGTACTGGAACTAGGAGAAATAGTAAATGATGTGTTTTGATTGAATTTAAACTATTGTCATGATTGCCAACAAACTAGATATAAATTATTTTTTTAATATAAACAATGAAAATATTCTTATCTTACAAAATACATTCAATGTAGTTTTCTGCTTCACCTGTAATTTTAAAAATGATTTTTAAAATGATTTATATACAAGTCTTCTGAAGTACAATACATGAAAATTGCAATATACTCTCTATTACAGCCCAAAGAAACTGACAAAGATCAAATTTTTACTTGAAATCAGTGGAGTTTTATAAACAAACCCTTTTTTATTTTTTTTATGCAGGGTGTGTGTGTGTGTGTGTGTGTGTGTGTGTGTGTGTGTGTGTGTGTGTGAGCTCTCATGCCAGTAGGTTGAGAATCTGAGAATTTATGTTTTATTTCTACTTCTGTCACAAACTAGTTCTTTCATTTTAGGAAAATTACTTAAACTGAGCCTCAGTTTTCTTATGAAATGTTTTTCTTTAAAATATTTTTCTATACAGTTATGAGGTACTCAAGTGACTGTGTAATTGAAAGTTTGTAAAAAAGTGTTCTGTTGGTCCATATACTCATAGGTACCCAAAAAGCCTTCTAATTTCATTCATCCCTATCTCTGCATGTAGGAAAATTTAAGTGAAGATAGAGTAACAGAGGAGTAAAAATATTTTTTCCTCTTGCTGTTACTCAGATGTGCATGGCAGGGCTGGCTGTGGAGAGGGCCACGCAACAGGGTCCCTGGGTTCCTGGCTCTTGAGCAGATTTTACTGAAGACTTGGATAAGGGCTGCTTTGTATTGTATTAATGGCCAGAAATGGGTTTTTCCATGAACCTATGAAGATTAATCCCTAGTAATATGTTCACATGCTTATATGGGTTAGAAAAATTTGCAGAAGTGAGATTTTTATTGCAATCAGTTAGAACTACTGTCATGTTTTACTGCAGCTTCTCCTCCCTCGTACTCCCCTTCCTGGCAGGACGTCCCAGTGCAACTATGGTGTGTTTAGGGTAATATACTGAACATGTGCCCAGCCAGTCCCACCTGCAGTCCCTCACTGCTAGCTATGCTGCATAGAGTGTGCTTCCGGAAGTACTCCACCGTTTCCTGCAACAACTCACGCATCACGTTACACAAAGGGGCCCACAGTTCCTAGTCTGAGAACCATGTGGATACGGAAGGAGAAATGACGTTTCAAGTATCTGGAAACAAATGAACCTGTTGGAGATTCTTCCAATAATCAGTTGCATAAAACTGTGAGTGAGGGTTTGGCTTTTACTGACTCTCAATCAAAACAGAAGTTCCTGCCTATCCAAGTGTACTCAATAATGACCAGAAATCTTATAATTCACGAAAAGAAATATGGTAGAGATTTCTCCAAATTGATGATAATCCCAAAATTTCATGACATTACCAATAACAAGTCTTAGAAGCAGAAAGTTTTTTTTTTTTTTTTTTTTTGTAGAAAATTATTTTTTATTGAAGGGTAGTTGACACACAGTATTACATTACATTAATTTCAGGTGTACAACATAGTGATTCAACATTTATATACATGATAATTCTAGGTACGAGCTATCACCATACCAAGTTGTTACAATATTTTGACTATATTCCTTATGCTATACATTTCATCCCGGTTACTTATTTATTTTACAATTGGAAGTGTGTACTTTTTTTGTTTGTTTGTTTGTGAGGGCATCTCTCATATTTATTGATCAAATGGTTGTTAACAACAATAAAATTCCGTATAGGGGATTCAATGCTCAATGCACAATCATTAATCCACCCCAAGCCTAATTTTGGTCAGTCTCCAATCTTCTGAAGCATAACAAACAAGTTCTTACATGGAGAACAAATTCTTACATAATGAATAAGTTACATAGTGAACAGTACAAGGGCAGTCATCACAGAAACTTTCGGTTTTGCTCATGCATTATGAACTATAAACAGTCAGTTCCAATATGAATACTCATTTGGTTTTTATACTTGATTTATATGTGGATACCACATTTCTCTCTTTATTATTATTATTTTTAATAAAATGCTGAAGTGGTAGGTAGATACAGGATAAAGGTAGAAAACATAGTTTAGTGTTGTAAGAGAGCAAATGTAGATGATCAGGTGTGTGCCTGTAGACTATGTGTTAATCCAAGCTAGACCAGGGCAGGAAAACATCCACATATGCAGAAGATTTCTCTCAGAACGGGGGGGTGAGGTTCTAAGCCTCACCTCTGTTGATCCCCAATTTCTCACCTGATGACCCCCCTGCGACTGTGCCTGTCTTAGGTTGTTCCTCCCTTGAGGAATCTTACCCGTCTCTGGCTAACCAGTCATCTTCCGGGGCCATACAGGGAAATGTAAAGTTGGTAAGTGAGAGAGGAGCCTTATTGTTTGAAATGGTGAGCTTTTTATTTCTTTGCATATTTATGCCCTGTGGCTTCTATGCCCAGCATTTGTCTTGAGGTATCTTTACTACTTGGAAGAATTATGATACTCGGTAAATTTGATATGAGGCACGAATTCTATTTAAGGGTTGTAATTAGGAAGGAAGAAGAAAAGCTATAGAAGTAGCAGGCGGAAGAAAACATGGGAAGATTGATTATTTCTTTGACATATCTTCTTGTAGAGTAACTTCAGCATGTATAGGTTTTAAGCTACTACTTAAATTGCGCACACACATTAATATAATAGGAGTATAGTTACATAACCAAAGCATATCTGTAATTACCAGCCATCTCCAGTGTAACCAAGAAAACCAGTTAGGCACCTTAGGCATTTGTGAAAACTTATCTATGATATGGTGGATATTGTCCAAATGAACTTGAACAGTCTGAGAGAAATCAGACAAATTAAAACAACCCATTCCTGGGGAATGTTCACATCCCTTATGTTCTTTTAACAGTAAATAGTCTTTAGTTGTAAGATTTTGGAGCGCTACAATTTGCACTTCTCCTAATTCTTGATTGAGTTCCAACAGTATAGATCCAGTCAAATTTGTTGTTTTACTGTATGCACAGGCCAGCTTAGATATCTCCTTCCTCATTCCCATGGCAAGTCCAGGAACTGGTGGGATGAGTGCATCTACAGCTGTAGCAGTATGTGGATCTTTGTTGGGGTTTTTTGATGATCATCTTCTGGCATGAGTCTTCCCGAGAGTGCTGATATTTGAAGTTCTCTTTCATATCGTATCTTAGTTCATTTTCGGGGTAGCCCAATTAGGCTTTGATCCTCTGTATAAACACAAACAGACCCTTTGCCTACACTTTTATATGCCATTTATACCCTTGTGTAGAACTCATTGGAGGTTACCACACAGGAACTGCCTTTTTTTTTTTCTTTATCACTAATCTACACTTACATGACGAATATTATGTTTACTAGGCTCTCCCCTATACCAGGTCCCCCCTATAAACCCCTTTACAGTCACTGTCCATCAGCATAGCAAAATGTTGTAGAATCACTACTTGCCTTCTCTGTGTTGTACAGCCCTCCCTTTTCTCCCACCCCCCCATGCATGTTAATCTTAATACCCCCCTACTTCTCCCCCCCCTTATCCCTCCGTATCCACCCATCCTCCCCAGTCCCTTTCCTTTTGGTACCTGTTAGTCCTTTCTTGGGTTCTGTGATTCTGCTGCTGTTTTGTTCCTTCAGTTTTTCCTTTGTTCTTATATTCCACAGATAAGTGAAATCATTTGGTATTTCTCTTTCTCCGCTTGCCTTGTTTCACTGAGCATAATACCCTCCAGCTCCATCCATGTTGCTGCAAATGGTTGGATTTGCCCTTTTCTTATGGCTGAGTAGTATTCCATTGTGTATATGTACCACATCTTCTTTATCCATTCATCTATCGATGGACATTTAGGTTCCTTCCAATTCTTGGCTATTGTAAATAGTGCTGCGATAAACATAGGGGTGCATCTGTCTTTCTCAAACTTGATTGCTGTGTTCTTAGGGTAAATTCCTAGGAGTGGAATTCCTGGGTCAAATGGTAAGTCTGTTTTGAGCATTTTGATGTACCTCCATACTGATTTCCACAATGGTTGAACTAACTTACATTCCCACCAGCAGTGTAGGAGGGTTCCCCTTTCTCCACAGCCTCGCCAACATTTGTTGTTGTTTGTCTTTTGGATGGCAGCCATCCTTACTGGTGTGAGGTGATACCTCATTGTAGTTTTAATTTGCATTTCTCTGATAATTAGCGATGTGGAGCATCTTTTCATGTGTCTGTTGGCCATCTGTATTTCTTTTTTGGAGAACTGTCTGTTCAGTTCCTCTGCCCATTTTTTAATTGGGTTATTTGTTTTTTGTTTGTTGAGACGTGTGAGCTCTTTATATATTCTGGACGTCAAGCCTTTATCGGATGTGTCATTTTCAAATATATTCTCCGATACTGTAGGGATCCTTCTTGTTCTATTGATGGTGTCTTTTGCTGTACAGAAGCTTTTCAGCTTAATATAGTCCCACTTGTTCATTTTTGCTGTTGTTTTCCTTGCCCGGGGAGATATGTTCAAGAAGAGGTCACTCATGTTTATGTCTAAGAGGTTTTTGCCTATGTTTTCTTACAAGAGTTTAATGGTTTCATGACTTACATTCAGGTCTTTGATCCATTTTGAGTTTACTTTTGTATATGGGGTTAGACAATGGTCCAGTTTCATTCTCCTACATGTAGCTGTCCAGTTTTGCCAGCACCATCTGTTGAAGAGACTGTCATTTTGCCATTGTATGTCCATGGCTCCTTTATCAAATATTAATTGACCATATATGTCTGGGTTAATGTCTGGATTCTCTAGTCTGTTCCATTGGTCTGTGGCTCTGCTCTTGTGCCAGTACCAAATTGTCTTGATTACTATGGCTTTATAGTAGAGCTTGAAGTTGGGGAGTGAGATCCCCCCTACTTTATTCTTCTTTCTCAGGATTGCTTTGGCTATTCGGGGTCTTTGGTGTTTCCATATGAATTTTTGAATTATTTATTCCAGTTCATTGAAGAATATTGCTGGTAGTTTCATAGGGATTGCATCAAATCTGTATATTGCTTTGGGCAGGATGGCCATTTTGACGATATTAATTCTTCCTAGCCAGGAGCATGGGATGAGTTTCCATCTGTTAGTGTCCCCTTTAATTTCTCTTAAGAGTGACTTGTAGTTTTCAGAGTATAAGTCCTTCACTTCTTTGGTTAGGTTTATTCCTAGGTATTTTATTTTTTTTGATGCAATTGTGAATGGAGTTGTTTTCCTGATTTCTCTTTCTGTTGGTTCATTGTTAGTGTATAGGAAAGCCACAGATTTCTGTGTGTTGATTTTGTATCCTGCAACTTTGCTGTATTCCGATATCAGTTCTAGTAGTTTTGAGGTGGAGTCTTTAGGGTTTTTTATGTACAGTATCATGTCATCTGCAAATAGTGATAGTTTAACTTCTTTACCAATCTGGATTCCTTGTATTTCTTTGTTTTGTCTGATTGCCTTGGCTAGGACCTCCAGTACTATGTTAAATAACAGTGGAGAGAGTGGGCATCCCTGTCTAGTTCCTGATCTCAGAGGAAATGCTTTCAGCTTCTTGCTGTTCAATATAATGTTGGCTGTGGGTTTATCATAGATGGCCTTTATTATGTTGAGGTACTTGCCCTCTATTCCCATTTTGCTGAGAGATTTTATCATGAATGGATGTTGAACTTTGTCAAATGCTTTTTCAGCATCTATGGAGATGATCATGTGGTTTTTGTCTTTCTTTTTGTTGATGTGGTGGATGATGTTGATGGACTTTCGAATGTTGTACCATCCTTGCATCCCTGGGATGAATCCCACTTGGTCGTGGTGTATGATCCTTTTGATGTATTTTTGAATTCGGTTTGCTAATATTTTGTTGAGTATTTTTGCGTCTATGTTCATCAGGGATATTGGTCTGTAGTTTTCTTTTTTGGTGGTGTCTTTGCCTGGTTTTGGTATTAGGGTGATGTTAGCTTCATAGAATGAGTTTGGGAGTATCCCCTCCTCCTCTATTTTTTGGAAAACTTTAAGGAGAATGGGTATTATGTCTTCCCTGTATGTCTAATAAAATTCCAATGTAAATCCATCTGGCCCGGGGGTTTTGTTCTTTGGTAGTTTTTTGATTACCGCTTCAATTTTGTTGCTGGTAATTGGTCTGTTTAGATTTTCTGTTTGTTTCTGGGTCAGTCTTGGAAGGTTGTATTTTTCTAGGAAGTTGTCTATTTCTCCTAGGTTTCCCAGCTTGTTAGCATATAGGTTTTCATAGTATTTTCTAATAATTCTTTGTATTTCTGTGGGGTCCGTCGTGATTTTTCCTTTCTCGTTTCTGATACTGTTGATTTGTGTTGACTCTCTTTTCTTCTTAATAAGTCTGGCTAGAGGCTTATCTATTTTGTTTTTTTTCTCGAAGAACCAGCTCTTGGTTTCATTGATTTTTGCTATTGTTTTATTCTTCTCAATTTTATTTATTTCTTCTCTGATCTTTATTATGTCCCTCCTTCTGCTGCCCTTAGGCCTCATTTGTTCTTTTTCCAATTTCGATAATTGTGACATTAGACCATTCATTTGGGATTGTTCTTCCTTTTTTATATATGCTTGGATTGCTATATACTTTCCTCTTAAGACTGCTTTTGCTGCGTCCCACAGAAGTTGGGGCTTAGTGTTGTTGTCGTCATTTGTTTCTATATATTGCTGGATCTCCATTTTGATTTGGTCATTGATCCATTGATAATTTAGGAGCGTGTTGTTAAGCCTCCATGTGTTTGTGAGCCTCTTTGCTTTCTTTGTACAGTTTATTTGTAGTTTGATGCCTTTGTGGTCTGAAAAGTTGGTTGGTAGGATTTCAGTCTTTTGGAATTTTCTGAGGCTCTTTTTGTGGCCTAGTATGTGGTCTATTCTGGAGAATGTTCCATGTGCACTTGAGAAGAATGTATATCCCGCTGCTTTTGGATGTAGAGTTCTATAGATGTCTATTAGGTCCATCTGCTCTACTGTGTTGTTCAGTGCTTCCGTGTCCTTACTTATTTTCTGCCTGGTGAATCTATCCTTTGGGGTGAGTGGTGTGTTGAAGTCTCCTAGAATGAATGCATTGCAGTCTATTTCTCCCTTTAGTTCTGTTAGTATTTGTTTCACATATGCTGGTGCTCCTGTGTTGGGTGCATATATATTTAGAATGGTTATATCCTCTTGTTTGACTGAGCCCTTTATCATTATGTAGTGTCCTTCTTTATCTCTTGTTACTTTCTTTGTTTTGAAGTCTATTTTGTCTGATATTAGTACTGCAACCCCTGCTTTCTTCTCGCTGTTGTTTGCTTGAAATATGTTTTTCCATCCCTTGACTTTTAGTCTGTACATGTCTTTGGGTTTGAGGTGAGTTTCTTGTAAGCAGCATATAGATGGGTCTTGCTTTTTTATCCATTCTATTACTCTGTGTCTTTTGATTGGTGCATTCAGCCCATTAACATTTAGGGTGACTATTGAAAGATATGTACTTATTGCCATTGCACGCTTTAAATTCGTGGTTACCAAAGGTTCAAGGTTAGCCTCTTTAGTATCTTACTGCCTAACTTAGCTCGCTTATTGAGCTGTTATATACACTGTCTGGAGATTCTTTTCTTCTCTCCCTTCTTATTCCTCCTCCTCGATTCTTCATATGTTGGGTGTTTTGTGCTGTGCTCTTTCTAGGAGTGCTCCCCTCTAGAGCAGTCCCTGTAAGATGTTCTGTAGAGGTGGTTTGTGGAAGCAAATTCCCTCAGCTTTTGTTTGTCTGGGAATTGTTTAATCCCACCATCATATTTGAATGATAGTCATGCTGGATACAGTATCCTTGGTTCAAGGCCCTTCTGTTTCATTGTATTAAATATATCATGCCATTCTCTTCTGGCATGTAGGGTTTCTGTCGAGAAGTCTGATGTTAGCCTGATGGGTTTTCCTTTATAGGTGACCATTTTCTCTCTAGCTGTCTTTAAAACTCTTTCCTTGTCCTTGATCTTTGCCATTTTAATTATTATGTGTCTTGGTGTTGTCCTGCTTGGATCCTTTCTGTTGGGGGTTCTGTGTATTTCCGTGGTCTGTTCAATTATTTCCTCCCCCAGTTTGGGGAAGTTTTCAACAATTATTTCTTCTAAGATACTTTCCATCTCTTTTCCTCCCTCTTCTTCTTCTGGAACCCCTATAATACAGATATTGTTCCTTTTGGATTGGTCACACCGTTCTCTCAATATTGTTTCATTCCTGGAGATCCTTTTATCTCTCTCTATGTCAGCTTCTATGCGTTCCTGTTCTCTGGTTTCAATTCCAACAACGGCCTCTTGCATCCTATCCATTCTGCTTATAAACCCTTCCAGAGTTTGTTTCATTTCTGCGATCTCCTTTCTGGCATCTGTGATCTCTTTCCGGACTTCATCCCATTTTTCTTGCATATTTCTCTGCATCTCTGTCAGCATGTTTATGATTCTTATTTTGAATTCTTTGTCAGGAAGACTGGTTAGGTCTGTCTCCTTCTCTGGTGTTGTCTCTGTGATCTTTGTCTGCCTGTAGCTTTGCCTTTTCATGGTGATAGGAATAGTCTGCAGAACTGGGACGAGTGACGGCTGGAAGGACTTCCTTTCTTGTTGGTTTGTGGCCCTCCTCTCCTGGGAGAACAGCGGCCTCTAGTGGCTTGTGCTGCGCAGCTGCGCGCAGACAGGGTTTCTGCTTCCTGCCCGGCTGCTATGGAGTTAATCTCCGCTGTTGCTGTGGGCGTGGCCTGGCTCGGGCAGCTGCTCCAAAATGGTGGAGTCGCGTTGGAGCAGGAGCGGCCGGGAGGCTATTTATCTCCGTAAGGGGCCTCCCTGCTCCCTGCAGCCCAGGGTTTAGGGTGCCCAGAGATCCCCGGATTCCCTACCTCTGGATTAAGTGTCCCGCCCTGCCCCTTTAAGACTTCCAAAAAGCACCCACCAAAACAAAACAACAACCACAAAAAATAAAAATAAATAAATAAATTTTAAATTAAAAAAAAAAAAAAAAAGGTGGCTGCTCGTTTTTCTTTATTTTCCGGCGCCAGCCTCAGGCATCTGCTCACCATTCTTGCTGCCCTGTTTCCCTAGTATTGGGGTCCCTATCCCTTTAAGACTTCCAAAAAGCGCTCGCCAAAACAAAACAGCAAAAAAGCAAAAAAAAAAAAAAAAATGGTCGCGCGCTTTTCTTATGTCCTCCGTCACCCGGCCTCCAGTGCCCGCTCACTGTTCTTGCTGCCCTGTTCCCCCAGTATCCAGGGCCCCACACATGCACTGTGTCTGCGCTCTGGCCCGGATGGCGGGGGCTGGGTGTTCGGCAGTCCTGGGCTCCGTCTCCCTCCCGCTCTGCCTATTCTTCTCCCGCCGGGAGCTGGGGGGAGGGGCACTCGGCTCCCGCGGGGCCGGGGCTTGTATCTTACCCCCTTCGCGAGGCGCTGGGTTCTCTCAGGTGCGGATGTGGTCTGGATATTGTCCTGTGTCCTCTGGTCTTTATTCTAGGAAGGGTTGTCTTTGTTATATTTTCATAGATATATGTGGTTTTGGGAGGAGATTTCTGCTGCTCTACTCACGCCGCCATCTTCCAATCTCCAGGACCAGAAAGTTTCTGAAAAAATAAATTCTATAAATGTAAATCATCAGTGCTTAGTGGAAGACTGAATTATCTTATTTTCTTTATGAAAAATATTACAAAATTGACATTTCATGAAAAAGTGATTAAGAGATTATAGTCAAAAGATAAAAATATTAGGCAGTTGATTAATCAAAAAGTATATTATTTTTCAGGATTTTTCTTTTTGTGACAATTAGCTCTTAACAGCTATATCCTTAGGCATGACTTCTTTCTCATTCTAAATAAACCTTCCTATTTGGACCTTTCTATGCATAGGTTTTTACTGGCTTTCTTAAAGTGGGTCACAAAAAATCATACAAACTTCAGGCTCCAGAAAATCTGTGTTCCCTTGGGGACTACACAGCTCCACCTGCCTTGGTGGACATTCTGGTTTGAGTTAGGCACATCATGGACAAAAAGACAAAAATTAAGAGGGAGAAAAAGAGAGACTTCCTTCCATCCCCCACCATGCTTTGAGACTGTATGTCATTTACAAACGTAGAAGCTCTGAATTTTAACGGAATAGAAATCATTGTTCTAAAGTAATAATGCTTTGACCTTTGTCACATTTCTCACAAGGAAGGTGATCAGAATTGATTCTCAGAAAATTGGTAAAGGAGAAACCTTTGCAGGGTTGTCTGTCTCCTGGTAGTTCATCTTACTGGCCAGGCTCGTGGTCCCTAAGGACAAAATGATGGCTCACTTCTCTCATGAATTTGGCCCTGGTCCTGAGTTACATAGGCTTAGATAGGTTTTGATACCGCAAGTCAGGTATTTTGCCATTTGGAGAAGGAATTAGTGCGTTTAAGAAAAAAAAACCTGGGAAACAAGCTGTCCAGATGTCCAGAAACTATACATTGCCCTGGAGCCGCTCATGATTTTCTGAAGTGCAAACTGCTAATCTGGGCACCTATAATTGCACCTAAAGGATAAGAAATCATGTAAATCAAAGAGACAAGAATACTTAAATCAATGTAAATCAGACAAAAAAGCCTTCAAATACAGACACTGAATACACTGAAAAAAGCTAGACCCACTAAAACTATATTCCCAGTCTAACTCATTTATGATCTTTTCCACAGTCTCCTTGAAAATGTAAAACCTTTCAGGAGGCATGACAAGAACTGAAGGCTGTGACTTTAGGGAAATTCTATCACACAGTTGTCCTCCTTAGCTAGGCTGGGCATTTAAGACTGAAGAGAGTGGTACTGTGGGTGAGGGGAGAGGTGAGGGATTGAGGGCAGAGGGACTGAAGGATGAGGACGTCAGATTCCACTCCTGTAGTCCGAGATGGGGCCAGTCTGATTGTAGTCTCCGAGGAGAGGTGGCTATGTACTACCTGAATGTGAATGATGTGATACTGTCTTAGGATGCTCGACAGAGTGGAGACACACTCAGGAAAAAAAACTACTTTTGCAGTCTGATTTGTTTTTCCTCAATTTTTTATTTAAAAAATGTCAAACTGACAGAAAATACTAAAAGCATTGTACAATAAATATCCATATACTGTTCACCTAGATTCCTCAATTGTTAATATTTTGCCATGCTTGCTGTTTCCTTTTTTTTCTTTTTGCTCCCCTTAGACCCCCCAAAACCTCTTGAGACTACATTGCGAACATCATTAAACGTGTACCACCTAAAAACACACCTTTTCCTTCATAACTACACCGTCTTCTTATCACAAGGAAATTCACACTGATACAGGAAAACCATCATCAAATTTGAAATCTATATTCCAACTTCTTCAATTATTCTAAAATGTCTCACTTTTTTTAGTTTTTCCAGGATTTAGTTAAATATCACTCACTGCAGTAGTGTTCATTTCTCTTTTGTCTCTAATCGAATCTATCCCCACCTCTCCCCACTCCATCCCCCACGCCATTCTTTTTAATAGTTCAGGCCAATTGTCTTACATAGTGTCCCAAATTTCAATTTGATTGTTCCTTTATGATTTAATTCATGCTAAACATTTTTGGCAAGAATATTACATAGGTATACTTCCCACTGCTTCGTGTCAGGAGGCATTCCTGTGTAGTATTCTTGCCACAAATTTGTTGAACAGTTTGTACCATTATTGGTGATGTTGACATTGATCACTTGGTTATAGTGGCATTCCCTAGATTGCCACGTCATAAAAGAATCTTTTACACTTTGGAATTAATATGTAATCTGTGGGATTATACCTGGGGGGTGAATATTCTGTGCCCAACAACCTTTCACTCAATGGTTTTACCATCCATCTGTGATATTTGCCTCAATCAATTTTTATGTTGGTGTTTGAAAATGGGAGAATTTCTAATTCTATTAGTATTTCTACATTCATTAGCTGGCTTTCTTTTGTAAAGAGGTACTTTCCATACCCTTTTGCCTTTTATGACTATTACTATGGACTCATGAGTTCTTTCGTTCACTAGTTTGTAATCTATTACACACATTATTCTTTTTGATGCTCTAATTGTTCCAAGCAGGGTAAGTGGAGCTGTATTAAGACAGGGACCCTTTGACGTGTTCCCACACTTCTGGGTCCTTCTGACATGTCTCTGTACTTCTGGCAAAAGCTGTCCCAGGCTCAGCTTGCACCCTCCTGATGGCTTCCAGGCATTTCTGGAAGGAGCCAACCTGATTCCTTTTAGTGGAAAATGCAATTTAGAAACTGAAGTCAGGATGCTGAGTGTATTGATGTCTCATGAATGTCATTCTTCTAAACCCATTCAGTGGACAGAACTAAGAAATAATTTTAAAACATGTATATACTTTAAAATATGTATACATGTCAAAATACATGTTATTTAAAAATATGTATTTAAATATATATATAAATGTATATATATATTTAAATCAGGAGTTCACACTGAGAGCTACAATCCAAATCCCCACACTGTCACCCATTCTGAATTAGCATTTTCTCTCCCAGTGAAAATACTGATCCCCAACAGCATCAATATGTTCACTAATATTCTTTTTCTACAATAAACACAAGGTAGGTTCAGTATTACTACATCAGTACCATTATCAACAGCAAAACTAACAACCAGGTTCAGGATTTCTTTGCAGCTTCTTTTGTACTTAGGAAAAAAACATTTATGATATATAGTCAGGGTACTTATGTTCAAAATTATTTGAATAAATTTCTTTTTCCTGTATGATTATATCATCTATTTGATATAGTTAGATTCACTTGTTTCCATTTGTATCTATTTGTAGGGTTACCTTTTCTCATTCTTTTTAATTTAATTTTATTTTCAAATATGTAAAACATTTCTGTTATTCAAAAGTGGAAACCATCTATCTGAGGTGGTCACACCCGGTCTGTCTCTTCACTCCATTCCCATCTACTTCCTATGGGTAAAAATCTGTATTCGTTTTTGGTTTATTCTTCCTGTATTTCTGTTTTGCAATACACACACACATATATCTATATATCTGTGTAAAAGTGTACGTATATAGTCTTAATTTCTCTTTCTTACACAAAAGATAATATACTGTGTGTACTTGGGGTTTTTACATAACGACATAATGAAAGTGTCTCCTGGAAGTCACCTCATACCTCATATCAATTCACAGAGCTCTTCCTCAACCTTTTTTTCCAGGGAATAATGGTCCATGTGTGAATGTTCCCTAATTTATTCCATCAGTTTCCTGTGGTAGGCCATTTGGGATGTTTCCAGTAGTGTGCTATAACAAATAATGCTTTAATGAAATAGCTTATGTATATTTTGGGGTGTTTCTCTCCTCACATTTTTGAAAGTGTATCTTCAGGTTAAATTCCTACAAGTGGGAATTACTGTTGTGTTAAGGGTAAATACATATGTAACTTTACTGTATAACACTAAATTCTTTCCAAAGAGGTTGTAGCATTTGAATTCCAATCAACAATATTTGGGACCCTGTTTCTCGTAGCCGGTGTGCAAAATATGTTATAGAACTTTTGAATTTTTGTTCTTGTAACAGGTGAGAAATAGTATCTCAGTGTAGCTGCAACTTGCATTTCTCTTATTATGAGAGAAATTGTTCAACTTTTTATGTATTTGAGGGCCTTTTGTATTTTCTCAATTAATTGTTCATGTCTTTTGCTCATTTTGTATTAGGTGGTAGGACTTTTTAAAAATCTACTTAAAGGAATTTTTACATATTAGAGATATTAACTCTTTATCTATGATAATGTAGCAAATATTTTCTCATCTGCCATTTGTTGTTTGCCTCTGTGGTGTTTTTGGTCATTCAAAGTTTGGGTTTTTTTTTAATGTACTTGAATGTATCAATCTTTTATTGTATTTGAAATTTGAGTCATAACTCACCCCATAGATTACTTTAAAACATCAGCAGTTCTCTTCCAGCCCTTGTATGGTTTCATTATTTTACATTAGATTTCTGCCCCGTTTGGAGGTGGTTCTGGTATGTGATGTGCAGTAGGGGTGCCTTCTGGTTATCCTGCACCATTCATTTAGCCCCATGTTTTATCCTAGTGATGTGAGATGCCTCCTTTAATCGTATGTTGAACTTTCATATGTATTTGTTTCTATTTCTGAAATGAATATGCTATATTCCTTTTACTGATCTGTCACTTGATACAATGGTGCCTTCTATTTTAATGATAGAAGTCTGTATATGTTCAATAATTGGTAAGCTAATTACTATTTTTCAGAATTTTCCTGTTTTCTTTTGTATATTTAAGTTTTCAAGATGAACTTTAGAATCTGCTTATCTAGCTCTGGAAGTAAAAGTTGTTGGATTTTTATTGGATCACATTTAATTTACATAAAAACTTAAGGCAAATTAACTTTTTTATTGAGTCATTCTATTCACGAATGAAGAATGTCTTTCCATTTATTAAAATCTGCTTTTGTGCCTTTCAGGTATATTTTGAAGTTGTCCTCATATAGATTGTGTACACTTACTTTGAGTTTATGCCTAAGTATTTTATATTTTTTATTGTGGTAATTACATCAGGTTATTGATTTTTGTATGTTAAAATTATATCCTGTTACTTCACAGAATTCATGGATGTGTTAAATTTATTGTTAATTTAGGTTTTCTAAGAATATTCTCTCATCAATTGCAAATAGGGTAGTTTTGTTTCTTTATTTTTCCTAATTCTCATGACTCTACTTTCTTTGTCATATCTGAATACATTGTCCAATACTCCCAATTCAATATGAAATAATAGTGGAGATAGTGGGAATTCTTCTTAGGACAATTATTTTACAAATAAATGTAGCGATGTTCCATTTTCCAGTGTCATAGGTGCTCTGCTAGAGCAATAAGCAAGTGACCCCGGGCAGGAAACCTGCTTTATTTGTGGTACTCCAAAAGATGTGTTTCTGTGGAGTTGAATTTAATATCCAGTTTTCTTTTAAGGTCGCTATGAAGGAAACTTTCTGATATTACCTCAAAGAAGTCTTGGTGAAATTCTTTCGAATTACTTGTACAAATTGCTGTCTTCCTTTCTGTGTTGATGAGGTGCTTTAATAAAAGCGACAAAGGTCCTAGCAACAGGAAAAGGAGATGCCTTTTTGTTTTTTTTTTAATTAAGATATCATTGATGTACACTCTTATGAAGGTTTTAATGTAAAACAATGTGGTTACTACATTCACCCATATTATCAAGTCCCCCCTGATAAGCCACTGAAGTCACTGTCCACCAGTGTAATAAGATGCCACAGAGTCACTACTTGTCTTCTCTGTGCTGTACGGCCTTCCCCATGACCTCCCCACTCACACCATGTGTACTAATCATAATACCCCTTCACCTTCTCCCTCCCTCCCCATCTACCCTCCCCCACCCTCCCCTTTGGTAACCGCTAGTGCCTTCTTGGAGTCTGTGAGTCTGATGCTATTTTGTTCCTTCAGTTTTGCTTTGTTCTTATACTCCACAAATGAGGGAAATCATTTGGTACTTGTCTTTCTCTGCCTGGCTTATATCACTGAGCATAATACCCTCTAGCTCCATCCATGTTGCAAATGGTAGGATTTGTTTCTTTCTTATGGTTGACTAGTATTCCATTGTGTATATGTACCACCTCTTCTTTATCCATTCATCTACTGATGGACACTTAGGTTGCTTCTGTATCTTGGCTATTGTAAATAGTGCTGCAATAAACATAGGGGTGCATATGTCTTTTTGAATCTGAGAGCTTGTTTTCTTTGAGTAAATTCCTAGGAGTGGGATTCCTGGGTCAAATGGTATTTCTATTTTTAGTTTTTTGAGGCACCTCCATATTGCTTTCCACAGTGGCTGAACTAGCTTACATTCCCACCAGCAGTGTAGGAGGGTTCCCCTTTAGGAGATGCCTTTTTGAAAACAAGTCTTAGGGCAAAAGCCAGATTCCAGTTACTAGTAAGATAATGGAAAACTAAATTCATCTGTGTTTTTATGATTTTAAGGTATTTGATTCACTCTCTTCTTAAATGTGTATGAGGTGGGATATTATTTGGTAAAGGAAATATTGAAAAATACTTTTAGTCACAGGCATCAGAGAGTGTATCTTTTATATGTTCTGAGTAAATATATATAATACGAAGTCTGTCATCTCAGTTTCAAATTTCTACCACATACAAGTGAATATAAATAATAACATATTGGGATCTTTTTAATCACAGGGTCTCCGTTATAAGTAATAGAATTCTGAAAATTTTATTTAGTAAGACTTAGTCCTTGGGAGTAGTTTGAAAAAACGTTATGTTACACCAACTTTTATAGTTAAAAAAATTTATGTTACAACAAGATGCTGTTAGTTGCACATATAAAGCAACTCAAAGAGAAGTTCTTAGGCTATACCAAGTTAAGGAAAATACTAGCTTAAAAAACCACTGTTTTTCTTACTGATATAAAGGAAATATTTTTTTAGACAGTTGGTTAATAATGAACAAAATTCTGCATGAATCAAATATAGAAGAAATGTCCTTGAATGTCAATGTTTTCATCAAAATTTCTTCAAATTGCCATTAAATTTACATACTTATTTTAGTGGCATATAAAAGAGGCTCCATGCACAAGGGAAACTTAGTATTGCAGCAAAGAAAACTGCAAAAAGAGAATAGGATAAATAGGGTTTTTACTACAACTTTAGAAATGTTTAGTGTTTTAGTGTCATCGTGTCTTTGTTTGATAGGTTGAAATAAATTTTTGCCCAATAATAGTTTAATTTTTGAGCTGAAGGATTTTGTATATTGCTTTGATTTTAATCTCAACTTATCTACCCAGTTGCCTCCGTACCTCACTTTTACATATCAACACAGCTTTTCAGTGTTTATTGACATGCCACGATAGTGGGCAGGTAGAAAGTGCTGTCTGTTTTCAGCGAGTTCACAGACTACTGGCAAGGACAGAGAGGTAAACGAGTAGCAATTCAGAGGTTTGAAAGGAGAGCAGAGCAATCTGAGAGAGGAAGGCAGGACCAGTCCTGCAGGGGACACCAGGAGAACTTTGTAGTCATGGAGACCTAATGGTGGATGATGGGTCAAGAGGAGGGCAAGGAAGGTCAAGAGAAAGCAGGAATCTATAGTCACACATTCGAGAATGGTAGGTTGTCTAGAATGGTGATGATTTTTTTTTAATGTCCACCTTCCCAGATGAGGTTCAAGTTCTGTAAAGCTAAAAACAAAAACTAGGTCTTTCTTGTTCAACAAGATATTCCTCTCCAGTGCTATGACATCAATATTTTTTGTCTATTTTAACAAGTTGCTTTTAATCTTTTATTGTCATGGTCTCACTTTGACTGGGTTCAGACTAGGTTTTATTTGTTCTGCTCAGGATTTATTGTTTTTCTAAATCTAAGAATATGTGCCTTTCCTTAGTTGTGGAAAATTCTCACTATAAAAACTACTAGTATTTTAAAATCTATTTTTCTCCTTCTCACTACTCTTTTATTCTGAAACTCCCATTAGGCATGTATTAGAAATTTTCATTCTGTCTTCCACATCTCTTAACCTGTCTGCCACATTCTTAATCTCTCTGTTCTAAATCCTGCATCATTTTTCAAATCTCTTAATTTTTCTTCAGCTGTGTCTCACCCATTGTTCAACCCATCCCCAGAGCTTTAATTTAAGCATATACATTTTATTTCTATAACTTCTATTTAGTTTCTTTCCTAAATTATATAGTAGTTAAAATAGTCTTAATCCTTGGTTATATTTACAATATTCTTTTCTTATATACAGAAACATTTAGAGCACATTTAGTTTATATTCTGCATTAAGTAATTTCAACCTCTCAGCTCTCACATCAGATCCTAGATCAGTTCTAACACTGTGTGCTGTGTTCATTGACTCTGCTCATGGTGGCTGTTTCCTTGTGTGTGGGCTCCTGTTGGCTGACCTTAACATGAAGGAGGCAAGTGGCGACTGCCTTTCTCCAGATAAATATGCATTTGTTTCTGGTAGTTGCAGTACCAGTCTGTGCACTAGCCACCTGGAAGTACTTCAAGTTAAATTGTTAGCATGGTGTTTCTTGAACAGGCAGGTTTTGTAAACTCAAAACCTGAACTCATGTATAGGTAATTAATTTTCAGGGGAGATATTTTTCCCCCCATCTGAAGCCACAGACTAAAATTCTAATGTTTCCTTTTGACTCCTTTCACCAGTATGTGGTGAAAGCTGTCAAAAATAACTCAGTGTTCCACTGAATTTCTAGCTCTTTGAGCGCCCTAGCTTTCTGCCTGATTCTTAGTTATCTGCCCATCTTACTAGGCCAAAGGTCTTTTCTCCCATGTCCTCACGAGGCTGTCGACACCCTGGCCTCTGTTCCTAGTGTTGCAGACACGTACACCAGGGCTTCAGGGCTGGCTTACCACTCTAGTTTCAGTTTTCTCTTTTTATTTTTGGAAGATATTCATCTCATAATTTCTAGGTGCTTCTAGTGGGAGAATTTTCACAACATCTAGTCTAACAGAAGTGGGTTTCTCTACATCTCTTTAAATTAAAAGAATTTCCAATTCCATTGGACCAAGGCTATTTTAGTCATTATTATGTTAAAACTTCAAAAGACTGAAACTAAATTCTATGTTTAAAAATCTAAAAATTACCTTTAAAGTGAAATCTGGATTGATGTGCAGGTAGTATCAAACAAGTAAAATTAAGGAATGTCAAGATCATCAAGAATACTGTCAACATTTTACTTAATAACGTGTCTATCCTCCTAACCAGCATTCTTACACTGGTAGGTAAATTATATAGTCAGGATGCAAATTTGACACTTATCTGTAGAACTGATGAGCCCCAACAGGTGATATGAATCATATAGACCCTCATTAGAAGAAAAAACAATAATAACCTATTTATAGAACTTGATTTAACTTTCATTTCTTCATCTCTTAACTTCAATATATCTAACGTTCAGAAAATTAGAGTGTATATTAAAACTATTATAGTTTAAGCACAAATACATATTTAGGTAAAGAGCCTTTTGGACTTGGGCTGAAAAGATAACCTAGATATAACTTAACCATTTAACAAAACTTTGTTCAACAAAACTTTGCCACAACAGATCTCTTGTATTACTAAATATCTGTACAACTTCTCTTATAACCTATCCTAATACAGAATAGAACTTTTTAGTATCAAAATCTGTTTATTTAAGCTAATTTAATAATTTTCAAGTTCAATGAATTTTCTTTATTGTAAAAATGCTATCATAGATTTCTCATGTTAGTTAATTCTATATATTTCAAATTAAGCTGGTAATAATCACCAAGGGTATGCGATCTCTAATAATGAAAAAGCATTCTTAAGCTTTTTCCTGCTAGCAGCAGCGGAGTGTTTACCTTGGCAATGAGGACATAGCGGAGGAAGTGAAGCCAAGAGGACATAAAGCACCAGGGAGCGTTTTTACTGTCCCTGGCAACACTCCTGGCAGTAGCAGCATGTAAGTGAGCATGCAAAAAAGTGCATTAGCTCTGGTTTTAAATAGCCTCCTCCAAGGAGGGGGGAAAGGTAAATGTGCCATTGGCAATTTAAGAATTGCTGAGCTGTGGGTCAGATTTGACCCCCTGAATGAGCAATAAAACTCCATCAAACTCGGTACCCCTGCCTAAAATGCTGGAAGCAGTTACATTGCATTCAGAATAAAATCCAAATTTCTTATCAAGGCCCGTAAGACCTTACAAAGTTTGGCCCCTACCTTTCTCTCCAACATCATTACACAACACTGCTCTCCTCTCTCGATGTATTCAGGCCACACTGACCTCCTTTCTATTCCTGGAATATTCCAAGTCCTCTTCCAGGCCAAGGTAATTCCAAGGGAAAAAGATACTCTTCAAATTGTACTGGAACCAGTGGATATCTGTACAAAAAATTAACTTCAATCTGTACATCACCCAATACATACATATTAACTCAGAGTAGATCATAGACCTAAACATAAAAAACTATAAAACATCTAGAAGAAAAGTGACCTGGATCAATGTTTTCTTAAATAAGACACTATAAGCATAACCTATGAGAGACAAAACTGATGAAATGTACTTCATCAAAATTAAAAACTTTTTTCCTCAGATACGGTTGAGGAAAATAAACAGGAAAGTCTAAACTAGGAAAACACATATCCAAAATATACCTGACAAAGGCTTGTATCCAAAATACAAAAAGAACTCTTTCAACCCAATATGACAAACAACCCATTTATAGGAAGACAAAAAAGATTTGAAAAGGCACTTCACAAAAGAAGATAAACAGATGGTGAATAAGAACATGAAAAAATTCTCAACATCACAAGTCGCCCGAGAAATGAAATTAAAACCATGAAGGGATAATAGTGCATACCCCCAGAAGAGCCTGAATTAAAAATGCTGACAATACCACATGTTGCTAAATGTGGTGCAATGACAGCTCTCCTACTTTGCTGATAAAATGCAAGTGCTGCCATCTTGGAAGTTGGTGGTGCAATGACAGCTCTCCTACTTTGCTGATAAAATGCAAGTGCTGCCATCTTGGAAGTTGGTGTAGCATTATCTCACAAAGTTAAAGATGTGATCCAGTAATCCTACTTATAGGCATTTATCCAAAAGCAGTGAAAATGTGTGTCCACATGAAAATTTGTACCAAATGTTCCCAGCAGCGTTATCCACAATTGCCAAAAACTGGAAGCAACCAAATTTTCACCGATGTGTGACAGGAGGAACAACTTGTAATATATCCATACCATGGAACACCACTCAGCAATAAAAAAGAATAAAATATTAATACACACAACAAGATGGATGAATCTCAACAACATGTTAAGTGAAGGAAAATAAACACACAAGAGTACATGCTATTTGATTCCATTCTATGAAATTCTAGAAAAGGTAAAAAGAGTGGGAGAAAGCAGATCGGTAGTTAACTGAGACTGAACGTTGGAAGAGAAGATTGACTGCATTGAGGCACAAGAAAAGTTTTCATAGTGCTGGAAAAATTCTGTATCTTGAGTACAGTCACCAAAACTGCGTGTCAAACTGTGTACAATTGCCAGCTTTCATCAAATGTACATTTAAAGTAGGTGACTTATATGGTACATAAATTAAATCTCGATGAAATTGAAAAAATTAATAGCAACCAGAATTGTTTAGAACCAGACCGGCTCAATATTTGAGGGAGGAAGAGTATTTTATTACTGCCATTGTCTAAGTTATGATTGCATGGGGACAATGAAAAGCAGATCAACTTTTAGTCATCTCCAGAGGAGAATGGGAATGAGATGCAGAAATGAAAATGGGATTTAGTGAAAGTGTGTGTGAAAAGTGGGTGGCAAACTTATCCCTTGCTGCTTCCAAAATACTAGCAGTCTCCACGGAAGGATTCTTTTCTATCAAAATAAAATAACCCTAGAGAAAAGGTCTTCAAATACAGACATGGAGGCTCACAGAATGAAATGGGCTCACATTCAGCCTTCCTAGAGAAAAGCCTATAAAGGGCAACATCACCCAGCCTCCCTCGGAAATACTTGAATGTCCCAGAACCATCAATGAGCTGTGGTGAGACCTTGCAGTGTGGGAGATCAAGAAAACACACAGAGAGCACAGAAATAATGTGTGAAACAGGAGGAACTTCAGGAACAATTTCGTTAATTCATTCAATAGATAGGGGACTCTCACTGCAGCTTTGCCTTGGGTTAGGCCTTATGTTGTTAAATTATATGAAGTTAAATTAGCAGAAAAGTACTGAAGTAATCGGCACAAGACCACATTTCGTGTTCTCACTAATTAGCTTTTGGGAAAATAAAATCGTTTTGCTCAGTCTGCAAATTTTTCAGCTGAGTATAGAAATATCTGACCTTGAGCAGGGTGAGATGGGCTCAAGGGCCACAAGGGGTCTTCTGGATTTGGGGTCATGTTTGGATTCTTCACTGGGTGGATGTTTGCTGTATCCCATGACTTGTGCACTTTTCAGTGTATCTGTTATACTTTAATGAAAGGTTACCAAGAAGATGAATTTTAATGCTTCTCAACCTGAATAAAATTCTATGATTCTGTGACTTTTTTAAGTAAAGCATTATGATAGAGAAACAATCTGAACAGGATTTTTAGATATGATCCTAGACCCTTTTAACCAACTAACTGTGATCTTTAACCAAATATCCCGCCTCTAAAGGACTCCGTCTTCTCATGTATGCATTGGGAGGTTGAATCAATGTCGATTTTCCCTTAACATCCCCCACTCTCTAAAAGCCTGTGTTCACTGTTGTGAACATTTAATCCCAACTGATGATTCACCAAAGCGTTGTAAAGGAGAATTGTTCCCAGCCCTTCTTTTATAAACACATAATCATCAAGTGAGACATTTTGGTTCGCAAACTGTGAAAGACAGGCATGACTTACTTTCATAATTAAGCTCTGGATACTATCTGGAATCTTCTTTATGCTATTAATTTGCTTAGGGAGCCATTTTCTTAGTAATTAAAAGTTAGGACTTAATAGTTTTACTATACTTTAAATTTTTTAGTGGGCAACCCTCGAAGTTTTTTCTTCTCTCCTGCTTTGGCTTTTATCGTCTCCATCCCACTCCATCCATTTTCTTCTTAATAGAAAAAGCCTGACCCTCTGGCTTTATTCATCTACTTGAAAAAAATCTCATAAAACTTTTTAATTTAAAAATCATTACTATTTGGATCTGCCTATGAATCTTTATTTGAAACAGAGAAATGATGGGAGTTATTTTGAGTTTTTGACAAAGATTGTAAATTCTGTACTTCTTTTCTCTAAAACCATTTCATTTATAGGCCTAGTTCTGGGATTGATGGATCATCTAGCGTGAGCTGTTTCTTCCCTCTGGATAAGTGGGGTTTTCCCCCCAAAGTTTAACAGACAGAAAAGTACTTCTTAAAGCCCTAATGTTATTAACACCATTAAGAAAGAAGAATTTTTCTGAAAAAGTGTTACAAGCATCTCTGCCTAAGGAAGCCTCTCTGGAGGCCCTCTGAGGCTGTGGTTAGGGCCAGTGTGTATGTCTTCTTTGAATTCTGCTGCCATGTCTGTACTTTCTCTTGGAGAAAGGCAGACAGTCTGATGTTGGCAGTTTCTTTCTGAGCCCCTGGGAATTTCGATGATGGATTGCTTCCATTTTGGAATTATTTCTCAGAGATATTTGGCTTTTCATGATTCGCACCCTCTTTAGAGAGAACATTTGGGGGCTACATTTCTAGGAGTTAACACTTAAGACAACCAGCCCCATGGGGCACTATAGAATATGCTTAACAAATTAGTTACTAATGTGTTGTCATGACATCTTACTTTCAAATTTCAATGCCCTTTCCTCATGTCTTAGAATTCTCAGTACTAAAAAATGTAAAGTCCTGAAAAAGCAAGATTTCACCAAAAAGATAGCTTGTCATGTTATACTTGAAGTGAATGTACATTTCTATTTTCCCTCACAAAGTTTATACACTCAGCAAGAAGATTGAAGAGGTCTTGAAAAGCAATGCCCTGCAGTCATCACAGAAATGTAATTACTTCTCTTTTTCTTAAAAATATCCAGAGGTCTACCCAGGCCTCCACTGGTAACAGGCTGTGTCGCCTTCAGTCCTGAAACAGACATAAAGCTCTTCTGTTCTCTCTCCTGTCACATTTTTCTTTCCCTGAGAAAAATCACCTTCTCTCTTCGCCAAGCAATATCCCTTTTGTAATTTTAAATCCATTTTTCTCAGTTCTCTCCTTCCAAACGAAGACTGATCCATAGAAAAGTAAGTACTTATTCTTCGTGTGTCTAGAGACTTCTCTTCAGGAGATACACCCAGCTTGAGGGAGTCTTGTCCCGGGCCCGTGTTTCCTCTGGACCCTTTCCTCAAATCTGGAGCGAAAACCTCTTGGTCCCTAGATCTGAATTTGCACGTTCAGTCAGAGGGAAAGGTAAAACTTAGCCCGTTAGGAATGTTCTGCCCTCCTTCAGGTCGGCTGACCTTGAGGGAAGTGATGGCAGTCGCCCGCCACGTGCTGCATCCCGGTCCAGGCCACCGCAGCCGCGCCCTACATACATCCCTGTCCAGGCTGCCACAGCCGCACCCCACATCCTTGTCCAGGCCACCGCCCGCCGCCGTGCTGCCTCCCGGCCCAGGCCGCCACCCCGGGCACTGGGAAGCCCGCGGGCCCACAGGGCTCTGCAGCCTTGTTTACCTCACTCTGACTCCACACTTTTAAGCTCATAAGGACCTTTCAAAATTACTACCACATATGATCTTTACCACGAGCTTCTGAGGAGAGTGAGACAGGAAAACAGATCTTCCCCCTTACCGTATGGAAGGAAGGGGCGATGCCCCCTTGATGGGTCCGGAAGGCGCAGAGCTGGGGCCCGAGCCCGGGGCCTCATGTGCGCCCCCACCTCGGTCTCCCACCCAAACCCCGGAACACCCCATAAGAGCGCCGCTCGCCCGATTCACTCCCCTCCTGTTACCTTTCGCTGCAGGCGTTACTAGCGTCAGAGCACAACTGCCAGTTGCTTTTCAACTCAGAACCCAAACGAGCTTTTATTTTTAAAAATGTTCCCATGTTTCAAGTTGTTAATTGTGCTAAATTCCTTCCTCCAAAAACATCCGTGTGACGTCACTGAACTTAGTGGTAACACGTGCGGCAGCTTTCACTCTATAGCTTGGTCCACAGTAGGTAAAGTTGAAGTGTACGGTTTTAGGAAAATTATCAACCAATTAAATGGCCGAATATGAAACTATCCAGTGAAGAAAAGCACCTGCCCTTCCGAGTGCAGCAGTACCCCAAAATACCGTGGAGTGAGTCTCTCAGTTTCCAGCTAGTGGGGTCGCAGAAAACGTCTTTTCTCCTGAACTAACTGGGAAGCAGATTTTTGTAGGACCGCTGTTCCTTCTCACCACTGCCGCGAGTGAGCCTAACATCATTAACAAGGAGCACTGTCCCAGGACAGCTGCCGCCTGCAGAATCCCTGGGGAGGTGAATAAGTGTTTTGTCTGCCTGGCATTCGTCCCTGCCAGGGCACCTGTCAGCACGGGAAAGGCGCTCCAGGGTGAGCAAACTCGCCAGAGTTCGTGGGATAGTAATGTTTGGTTTTTAGAATAAATGAGGTCATTATTGATACTAGCAGTAAAAAGAAGTGTTTACCGTGAATCTAGGATATGCAGGGCACTGGGCTGGCTGTGGGAGACACTAGGTGCTACCGGACAGATTTTTACATAAAGGAGCTGATGATCTAGCTGGTGATGGAAGGCATGGATCTAGAACCAGAAATAACAGTTGTGATACCGCGGCTTTATATCCAGTGAGTGGCTTGGAGAACAAGTGTTAAGACTCACAGGCCAGAGCTGTGAGAGAGCTGAGGCAGGCCAGCGGGCGCAGTGAAGCCGGGCCCGGAAACCTACTGACCACACTCACTTCTAGGGGCTCCTCACCATGACTGTACAAGACAGAATACTGCGTTGCCTGCATTCCTCCCCACTTTACAGATGAAGAAGTTGAGGCTTCGAGTTAAGTAACTTGCTTAGGTCCCCCACCTGGTGTCCAGGCATCTGACCAGAACACTAGCTTTTAACCACCGTCCTGGGTGAGGGACCCACCGCCCCTCCCTGAATGCGAATGATGGGAGGATGGACACGTGTCAGGGAGAGAGACCGTGTAGCCAGTGGTCTCTGCGGGCTGACAGGCGTTCATGCTGAAACACAGAGAGACCATCCCGGCTGGTGGTCGGCTCTGCCAGTCCAGCTCCAGGTGGCAGCGATGGCTCTACAAGGGGCACAGCTCCAGGAGGGAACCTGAGGCAGCAACACGATAAATGAAGCCAGCAGTGCCTCCCAGGACACGTGCCAGAGGGCACACTGGAGTTAGGGAGAGAGCCCTGCATCACGGGCAGAGCAAGGCAAGCATCTTAACAGACACCCATGTGCCAAGGTGCCAGAAGTGACCCGCACAAAGCATGACACAGATCAAGAAGCAGCTGATGTAACCAGGGCAGGACTGGGAGGGATGGGGACCTGGAGTCACCCACCCCCAGGACCGGGTAGGCGCTGTGGGGGCAAAGTCAATGGAGGCTGCGGAAGGAAGGAGGCCTGGCAAGCAGAACTTACCCCCAGAGCTGAGGTGTGACCTTCTCAGCATCAAGGTGAGTGAGATCACCAAACTGCCACCCGCTGGGAGAAGGGCACTGGATTCATCCTCAACAGTCGGATGCTCTCTGGAGGCCGTAACAAAGTTGGAAACCAGAGTCCAGAGGTAAGGCCCAGGGACAGAGCTGAGGAACAGCAAGTTACACTGATGCCAGGTTCTGTCTTTTCATTGCAAGAGAACCTGGCGACTCTTCTGTTTGGGCCAGAATGGAGCAAGTCTAAGACGGGAGTGAGCCCATGGGTAAGGCTCGAGGACTGGTTGTGGTTCAGTGAGGTCTGGAAAGACAGGGCCCACGCTGCACTTACACTCACCTGGATTCATACTTATTGCATGCCTACTATGCACCAGACCAGATGGGTCTTTGCTCCCTTGGCACTCACGTTCTGAGGAGCACGATCAGATCAATTAAGATGACGCAAAAGATGGTTCCATGAAAAGGGAATGGGCCGCGAAGGGGCAGAGGCAGGGAAAGCCTCTGCATTATTTGAAAGAGAATGATTTGTCTGGTTGCAGCAAAAAGTTCACGGAAGGAATCTAGGGAAATCGGTCATGCGCTACATCCAGTGCCACCGAAGTGCCTTATATTGGGCTAGAAGTGTCTGTAGCCCATCTGCCTCACCCATCCCTCTAGTCTGCAGGGCAGACCTGCAAGCCCAAGAAGTGGGGTGAGCAGAAGCACGAAGTGCGCAAGCCTTAGGGAAGGGGGTCTGTCCTGGTTACCCTAACAGGAACTCCCCGAATCAGCCGTCTCCTGCCTCTGGAGGGGTTTAAAGAAATGCACATGGTACAGGACTCGGTCAGGGAAGCTGGGTCCTGGCCTCCGATCTCACCCTTGTCCCTGACCCTGAGCAAGCTGCCGGGCTTCACCGGGCTGGGGCTCTTATTCTCAAAGGCCCCGTCCAATTCAGAAATCCTGTAACCCTTTACAAGAACTTCTCCTGGTTACCAATAACGAGCATCCAGGGACATCAGAGAGACTGGGATGAGGGGAGGCAGCAGACGAGCAGGCAACGGGATCCAGATTCTGGTCCTGATTCTAGACTCCACTGTGGCCTTGAACGAGTCACATGACCCCTCAGTGTCCCCATCTGTAAAGGGTTCAGTTGCCAGGCCACCTCTCAGGAGCTAGGATTTTTTGAGTCTAGAATCTCAGTTTACTTTGACAGTGTGAAAAAAACAAACACATGGTTGATGTAATGTTGTTTTAAAAGGATACCAGCTCTCAATGAAAACATCTTAAAACAAATAGCATTCATCGCCTGCTCCTTTACACCTCCCCACAGCGTGTCACTTTGCAGCCAGGAGCCGGAAGCTGGATCCTCAAAGTTTGCCTTCAGTGTTCCTGCAGTATTTAAGTAAATGCTTTTGTAAGTAAAATGCAAGGAAGTGAGTTGAGAAAGAAGACAACGAAAGTCAACAAATTTTTTAATTTATTTTTCACAAATTAAACTCCTTTCACTGTATGCACAGGATTCGAATGCAGCAGGACCCCTGGGGGGTTCCCCACATGGTTCTGTAAGTGCTGTCAGCGCTCTCAGCAAGTTTTGCAGCACATAATGAACGTGCCTGTTTCAACAATACCATCAACTGTTTCTGAACCAACGACTGTCAGGATTTTCCTTTTTCTTTATTCTAGGTAGAGAAAAATGACTCTAAGGGAGACTTGCAATCAGAGGAAAAGGAGACAGAATGTTGGCTAATTTGCCTCCCTAAGGCCTCTTGGAAGTCCTCACTTATGGTCTGACTGTTGTATTATCCCCGTTTTTCTAATCACACCTAAAATCACAGTGAGAATTCAAGTTAAATCTTGCAGCAAAAATATATTTTGTTTATTTCAGGAAAAAGTGCAAGCAAACGTTAGAAAACATAGTGTGCACATTTCTGTATCCATTCGTGGTCAGCCTGTCTTAGCATTGCCCTTAAATTACTGCAGCGCAAGCTCTGGAGTGGGAAGCTGGTAGTAGCGAGGATATATCGAGTGCTGACTCCGTGCCAGGCATTGTGCTAAGTGATTTACAAGTAGTGTCTCATCCGATCCTCCAGCAACCAAATCTGCAAAGCTGTGAAGCATTTTATCCTCTCACAGCCAGCTTCTGCCTCCTGGTTTTGCTATTTGGGTATGTAGCTCCGTCATCTGCTGCCTCGGCCTGAGAACTCAGTCACTCCGCCCAGATGCACAGCCTCATGTCAAAAGAGATTCAGGGACTGCCCTCTTGACTGACGTCTCTCGCAAATGTCTTTTTGCTTCTTCTCCAGTGACCTCCTCTTTTCATTATCAAAATACTTCTGCTGCATAAAAGCTTAACCCCCTCCTCACTTCTCTCTACCCTCAATACCTGTCCCTTCCACACACACAGCTGCTTTCCAAATGATGTAGTCCTGTGTAATCTCCGTCACTAAAGCCCCTCACCTCCATCCTCCCAGCAAGCATTGATTATGCTGTAAGCATTTGTACTTATGCTCACTCAGGGTTATCTCTTCATAGGCATAAACCTTACCCTTCCAAATACAGTGAAAGTCCTTAAGAGTACAGCCTCCATCTCTTCAGCCCCCAGCACAGGAGCCCAGACAGCTAAATTAGGAATAACCAAATAAGTCACGTAGTAGAATATAATAAACTCTGCAACATCGATGATATGAATACTTACACAGTCTTTACTAGGGGCCAGACACTGTCCTAAGTACTGTAGATATATTAACAACCACCATAAAAAGTAGCTAATATTATATATCCACACCGCTGGTGAAGAAACTGAGGCACAGAGAGGTTGACATCTGTGCTCTTAAGCAGCCAGGGAAAGAGTATTGGACTGTACCTTCAAACACACCAATATATTTTTTATTCCCTTGCATCACATTTTCAATATTTGATAAAATAAGAAAACAATTAGTTGACCAGATACTCAACTAACTACAAGATGTCTCTCATTTCCTATCAGCAGAAATTTAGCTTATGGGTGAAAAAAGAGATTTGAAAGCTGTCCTGATGGACTCAGGCACTTCTCCATTTGACTAATTCACTTTTATTTGGTTTGAACCCAAAAGAATGGCCCAATGAACAGGTAGAGGAGTGCTTAAACCTCGGAGAAAGCAGACACTCTCTTAAGTAGAACAGCTTTAGGCTATCAGGACTTGGCTGATGTCAGAAATTCCACCCCCAAGACATCCTCCTGTCGAGTAAGGTTTTGATGTCTGTTAGAAGTAAAATTCCCAGGGAAAGGCAGTCCCTCACCTGTTGAAAAGTCATCTCAGTAACCAGCTGAGATTTCACTTCAGTGGGCGGGAGTAGGGGGGGACGGCATGAAATGCCTACTGTGTCTAGAGAGGCATCCTGGGGTGGTAAAATGCAGAACCCAAGTTCAATTTCTTCTCTTGTTACTAAATTCAAGGAACTTTGGGCAGCCAGTGAGGCCCTCAGTGTCAGCTGTACAAGGAGGATGTTGGAGAGAATGAGTTAATCGGATGTATCCCACTCGGCCATGTGTCCCCTGCAGCAGAGACCATGTATGTGCTGAGTCAACTCTAAATCCCAACACCCAGAGCAGACACTCACTGATGTGCTTCCAAGGACTAACTGAATAATTAGTCTTAATTTAGAGCTATGAAAATGCCTCTCCCAGAACTTCAGGCCTTTATACTCAGCTGTCTCCCAGATATTTTCACCCAGATATCTCATTATCATTTAAAACACAAAATGCGTAAGACCTACACTGTCATCTTTCTCCCAATACCAGGTCCTTCTGCTGACATCTTTATCAGTATCCTTGGCTTAAAATTATCAACATTTCTGGTGTTGCAATGCTATGGCTTGAAATTTTTAGCATCTCCTTTGCTGCTCTCTCTGGGCAGTCCTGAATCCTATTAATTCTTTTATTAGATTTTTCTCAGCTCTCTCCTCTCCTTTCATCTCCTCGCCAACCCTCTGAATCATTCTTTTTACCTCCTACTGGTGTGTCTTACATCCCGGCGTCCCCTCTCTTAAACAAGCCAGCCACATTTAACTCTCTGACACAATGTTTTTAAGAATATCATCAGCTCCCTCAGAAACCTTCAGCAGTTCACCAGTGTGCAGGTAAACGTTTGATTCTGTCCCACAGTCTCCAGTACAAACCACTGTCTCCATTGACCAGCATACAAAAGTAGAGACAAGCACACCAATCATTTGAGCTGATAAAAATTAAAATAAAGAATTGTTAGCTAGGCAATGATGGCTACCTACCAGAAGGTGTACAAGAGAACTTCAAAGTGTATAAAGGCAGCAGCCTCAGAAGCAGTTACGTGAACAAGTAAGGAGCTTGGAAACTTCAAGGAAAGGGCCTCTAATAATATCTAATAATATGTATTATTATATCTGTTATTCTTTCTTATCGAGTATATAACTTTTGTAGCTTGGTCCATTATATCTATAATCTACATAGTTATATGTACAATACAATATGTAAATAATTACATATGTGACAAACACATATGCAACCAGAGATGTAAATATGTACATTTTATTATTTAAGGACAAAATATCTCATGTGTTCACAGTGATACTTCCAATTCAAATTCCATACTTACTTACACTCCTCTGTCTTTCATCTAAAATCTCCTTTTGTCCACAGCAAGAATCCTGGGTCTCAAGGAAAATGGAGATGAATGAATGTTTTTTGCATGTCACACAAAACATTTTCCAAATAACAGTACCAAAACCACTACTGGTACAATTACTGAAAACCTGTTTTAAATGTTTTTCACATGCTCCTCCCATTCTCCCCTCCTTGCTGAGAATTATCCTGAACCTATATTGTCAGGACAAAGAGCCGCTGCAGTTACACTCTATTCCTTACGTCCTTCCTTTGCTCTCCGTGCAAGTACACAGGTCCTGCTCAGCCTCCGTCCCCCCGCCAGGCTCCCTGGCACTCCGGTTGTCTGCAGCCCATTCTCCAGTATATTACCGAGGAAAGGCGCACGGAAACAGTCTTCCCCAAGTTCTTGCATATTGGGGTCAGTTTCTGCCTTTACACTTAAGTCAGTTTGGTTGAATATAAAATCCCTGGTTCACGGTTTCTTTCCTTCAGCATCTTAAGAACGTCCCTGGGTTTTCTGGGTGCGGCCTTGTTACCAACGCGCCCAGTGATCCCCTTGGGAGTCACTCGATCTCTTGCTCGGCTGTTTGCTCTGGGCCAGTGTTCGCAGGTGTATGCCTTTTCAGGATGTGATGTTAAGTATTTTTATTTCCTGGAAATCCTCTTGAATTATGAAATTAGAGTAGATACCTCTTCTAACTTGCTTTGGTTTCTTATTCATGGATTCCATAGCTAGAGATAGAGATATAAAGTTCACCATATTAACCGCTTCTACGCGTACAGTTCGGGGGCATTAAGCACGTCCACGCTGTCCCGTCGTCACCCCCGTCCCTCTCCAGAGCTTGGCTCATCCTGCAGAACTGAAACCCGGTGCCCCCCAGACAGTGACTCCACAGCCATGCAACCCCCCGTCCCCAGGCCCTGGTGTCTTCCTTTTTCATCTTTACATTTTTCTTCCTTTATCTTCTATTTATTGTAAGGCATTGCCTGCTGTGTAGATCTGCTCATGAATCATATGTCTACTTAATAGATTAAAATGACTTTTTCTTTTTTATTTAATTCTTTCTTGAGCTCTACCACTTCATTACTGAGGTTTCTTCATTCTGATTTATTTTTCATATTTTCTATCTTTTAGCTCATTTTGAAATACTAAGTTACAGTTTTGAGTTTTTAAGAATATCTATCTCATATTCATCTATTATCTATAGAGAGCCTACTCCTTATTCCTTCTTTTTACCCCATAAGTTTGAATATGATTTGAATTCTGTCCTTTTCTGTTGCTCATTTTGACACAGAATTAGATTTTCTGAACTTTTTATAAAGGAGGCTTGGCTTTAGTTTTCCCAAATTAACGTCTCTCGGCCACCCTCTTCTGGTTGTTTTGTAAAGTATTGAACAATGTGAACCATTAAATTCTAAGGTCCCCCGTTTCTCTTCTTCCTGGCCACTTTGACCTGGTCTCTGGGGGGTTTTGATCTCTATTGTCCCTGACCTGTTCAGTTTAGATTCTCTTCTCAGCAGTTTCTTGTCAGTTTGGACTGTCATCCAGTCGTCTTCTGGGGGAGACCTGTACTCAGTTCCTCTGAGAATGAAGGGGTCTCAGACTATTCAAGCCCCTTGAGGGCCCCCACAGGTAGCTCAGCTCCAGCAGCTGTTCTCAGCCCGGCTCACTCAGTTTTCCAGGCAAATGCTTGTTTGCAATTTTGAAGTCACCAGGTTGTGGGACATTCCAGGCTTCTCTCTGCTTCCTCTTGGACAGGTGCTGATAGCTAAGAGATGTGTCATTACTTGTTCATAACTTGAGTTTTGTAGGGATACCCTGTCACCTAGTTTTATCAAGAATGTCTGTGTCCCAACATTTTTTATCCTAGTTCCCTGTGTTATAGGGGATTTGGGGAGATGCCACTTGCCTTCTTTGCAGAATCCTCAGAGCACACTTTTATTTCCTAGCTTAGTATACTTGTACATAGAAAAAGCTTGACGACTATTTGAATAAGCAGACTGAAAGTTTGAGGTATCACTTCCTTCACACACTTGTAATGTCAGAGCAAGGAGTGTCAAAGTTGAAAAGGAAGTGAAGTTATTTTTGGTACCAACCCTTCAGCTTTCCTGATAGCTTCTCCTTCTGCTCTTCTGACATCTTTCTCTTCCCTTGTCTTCTTAATCTTCTTCTTTCTAAGGCACAGTCCGCTCCTGCCCCACCTACCTACTTATCCATCATAGGACTCATGTTGCTAATATTTGCTGAAGGTTTTTCCTTCTAAGTTCCTGAGTTAGATTTTCCTTCTCAAGTAGGTTGATTCCTTCCTCATTAGGTCTGATGTCAAGATCATGACATCTAAACTCTTAGGATGAAGTTTCAAGTGTTCCCTGTTTCTCTGTGCGCTGGAACAGCTTGCATAAGATTGGAATCATGCCTTCTTTGAATATTCGCTAGAATGTATTGATAAAACATTCTGTGCCTATACATTTGTAATAAGAAGACTATTCACAGTGAGTCAGTTAATTATTGGATGTAAGAATATGTTACAAGGTGAACTGAGGCATATTAAAATTTTTAAGTTTATTTGAGCAAAAATTAATTCAAGTTGGGCAGCATTCAACCTAGCAGATAAAAAGGGGCTCAGAGGAGCCGTGCAAAATGAAAGACTTTCTTAGGCAGTGGGGAGCAGGACAAGTTATACTAGAAACAAAGCAGTTGTTTATTGCAGTTACTTTCCTTTAGGGGGTGGCAGGGGCCCGTCAGGCAGATGACCTGGCTAGTGCTGACCAGGCCTCTGGACCGACTGGTTCAAGATTCCATTTCTGGGACAGCTGAAACTCCAAGTGAAGCCTCAGTTTGGGTAATGTGAGGCTTAGCATAAGCAACCCCATTTTGGGGCCTGTTGTCTTATTGATAACAAATGCTAACATTTTTTATTTCTTCCTTAGTAAACTATGTTTCTTCTAGGAATTCGTCCAATTCTTTTTATAAAACAGTGCTGTTTATAATATCTTCTGATTATTATTTTATTCTGCAGCTTCTATAGATGTGCCCCTCTTTTTATTTCTAATTTTTGCCTTCTTTTTTTATTTCCTTGGATTCACCAAAGGTTGATTAAATGTACTCTGTTCAAATAATGAACCTCTGCCTTTTCTGCTCCTCCCATTTGCATGTTGGTATTCTAGTTCATTTAATTCATTCTCTTTATTTTATTTTCTTCATTCTCTCTGGGTTAATTTTGTTAATGTTTTTCTTAATTTTGAATATAAGCGATTAAATTATTAATTTATATTTTCTCTTCTTACCTAATTCAAGTATTTAAGGCTAAACCTTTCCTCTGAGCACTTCCTTCACTGTATCCAGCAGTCTTAATGAAAGTATTTCCATGTCATTTAGTTCTAAATATTTCCTGATTTATCATGATATCTTTTAACCATGTTATTGAGCACTGTGTTTCTTAAATTTCAAACACAGAGAATTTTTCTCTGTTTTTATCAATAATCACTAACATTTTAGTGATAGAATACATATTTTATATTCCTTCAAGACATTCTCTGTTCTTAAATTCTAACATCATCATAATTTGGTCAGAGAATATAGTCTCCGTAATAACAATCTTTTTCCATTTGCTGAGACTTGCTTCGTGGCCCAGTGTGGGTCAGTTTGTGTCAGTGTTCTAGGCCCTTGGAAGGAGTGGAATGTGTGCTCTGTAGCTGTTGAGTGTAATATTCTTACAGCCATTCGATCAAGCTTTTTCATTGTGTTGTTGAAATATTTTATATTCTCACTGAATTCTTTTGTTTGTATAAAATAGTCTGAAAGGGAACACAGGAGACTAGTCATTGGTTGCTTTGAGGACAGGAAAAAGCCGGCCATGGAGGAACATGAATAGGCGCTTGGAGCTCTGCACATCCCAGATAATGCTGCACCGCCACCCAGCCTGGACCCTGCCATCAGAGGGACCCCAGGGAGACCCCAGACCTCCTCCTGGTCCCAGAGAGATGCCCAAGCCCTGGCACACAGCACTCCCAGACTCACCACAACAGTTGGCTCAGGCACGAATCTTCCGCAGGAGGCTAAAATGGGACCAATGGTCCTTTTTGCCCTAGAGAGCGTCAGGAGTAAGCCCACCCTTCCTCATGTCCTTTCTCCCTCATCAGCAGGGACAGGTCAGGGTGCCAGGTCACCCTCATTACTTGTCTACCTTTTCCATAAGTTCTGTACGTCCCCTCATCTGACCCAACCCCACACTTAGGTCCAAAGACCTTGCACTGTGCCCTCAGGCACTCAGCTACGTTCGTTTCCCACCCTCTTCCGGGATGTTCCTGCACCTTGACCGGACCCCGCTGCCCTGCCCTGTTCCTCAGGAGTGGTGGCTGTTTGCCCTCTCACCCCTGAGTCCGCAGGGCTGGAGCAGAATAAGTGTCCTCAGGGTTGCTTCCAGACCACTTGCTGGGGCTTGTTGGAAACCTCAAGTCCCACATGAAACCTGCTGAATCAGAATCTGCATTTTAACAAGATTTTTTAGCATTTATACCATAATGTCACTTTCAAGCAGACTACTCAAAATGAGGATAAAATCTCAAGTTTCCGAAACTATGCCAGACATTGCCTCTGACTACTCCTGTGACCCACACTGGTCTCTCCCACACCCCAGGTCCGCTCAGACTCTCCTGGCGCCCCTCCAGCCCCACCTGTTCCCGATCAGGGCCTTTTCATGTACTAACATTTTAAACTAACCCACTGTCATCTCCTGATGGTTAGGCGACGTTTCTGGTTTAAATCTCCCTGGATTTCTGGTGCTCTTCAGAGCTTCTAGGGCCTGATGCTGTCCTGATGGCCTTTCTTTTAGAACGAATTTTGAAGCTTTCCTTCCCCTTTAATTTTTTGGAATAGTCTGGCAGAATTTACCTGTGCAGCCATCTGGTCCTGGTATTTTATTTGTTCGGAGTTTTTTTTAATTATTATTACCAATTCCATTTCATTCCTAGTGGTTCATCTATTCAAATTTTCTGTTTCTTCTTCACTCAGTCTTGAAAGATTGCATGTTTCTTGGAATTTATCCCTTTCTTCTAGGCTATCCAATTTGCTGGCATGTAAGTTTTCATAGTAATCTCTTGGTATTTCTATGGTGTTGGTTGTAACTTTTCATTTTTGACTTTGAGTTCTCTCTCTCTTTTGTTTACATTTTTTTCTTTTTTTTTCTGTTTATTTATTTTAAATTGAAGTATAGTTGATATACAATCTTATATTAGTTTCATGTGTACAGCACAGTGGTTCAACAGTTACCCATATTATTAAATCCTCCCCTCGCACTAGTGCAGTTACTATCTGTCAACATAGGAAGATGTAACAGAATCATTGACTATATTCTTTGTGCTGTACTACCATTCCCATGACCAACTACATTATGATTGGGAATTTTTGTGCCCCTTTCTCCTCCTCAGCAGCATGGATGCATCTAGCGGGCATTATGCTCAGTAACGTAAGCCAAGCAGAGAAAGACAAGTACCATATGATTTCACTCATTTGTGGAAGCTAAATACAAAGTAAAGCAGAATGAACAAGATAACAGTAGACTCATAGACACTGAGAAGTGACTAGTGGTCACCATGGGGGAGGGGTTGAAGTTCTCTCTCTTTCTTGATGAGTCTGGCTAAAAGTTTATCAATTTGTTTATCTTTTCACAGAACCAGATCTTAGTATAATTGATCTTTTGTTATTTTTTTAGTTTTTAATTTATTTCTGCTATGAGCCTTATTCTTTCCTTCCCCCTACTAACTTTGGTTTTATTCCTCTTCTAGGTCCTTTAGGTAACATTTAGATTGAGAGTTTTCTTGTTTCTTGGGGTGGGACCCATATCACTATGAACTTCCCTCTTGGAACTGCTTTTGCTGCATCTCAAAGATTTTGAACCATAGTGTTTCTATTTTCATTATTCTCCAAGTGTTTTTTGGTTTCCTGTATGATTTCTCTGTTGACTCATTTATGAGTCATGTTATTTAGCCACCACATGTTTGTGTTTTATCCAGTTTTATTCTTGTGATTGATTTCAAGTTTCATACTTTTGTGGTCAGAAAAGATGCTTGATGTGATTTCAGTCTTCTTAAATTAGTTGAGACTTATTTTGTGTCCTAACATGTGGTCTATCCTGGAGGGTGTTGCGTGGGCTCTTGAGAATAATGTGTATTCTGCTATTTTTGATGGAATCTTCTATATGTATTAAGTCCATCTGGTCTAATGTGTCATTCAAATCCACTGTTTCTGTATTGATTTTCTGTCTGGATGATCTATCCATTGATGGAAGGGGAGTGTTAAAGTTCCACTACTATTATAACACTACTAATACATATGCTATGTATACACACACACACACACACACACACACACACACTACATATACTACTATATATATATATATATATATATGCTATATATAATACTATAATATATATTATATAGAGAGCTATATATACTATATAAATATATATATGATATAAATATATATACTATATAAATATATACATATATACACTATGTATAGAGAAAGCTATATATACTTCTAACGCAGTACTGAAGTCCTACTGTTATTGTATTACTGTCCATGTCTCCATTTATGTCTGTAAATATTTGCTGTTATATTTTGGTGCTCCTCTTTTGGGTATATAGATATTTACAATTGTTATCTTCTTTGCTTGATTGAACACATTACCATTATTTAATGTCATTCTTTGTATCTTGTTACAATCTTTGTTTTAAAATCTGTTTTGTCTGATCTAAGTATTACTCTTTTTTCACTTCCATTTGCATGGAACATCTTTTTCTATCACTTCACCTCCTTTCTGTGTGCGTCTGTAGGTCTGAGGTAAGTCTCTTGAAGGTAGCATATAAATGGTCTCTTTTTTTTTAACTATTCATTCACCTTCTGTCTTTTGGTTGGAGCCCTTAGTCCATTTACACTTAAAGTAATCATTGATGGGTATGTACTTACTGCCATTTTGTTAAGTGTTTTTCTGTTTTGTTTGTTTGTTTGTTTCCTGACCCTTTCTTCTCTGGCTTCCTTCCCTTGTGTGTGATGACTGTTTTTAGTGTTATGGTCAGATTCCTTTCTCTCCTTCTTGTTTATCTATTACAGGTTTTTGGTCTGTAGTTACCATGAGGTGTCCCATGTGTGCTGTGGGGGGGTGTCGAGGAAGGGGGCACTGGGAGCCAAAGTGGTATTGGGCATGGGGAGTTCCTGCGCCCTGGTGCCACTTTGGTAAGATTGCCAGGTCTGGGTGGGCATGTTTGGGTGAGGGCTGCGAGGCTGCCTCAGGGGCTGTCTGCAGCAGGTGTAGGCGTCCAGACCATGCTCCTGTCCACACTACAGTATCTGCAGGACTGTAAACAATGGCACTCCTCTGAACCTCCAGTCCTGCTCCAGTTTCATAACCTGGCTTCCTTTACTTCAGTCTGGTTCCCTTTAAACCTTTTTTTCCCCTGTGCCTCAGGGCAGGTGCATCTATGCCTGGAGCCATAGTGACACCCCTCCCTACTGCAGGCCGCTGCTCTGGTGGCAAGAGTCCCACCGTTACCATATCTCTGTCTCCCTGGCCATTTCTCACGTGGTCTCTCTGTTCCCCCACCGCATGGAAGCCGTTCACTCGGTACTCAGTTCTTCCTCAGGAGGGACCGCTCGGTGTGATGGTGTAGATTCAGTGTGTATGTGGGGGGAAGTGAGGCTCTTTCTATGCCACTGTCTTGGACCCCCTGCCCTGGGCCTGGGCCTTTCTTATAACCAGATAGAGACATAGAATAAAGTCCAGGCTCCTTAGTTAGCATGACACATGCGGTCCTCCTTGGGATGGGGTATGGAGTCTGCTTGTCTCCCCAGCCACATAGCTCCTGGTCCCGACAGCTCCAAGCGTACCGTGCTGCAGCTCGCCCCGTGCCTGCTGATCCTTATGTATGTGACAGTCTCACACACGCTTCCTTTCTCTAAGTATTCCTGTCTCTCCAGACGGTGCTCAGTGCCTTCTCGTGCTCACTATGCTCTTTGCACACATCCCTCAAAGTTTTGACTTTTTACAAAATATTGTATCAAAATCACATCCATATAAGTCCATTCTTGCCCTTCATCTGTGAGGTTCCTGAGGGCAGAGGGTCTGGTCTTACTCATCTTCGTATCCGTGCACCACACACAGGGCCTGCAGTAAAGAAAGTGCTAAACAAACAGGTGTTGAACTGAGCTAGTAGTTGTACCCAGTGCATTAGATTCTGAGAAAAACTGGTGTAATATGGTTTCCCCCTAGTCTCTTGCAGGAATGGAACCTCTAAAATTAAAGCCCTACCAGATATTTTCACATGTGAGTCCATCTTTTTTCTGAGTATACTTGGAAGTTGTTTGCTTAGGATCAAAGCAGGCTGTAAAAAGAGAGTTAGACAGTGACCACGGCCTTCTTTAGAGGTAGTGGACAACGCTGATTATAATTTGTTTCTAAGGAAGGGCAGTGTCGGTCGCTCACTGCACTGATACAGGAACGTGCTTGCGTGAGAGCACATGGTAACGTTCAGTCTTTCCCCCTCAGCATTAAAATGGCTTATTCTTCAAGGAAAGATGTCTGAATTTATTAATGAAAATGACATTCTTCAGAAGACCCTTCAGAAGACAGTACCTTTAAAATGAATAGAAAGCACCTCCAATGACAGATAAGACAAATTTTATCCAAATTGTCCTAGAGCTATTTCCTATATATTTTGGAAGATATGAAATAAATATAAGGCTTACTGTATTTTCTAAAGAGGTATTGAAGGCATATTTTTCTTCATTATGATTTCCCTGTGTCTGTTTAATTCTTCAGTCACACAATTTAAAATTACTGTTCTAAGAAGTGGTTTCACATTTTCCCAATGAGGAAAAAAAAATGAGATCTTAAACCAGAAATAAAACCTTCATAATTTCTCTTTAAATTTTTATACTGTCCCTCCCAGCAACTTGCAGTTAGTGGATTTCATGTTTAACATTAATATCCATGGCTAAAGAGATGGCTGGCTACTTAACCCAATTTCTTTATTCCTTTTAGCAACTTACTAAAATATTTTAAATAGCATTATTTAAAGCATCTCAAATAATGCTGTAATTTTTGCTTCTTTTGTAGTACAATTTTATAAACTTGAAAGTACCAAAGAGCTAAAATACCTTCCACATTTATTTCTTGGAACTGGAGTATTTTACTTCCTGCAAATGCCTTTGAAATATATACATCTTGGTAATAATTGGTAACATTACCTAACTTCAAAGGTTACTGGTAGGGAGGAACATGCTATAATATTTCCTTAGTAAGGAGAAAAAGGCATTATATTCTAGTTTCATAGCTTGTCTTCATGACCACACCAAAGAGGAAAGTAAGAGAAGCAGCACTATCTGTAATTACCATTTTGGAAAATAATGATAAAAGCTGTTCAGAATCTATCCTCACCTGTGAGGGTTTGCCCTTTTTCAACAGATGTTTCATGACATCAGTTATTATGTGTGCGGACATTTTTGAGGCATTATTTTTAATGCCTCAAAATGAAACGACATTCTTTCTACACTAAACATTTTAAAATAAGGGTCTGTCACTGAATTTCAGGGACTTCTGTTATCTAATTGTCAGCAAAGCATTTTATATACATTCCTCTGAGGAGAGGATCAGTACCTGACATCAGATTCTCATTGTGATTAATAAAAAGCTAACTTCCACTGGTATAAATAGAGCCTGCTCATGGGTACTTCTCTTCCTATCCTTTCTTTCTTTTTCTTCTGGTATCTTCTTTGCTCAGACTTCAATGGAAACTCATTAAACTAGAAGTCATAAAACCCAGGCTCTACTTCCAATTATATTATTTGCTATCAACCATGTAGCTTTTGGCAAGTAACATCTCTGTGAGATTTAGTTTTCTGATCCTAAAAAATGGATGGCAATACCCTAAGGTTCCCCCCAAATGGGGAGGGTATGTCCTGAGTATCCAAAGCAAAGAGCTACCGACTGATTCTGCTTCCCCAAGGGGAGACACGTACATCAATAAATCAAAATAATAATCTGAATATAAGGAAGGAGATCGTTTTCAGGGTTAAGACATTTTTTTAATTTCACTCATCAACTGTGAATTGAAAAAGATGTCAAACCCAGAGAGGAATGTGATTTATTTTCTCATTGCAGAGGAGAGACCCAGCCTGGGTGCCAGCCGTGCCGGCTCAGGGCGGCAGCAGAGGGAGACCGCTGCCGAGGAAGTCCTTCCTGTCAGCTTCCTTACTGACATTCTGCATAATATACATTTTGCTACAGTTGCATTAAATTAAATTTTATATTATAAGAGAGAGTAAGGTTGTTGTCTTAAAATTTGTCACTTCATCTGTATTCTAAAATTAACCCATGTTATTACCACTGTTTGTTGTGCTACCTCAACCATGCACTATGGTCGGTCCCATTTGGGACACCTCTGAGTAACAGCCCTATTGACGGTGAAGGACTCAAAATAATGTGTGCAGAAAGATCCCTAAAGTGTTTAATTTAAATGATCTTTCACAAAATTCAATACTTTCTACCAAAGTAGTTTTTTACATTTTATTCTTTCTCTCTCTCTCTCTCATTTATTCTCTCAATAAAAGACAATGCTGTGAAATCAATAAATGAAAGCTAGTATGTAGCAGAACTCGACTACCTGCCAGCCACTGCACCCAGCACTAATAAATGTATGCATTACATTAATTAATTATTATATTTACTTAATGCTCATTACAACCCTAGGTTGCAGATACTATTGCTAACTCATTTTCAAGATGAGGAAACTGGAGCAGAGAGAAACTAAGTCACCCTTCACATAAATATTAGGTGATAGAACCATAATTTAAGCTCCAGTATCATGTTTCTGAGTCTTGGCGATCAAATAAAACGTGATCGTAAAATAAGGCTAGACATTGACATTCATTCAATTGTCAACAGGTATTTTGTAAGTACACAGAAAGTTCTGGATTCTGTCCTCTAGTACTGTAAATCTAAAGGTGAATAAGGTGTGATCCCTGTTGTTAAGAAGCTTACTGTCCAGTAAGCCACCATGTGGCTATTTAAATAACTTGAATAAAAAACTTAAATAAAACATTTGTAATTTATATATATACACTTCTTATATACTGTGAAATATAAATTTAAATAATTTAAATAAATATGAATAATTAGAGTGAAATAAAATTTAACTCAGCTTCTCAGTCACACTGGCCATATTTTCTGTTTAATAGCCACATATGACTAGTGGCTACATACTGGACAGCATAGGTTAGAACAAAGTTCCCCTGGACGATGCTAGTTGTGTTTGGGTGCGAATCAAGGGGACAAGTAAAGAGAAACATAAGGGAAACTGAATCACCTTGAAGAGGTGCTCTGTATGGTGACAGGTGACTGAGAGGCCAGAGAAGGGGGCCTGACTCGGGCCACAAGGTCTGGCTGACATCTAAGCGGGGGGGCTAGGTGAGAATTAGGCAGGCAAAGAGAGAAGATGGAATATTCGAGGCCGTAGGGAGATATTTTAGAACCTGGATATTCAGCTGAAATACCTGGGAGCCCAGGATGGAACGGGGTGTGGCATGGGGAGAGGACACGCCCATCCTCATCCCGACGCCCTACGCCCTGTGCTGCGGCAAAGCTGAGCCCGCCACCCAGGGCGAGGTTGCTCGGCTGTTTGTCCTGGAGCCCCACTAATCGGAGTTTTTCAGCCATCATTTCAAATCACATCAATGTGAAATGTTCCCTGCTGGGACTCACATCCTTTTAGGCTGGGTTCTCTTTATTTTGCCTTAGTCCTATTTCTTAAAATGGAGAAAATGGCAAAAAGCAGTGACAATTATGAGGATTTCAGGAGTTCCTTTGCCCACCAAGCCAGGTTCCCAACAGCTTGATGGAGTGGATTTGTATCACTCATTACTTTCATGAGAAAGAATATTGCAGCATGACACTTTTGAAAGAAAGATTATTGAATATGGAAATAATAATCTTGTACCTTTCCCTCCTCATTGTAAGGGCATAAGTTTGGTGCTTTCATTAATATGGTAAAATCGTAGATATTAACAATGGTTTAATAAGCTATATGCACAAAAATCCATTCTCAAAGGAACCCACCTAAAAGAATTTATTCATTAATTCATTGGCAAAGGATTATATGCATTCACAAAGGAATCACAGCTGAATGACTTATGAGACTAAGTGTGAATGACTAAGCAGGCGGATATACAGATTTTCACTTCTAGGTTATCAATTTTCATTTTTCTGAGTTGAATAAGACTAAGGGGGTTTTTGATTGAAAATAAACTCTGGCATATGAATATGTCGACTTAAATTGGCCCCATCTTTTATGAAATCTGTATTTACCAAGCAAGCCCCATGACTGTTTCTTTTTAATTATGTTCCTATGTTTTTCGTTCTTATATAAAAAGGCAACAGGAGAAGGAAGGCAGGGACAAAGTCTGGAATTGAATATTTAAACTTTGTTATCTCCTGAAGTTTTTTTCTTTTCTCTTTTCATAAATAGCCTCAGCATGTGCACTTCTAGTTACGGTTTCAAACTACTGTTCTGTAAACCGCAAGTAACCTCAGTCACAAAACTCATTATTCACCTTTCCCAACACCTTCCATTTGCAAAGATCTTGCCCCCCAACAGCACTGCTCCCGGTTTGTCTTCACCCTGGATCCGCACCAGGCTCTGTAACTTAGATGGAGCAGTTCTCATCTCACCACTGCTTTAAAGAGGTAAAACCAAGTCTCAGATAGGCTCCAATAGGGACCCAAGATCATTCAACTGGCCCCAAACCCAGTCTTCTGGCTTCAGATTCCATGCTCTTTTCACTCTGAGACAATCAATCTAGGAAAACAGAATAGGAACTAAAATTCCTGTCTTTCAAGATCAGTCTGTCCACCTTGTGAACACAGGCAGGGAAGGAACAATCCCTGCTGGGTTCTGCTCATCACAGTCGCGTTATCGGCATCAGTCGCCTTAAAGGCAGGTCCTCCCCGAGCACGAGAGGCGGGTGCTGGGGAGGCGAGGAGCCCTGTAAGCCTGGGAAGCAGTGAGCGCACCCTTCCACCACCGCTCGAAGACACTCGCCCCGACACTCTGAGGGGAGGCCCTGGTGGCTCTGCTGATGGCGGGAAGATAATGAGAGAGCTGGAAAACACTCCAGAAATCATTTCCTGCAATATCATTATAAAGAAAGAAACAGGCTCAAACGGGTTATGCCCTCATCCAGTGTGTTACAGCTGGGCAATGCCAGGGCTATAACCCATGTGCTCTGGCTCCAAAGGCACCGCTTCTAAGCAGAGACTCTGCTTCAGCCTTAAGCAAAGTGTTACGTGCAACTCTACTGTCCTATGAAATGTGAGTAGATACTTCTAAACATAGAGGAGGTAGGTAGATTAAAAAATGTGGGATTCCACATAGAAATTAGTTGGAGAAATGCAGGGTTAATCACAATTTAAAAGCTTTATTTACTGTATCAATTCTCAGCATCTTTAACATGATAATATGCACTATGTACTCCAAAGAACAGTAGGTATAGTATACATAATTTACTCCAATTTTTTTTACCATAAAACATATTTTTGAGGAAAACTTATTGACATTTATATCACATGTCACTAAATTTCCACAGAAAAAAGTTTGGGAGAAGCAGCTCTAGTGTTGTGAGATGTTCTCAATGTACTTTTGAGAATGAATTTGAGTGAGGTTGTTTGTTTGAAAAAGGGGGGAAAGAAAAGGGTTGTTTCTGGCAGTGTAACTTTTTCTAAAGGAACTGGATCCCATGAAACATGATTTTATTGAATTTCTAGGCTCAAAGAATCTAAGGAAACCCTTCAAGGTAGTTCCCAACCTCTAAGAAGAATTCATGAACTCAAACCTGAGCACAGATCCATATGCACATGTACACACACACTTAGGCACATAGGAGGAAGGGAGTTCTATATAAAAAGAAAAGATGCCCTATCCGTACTGCAGTCAGGAGACTAAGCCTCAAGACAAAGAAATGAGGAACAGCTGAACCTGAGAGTAAATAAACTGAAATGTATTATGGACTGGATGAAAATGCTAGAGCGATCCCAGACAGCACATCTTGGCATGTAGCAGAAGCAAAAGAAAATCCTCTAAGGAGATAAACATCTTCGATGTAAGTCCTAGCTTTAGCTTAAAAAAATAACCCAACTTAAGAGACAAATGGGAATGAGTGAAAGTCATCAGGGGAAAATTATTTAGGACTCCAAGAATCTCAGATACAATATGTATAAGTTAAAATTACAAAATATTGTGAAAGTAAAATTTTTTTAGAAATGTGAAAGAATGGCCAGGAAAATGGAGTAGATATACTTCTCCCTATTCCTTCTACTAATTTCACCTAAAACGCTGGGCACTAAAACAAACATAAGAAGACTGGGAAATGGGTAGAGAGCTTGTCAGACTGTCTCAGAGCCTCAGGACCCAAGGAACAATATGGTGGTAAGCTCCCTGGGTTTTCTTTTTGCTTCATATATCCTAGATTTGGAGCTAAAGAATCCAGCAACCCAGAGATGTCAGTGGGTGTGGGGCAGGAGGGAGGGTTTGGGGAGAGCTTCAACAAAAGGCCAGTAAAGGGCAGCCTAGCAAGACAGAAAACTTTTTTATAATAACTGCTCTATTCCTGCCAAACACAACAGGAAAAATAATGACCCTACTCCCACCCACACCATCAAATGCCAAATGGGGAACCTAGACTTCTACCTTTCCACTACTGTTAGGAGACACCTAAACACCCTTACTTGGGTGTCCAAGAAGGCTAAGTAGGAAGCAAGGACGTTTATCCCAGCTAGTCAATAACAGTTCCCCGACCTGTGGTCTTGGTGGAAACCATGTGGAGGTCTTAGACTTCAGTCACACCCAACAGTAACAAGATGCCACCCGACTTCCACTAGGATGGTCTCAGAAGAGGCCTAATGCAGAGTTAAGAATTTCACCACTGCCCAGTGGTCAGTCATGAAGTCACTGCCATTATGGTTTCAGTGGAGATTATGTGGCAAGTCAGAGCTCCCACTAACTCCCGGCAGTAATGAGAAGCCCCCCATTATGGCCTCAAGAGAAGCTGAGTGGAGAACCTCCACCTCCACTTCCACCTGTCATTAACAAGGCACCATCTCTCCCTCCCCATGCTCAAATAGATCTAAAGTCTTATAATAGTTAAGTGTCCAGATTTCAATCAAAAATTACTCATCATACCAAGAACCAGGAAGATCTCAAACTTAAAATGAAAAATGAAAATGAAATGATTAAAAAAAAAAGAAAATGAAAAAACAACTCATAGATGCCAACACTGAGATGATGGAGATGTTAGACTAATTTGGAAACTATTTTAAAGCAGCCATCATAAAAATGTTTCCATAAGCAAATGCAAACATACTTTGAACAAATGGAAAAACAGAATGCCTGAGGAAAGAAAAGGAAAGTCTAGCAAAGAAACAAGATGTAAAGAAGAAGCAACTGGAAATTTAAAAGTGAAAAATGTAATAGCAAGTAGAAAATAAAAAGTTCAGTGAAGGACTCAACAGCCAAGTGAAGGGAACAAAGGAAAGAAATGGTGAACTGGGAGACAAAATAATAGAAATTTTTCAGTCTGAACAACAGGAAACAGTCTGAAAAAACAATGAATATAACCTCATGGACCTGTGGAACTATAGCAAACAAATTTTAAAAATCTACTGTTGATGTCACCAGAGGCTTGGAATAAGGACAATGAGGGCAAAACTGAAAAATTACTCAAAAAATAATGGGTGAAAACTTCATAAATTTTGGAGAAGACATAAAACTACAGTTTGAACAGGATAAACTGAAAAAAAGCCTACCCCAAGGCATATCATAATTAAAGTTCTAAAAACTAAAGACAGGAAAAAAATTTTGAAGACAGCCAGAGAAAAATCACATCCTCCCTATAGGGGAGAAACAATTACAGTAACAGCAGATTTCTCATCAGAAATCACAGAGGCCAAAATAAAATAGCATGGCATTTTTCAAGGACTGAAGCAGAAAACTCAACACAGAATCTTATCCCCAGTGAAAATATCCTTCAGTAATGAAGTAGAAATGAAGACATTCTCAAGTAAAGGAACTGAAGGGAAACTAAGAGAATTTGTTCCAGCAGACTCACCCTAGAAGAAAAGCTAAAAGGAATTCTGTAAATAGGAAATTATAAAAGAAGGAACCTTAAAATATCAGGAAGGAAAGACAGTGAACAAAAGCATGGGCAAAACAAACTCTTCTTCTCTTAAGCTTTTAAATTATGGTTGACACTTGAAGCAATAATTATAAAATTGTGTGGTATGGTTTTAAGTGTATTTACAGGAAATATTTAAGAGAGTTTTATTATAAATGGGGGAGAGTAAAGCGATGCAAAGAGAAGTTAGATTTCTGTGTCTCACGTGAACTAGTAAAATGGTGATACCAGCAGACTATGACATTTGTGTGTATAAAATGTAATACCTACAGCAATGACTGAAAAGGCTATACAAAGAGATGCCCGCAGAAACACTGCAGATAAATCAAAATGGAATCTAAACTATGTTCAAATAATCCATAGGAAAAAGAAGAAAATAAGCAGAGAAATTGAAGAGAGAAAATGAAATAATAAAATGACAAATCCTAACATACTAATAATTATATTAAATATAGTCTCAATACACCAATTAAAAGAAATTGGCAGAGGAGATTTAAAAATATGACTCAACTATGAGCTGCTTACATGAAACTTACTTCAAATGTAACAATATAGACAGATTGAAATTTAAAAAAGGGGGAACTATGTATTGCACAAATATTAACCAAGGAAATCAGAAGTTGCTTTGTTAGTATCAGATAAAGTAAACATCAGAGCAAAGAAAACTACCAGACACAGGGGTATGATTTAATGATGAAAGAGTTCAATCTACCAAGAAGATGTAAAAACCTTAAATTTGTAGACACCCAACAGACAAACAAAAAAACTGGAAAATCTGTGAAGCAAAAACTGATCAAACTGAAGGGGGAAATAGATAATCCATAATTATAGTAGGAAACATCAACCCTCCCTCTCAACAATTAACTGAACAACTAAATCAGCAAGGATATTATTCCACAACCTCATTGCCCAGCACAGTCTAATCAACATTTATGGAATACTCCACCCAACAACCAAATACACATTATTTTTAAGTGCCCACAGAATGTATGTTAATAATGACAATATCTATATCCTGGGCCATAAAAAATAAAAACAAATGGTAAGTAACTGAAATCATACAAAGTAGATTCTCAGCCACAGTGGGTATACTGTACAAAATAACAGATTAAAAATAAAATCTCCAAACACTTACAAACTAAACAACACATTTGTAAATAATGCATGGGTAAAAGAGGAAGTCTGTAGGAAATATTTTTAAAGCTACATTGAATGAAAATTAAAGTACAACATATAAAAATTTGTGGGACATAGCTAAAGCCATGCTGAAACAAAAATTTATAGCACTAAGTAACAATATTAAAAAAACCAAAAGTCTCAAGTCATTTAAGCTCCCACCTTAAGAGCCTAGAAAAACATGAGAAAGCAAAAGTAATATAGGTAAAAGCAGAAATTACTGGAATTGAAAATAGAAAAGCAATTGAGTAAGTAAGTGTATCAAAGAGCTTGAAAAGATCAATAAAATTGACAAACCTATAGCTAAAGTAACAAATAAAAAGGAAGATACAAGTTAGGTTCGTACAAAAGCTTGTCCATGATGGTCAAAACCTGTAGTCAGTCCAGATGCTTTTCCACAGGTGAATGATGAAATGGTCAAGAGTATTATTCAACAATAAAAAGGAATGGACTACTGATTCACACACAAGTCTGGATGAATTCCCAGAGAATGACAGAGTGAAAATGCCAATACCAAAGGTTTCATAACATATGATTCCATTTGCATAAAATTCTTGAAAATGACAAAATTACAGAAAGGAAGAACACAGAAGCGTTTTCCAGGGACCAGGGAGGATGTGGGGTAGGAAGGAAATGGGTATGTCTATAAAAGGGCAACGGGTGTGACCTCTGTGATGGTGGAAGTGCTGTGTATCCTGACAGTGTCAGTGTTAATATCCTCTTGTGATATTGTACCATGGAGTTTTGCAAGACGCTGTCTTTGGGGGAAACTCGAGATCTCTCTGTATTATTTCTTCTATTGCATATGAATTTGCAGTTGTTAAAATATAAATTCAATTTAAATACATAAATAGAGTAGACTATAAAAATGGTCAAGAATGTTTAGAAATTATAGAAATTTTATAAAATATCTGGGTAAAGACAATCTAACATATGCATTATGTTTGCTCCTTGATTCACCAAAATTCCTCCCCTAAAGAATAAGACATGCTAATTTCTGCTCGGGCTTTACCTGGAGAGACAAGGAGAGCAGAGAGGCTATGTTGCTTCTCCGCACAAACACAAAGAACTCACTCCCCTCCTCCTAGTTCCCGTGTAAACACCTGCTGCAAACTTAAGAGCAAGAGCCCTCTCAGCACTAATCTCTTACACTCAGTTCTTGATAATTACGTCGGTTGGAATCTGTCTAAGTAGCTTGTTGGGGTTGCTGGTTCTTAAACCCTTCACAGACTTAAGGCCCAAAGAACACTTCTGCGAACTTAGCTGACTCGAAAGACAGGCCCCAAGAGCAGCAGCAGAGGCTTGATCTTTGGCTCGGCCTCTCCTCCACACTGTCTTCATCTTCACTTGTGTGTTTAAAAATGACCAAAGGACCCCTGAGTAAGCAGCAGAGACGAAAGGTCCCAGGGGAGAAAATACAGCTCTCATCCCCTGGACCACCCTTTCTCTATTAGATCATTCCCTTCACGTACAGCAGTCATGCTCACTGGCACATGCCCAGTGTCCTCACCGCTCCATCCTGTGCCTTTTCAAATCATATCTCTAGAATTTTCTAAATCAGAAGTTAACCAAACCTCCTATTATTACTGCAGGCCCAGAGATGTTATGAACGACATCCGCCAGCCATTGGAGCCGCATTCCACTCTTTTCTCTGGTGCAGCGGACAGGAATTCAACTCAAATACAGTAAGGTAAAGTGGAAACCCTGTGAGAGCACAAAACTTGTAAGTACTGTTACATAGTGACATTACAATGTAAAAAAGTAGGGATTTAATTACTTTAGCACCTTGGATTCAATAATTTTTCTTGACAAGTACTTAACATGAACTTCAGTATCTTTTGTAGAGGGGCATGAGGTAAAATCCTGTGATTTAGAATGTTTTGCTTTTGGAAAATATGTAACTATATAGAGCATCCTTTTTCTTCGTGAGAAAAAGAAACCTCATGGAAGAGGAGAGCATCTATTTTTTAAGCAAGATATTAATAAGCCAAGTAGGGGAAAGTGAGTTTTATTGTGTAAGTAATAACTCGCAGTTTAGACTCATAACCCTTAGAAAATGCTCTCATTAGAAGTCAGAAGTTTCTCTTGAAGCATATTCTCCTGTGAAAAGTTTAATATTTATTCAAGGAGTCACTAAAGAGCATTAAAAAGTCCAGGACCATATATTAGCTGTGTGACCACTTATTAGCTCCACGACCTTGAGCAAACCATGCCTCCTCTGGCTGCTGGAATCTCCAACTGAGTGATATCTGCCTGACCTACTTCTTATGGATTATGATCAGGCAAGTCTCCATTGCACACTGCCAACACTGAATTTCGTATTTCACTCCATTCTACACTATGAGTTAATTGATTTATGACCCAATTCTAACTACTATGAGAATAGAAAATATGTATTCCTTAAGCTCAGTTTTTGATAAATTATCTCTACTTGAAATAAAATCATGGAATTAAGGTTTCAATTAGAAATCGTTTCTTTAATTCTAAACAGATTGCAAGGAAATATGGTATGGGGGAGTATTTGCAGAGATAAATGACTAACAGGGGAGAAAGTCACTTAGTGCTAAATTCCTGGGAACTTAGATTTGAAAAAGAACCTAAAGAACATTTGGTCCGAAGGATTTTGTCTTCAGCAGCTAGAATAGATGGTTTTCTGATGGGTTAAGGACTACTTCTTCATTTAGACAGTTCAAGACCATGCTAGGCAGTTATTTCATTCCTGGGTGGCTTACTTAGAAATATTTTTCTTGGGATGACCCGGTTCCCCTCCTTCTAAATGCCAAACTTTGATCCTAATTGTGCCTTGTGTTTTAAGATAGAAACGTCCTCCCCCTTTCCTGCCTGACAGCCCTCCAATATTTGCAGACAGTCTGTCTTCCCCAACTTTCTTTGTTGCAGCTTAAATCTCTGTATGAAAGCCCTGGTATTTACAGACTATTCATCATAAAATCAACCTAATATGCTACTTTGAAAACACCCCACAGAGAATAAGGGTAAGAATTCAGGGAAAGCATGGTATGAGGCTTCAGCAAATTTGGAATTGGGTCTTGGCTCGGCTGCATCTTAATGTGTGACCATGGGGAAGTCGTCTGACTTCTCATTCTTGTGCTGCCCTTGTAACGTTTTTCTATTACAGTGAAGCCGATTTTATCAAATGAGTAGGATAGTGTTCCCCTTTTTTCCATAATCTGGAAGGGTTTGTATATGAGGTCAATTTCAAATGATAAAGAAGATAAAGTTCATTAAGGTGATAAATAACATCGTGAAAAATTCCTATCAGGTCAGAGAAGGTCTCCTTTCAAGCCTTCTTTTTTATCATTATTAACCAAGAATTATTAATTAAACCTCTGTTTTTTTTTATTGAAGTATCCTTGATACACAATCTTATATTGGTTTCAAATATACAACCCAGTGGTTCAACAGTTACCCATATTACTAAATCCTCACCCCCTCTACTGCGGTTACTATCTGTCAACATAGAAAGATGTTACAGAATCATTGGTTCTATTCTCCATGCTGTACTACCATCCCCGTGACCAAGTTATACTATGATTGAGAATTTCTGTGCCCCCCTCTCCTCATCCCCCTCCCTTCCACCCTCTCCTCTACCCCCTGGTAACCACTAGTCACTTCTCAGTGTCTATGAGTCTACTCCTATTTTGTTCCTTCTGTTGGCTTTGTTTTTATATTCCACAAATAAGTGAAATCATATGGTATTTGTCTTTCTCTGCCTGGCTTATTTCACTGGGCATAATACCCTCTAGATCCTCTAGATTTGTTGCAATTGGCAGGATTTCTTTTCTTTTTATGGCTGAATAATATTCCTTTGTGTATATATACCACATCGTCTTTATCCATTCATCTATTGATAGACACTTAGGTTGATTCCATATCTTGGCTATTGTAAATAATGTGGTGATAAACATAGGGGTGTATATATCTTTTGGAATTAGGGAGCTTTTTTTTCTTTGGGTAAATTCCTAGAATTGGAATTCCTGGGTCAAATGGTACTTCTATTTTTAGTTTTTTGAGGAACCTCCATACTGCTTTCCACATGGTTGAACCAATTTACATTCCCACCAGCAGTGCAGGAGGGTTCCCCTTTTTCCACATCCTCATCAACACTTGTTATTACTTGTCTTTTGGAGAGTGGCCATTCTAACTGGTATGAGGTGATATCTCATTGTGTTTTTGATTTGCATTTCCCTGATGGTTGGCAATGTGGAGCATCTTTTCATGTGCCTGTTAGCCATCCATATATCTTCTTTGGAGAAATGTCTGTTCAGGTCCTCTGCTTATTTTTTAATCAGGTTATTTGGTTTTTGGGTGTTGTGGTGTATGAGTTCTTTATGTTTTGGATGTTAACCCCTTATTGGATGAATCATTTACAAATATATTCTCCCATACTGTATGTTACCTTTTTGTTCTGGTGATGGTGTCCTTTGCTGCCCAGAAGCTTTTTAGTTTGATGTAGTCCCACTTGTTCGTTTTTGATTTTGTAATTAAACCTCTATTTTAATTGGGTTTTTAAAGTCCTTGTTAGGCACAGGAAAATATAAGGTTATTATGTGCAGGTTTACTATAAAGAGCTAAGCCATAAGAACAGAGTTTTCCAGCATTTTTAACCATCATACAATCTTTTATATGTATACATGTATAGATGCAATAAAAATTACATGGTCAATATTCTTACCCAAATGCAGTGCACTATATTTTATATCCCTGTCTAGTCTCTTTCTTTATAAAAACATTCTGGTATAACTGACTGAGTTGGTTTCATGACCCGTTAATGTATCACTACATATAATTTTAAAAATTCTATTTTAGGGTCTTGAGATTTGCTTCAGATCATGCTATTAATTCTCTACTTGACCGAGTTATTTGATGTCTGTGTGCCTTGTTTTCCTGTAAATGCCACTGAGCTTATAGACATGTAGTAAGTATAAAATGAAATATAAGTTTTAAGATTATTTTGAAAGAGGCAAAAAGACTTGAAAAAGTAAAAAAGTTTTATTCTGGGATTAATATCAAAGTCATACTTGCTCTTGCAACTGGGCATTGCTTCATAATGAAAATACAGACTAGGAAGGCAGTTTTAAATAATGAGTTTAAAAGATTAAACTAAATATGCACCTACCAAGTGACCCAGTAATTGTGCTATTGTGTATTTATCACAGAGAGATAAATACTTGTGTTCACACGAAAACCTGTGCAGAGTCCTTATAGCAGCTTTGTTTGCAACCGCCGGGAACTCTAATCAGCACAGATGCCCGTCAGTAGGCGAAAGGCTGAGCTAACTCTAGGCGTGCCTGCCAGCGAATGCTACTCAGCTGAAGGGGACTATTGACGTACACAGTGGGGTAAATCTCCAGAGACTTACGCTGAGTGCCAAAAGCCAATCCCAAAGGTTGCATACTGTGTGCTTCCATTTATGGGACATGTTCAAAATGACAAAATTTAGAACTGGGGAACAGAGCAGCAGTTGCAGAGTTCAGGAATAGAGTAACGCTGGAGGAATGGGGGAGGTTTATAAAAGGGAACAGGACAGGTCCTTGTGCTGATGGGACTGTTCTGCCTCAACTGTGATTAGAGGTGCACTCACCCACACATTTGATAAACTTGCACAAAACTAAATACACATGTATCCAAATGCGGATACACGTAAAACTAGGGAAACCTGAGTAAGGATATCAATGCCGATATCCTGGTTGTGATACTGGAGTATCGTTCTGTAAGATGAGACAGTGGGGGAAACTGCATAAAGGGTGCATGGGATCTCTCTGTACCGTTGCTTACGTCTAGACGTTAGTCAACAGTTTTCTCAATAAAAAATTCTCAAATTAAAAAAAGATCACACCAAGGTGTATCTCTCCATACAACTTCTCCATAAATCTCTTCTCCATCAATGCTGCCCTCTGCACATGCACGCGCATACCACACACGCCACACACACCACACATACACACCTCTTCCAATCAGGAGTAAGCTCTCCTCTAAGATATCACCTCAGCAGTCCTAAAGGACCAGGGTTAAGAATTCCCGTCCCTCCTGTCCCTCTTTCCGCTGTCACCTCTTCGGTCCTTTGCACACACAGTTGCTTCCTCCCTGCCCCCCTCAGTCCTTGACTATGAATGGTCCATGTTTCTTGCCTACCAAATTCATTAGTTACTCATTGATTAAAACAAACAATAGAAAAATAAGGCAATTAGAGAGCAGGGTTTGTGGTTCAGTATGCAGTTCAGCATATCTGGACACCGGTGCTGCCAAGTGTAGTGGACAAAGGTCCCTCTTGGCTGGGTGCTGAGAAAGTGCCCTCCAGAAGGGGGGACGTCACAGGGAAGCCTGCAGTGTGTGCAGTGCTGTCGGCCGCTGCACAGTCTCGAGCCCTGGAATGATGTGTAGGGATCTCATTTCAGAAAGCAGTATTTTAGGAGAGTATCCACGATGGCATGGGAGGATGGGCAGAGATAGAGGACTCTAGAACAGACCCTAAGTGTGGCCCACACACTAGAGCCAGTCCACCAGCTGCTTATTTCCAGTCTACAAGGAAACTGGCCCAAGAATAGAGTTCATATTTAGAAACGTGTTCCTGACCACAGCTTGTTTGAGAAGCTCTGCTCTACAAGGCCACCAGCGACATCCCAAGGTGAGGTGATGTGGGCCTGCAAAGTGGTGATCTAAAAGAGAAATTTAAAACTAATGAATGTTTGAGCATCACATTCAACATAGTGCTGAAAATTTGAAGGAGTGTAACATCTTAAGCTATTATCAGAATACTGGAAGGAAAAAAGGATTAACCTTATTGCTGGGAAAACATTTCCCTCAAAACTGCTGTAGAAATTTCTGGGAAGAAAACCACTAAGAACTCCATGCTTCTCTCCATTCCAGACAGGGCTGCTATTATTTTTCAAGAGAACATTAACTGAACAACAGGTTTTTTAAATAAACATTCAATGAAGGAGAGAACAGGCATTTTTTTCAGTCTTTTATATTTCAAGAAAGCCATTAAAAGATTTGGATGCTTGAGATATTCCATAAATTATCCCATTATTATAGCAATGAAAGGATTTCACACCCATCCATTTTCTTCTCATTTGATTTCCCTCCACGAAAATGCTTTGTTTTTGAAAAGTATTTCATACTGAAGATATAATTTACATTAATCAAGCAGCATATTTAAAAGGTAAGATTTTAAGGTCCTTTAGGAGAAAAAAAAGAACTTGGCCTCACATAGCTACTTAACAATCCACTTCTTTTCACGGTATATTTACCAGCAACCTTAAATTAATTGTCCTTAGAAACTTATAATAGAAAGGTAATTTCACTGCATAGCTTACCATTTGTGCCTTTTCTACAAATAGCCTATTTGGTAAGTGACAGAGTGAAAGTGGATGAGCACTTGTTGACGGTCCTTGTGGCTTGAGGCCTCTGTGACTTGGAGGAGAGGCTGTCAGCAGCGTTCTGGAATGGTTCTTACAGAATGAAATGTACGTGGCTAAGTCCCCAGATTGTGCAGAGATGCTCTTTGAGGTGGTACCCTCTATTGGAGCTAGCCCACTGTATCTGCCTCGTCCCCTCCAGCCACTGCCCTGCCCCAGTCAGGTCCCTGTCCAGTACCTCCGGGAAGGGCATGAAGGGGCTCTCCCATAGAAATCCCTCCTTGCTTCCTGGAAGACTGAGGGGAGAAGATTGAGAAAGCGTAGACTCATAAGGGAAGATGGATTTCCCTAAGGCCAGGAGAAGATGCCTCCGGGTGGGAAGGAGGAAGAGAGAGCAGGGTTGTCACAACAGAAAGAGATGGCCAGCCTGCAGAGGTGTCAGCTGTGGTGTACCGGCAGGAAGACAGGACCACAGGACAGAGAAAGACCCCCCTGCCCTAAGAACTGCACCAAGCAGCAGTGGGTCAGACCTGAAGGGGCCCAGGGCACCAGGGCGCCAAACATTTTAATGGCAATATGGGGGCCGGTGACCATTCTCTCTGTACCACCTCAACACCTTAAGATTGGGTAGGATCTTGGAATTAGGGAACAACTCCAGGGAGGTTATGTGGGGGGAGGGAGCCCCAGAAAGAGTTAACATCAAGACTTTCCTGCCCAATCCCAGCAGACCAGAAGCTCAAAATCAAAAAGTTGAGTTGTGTCATAGAATATAAAGTTATATTTCTTGCCCACCTGAGATTGTGACTTGAGATTCACCCCACCACAAACACATATGCGCGGTATATGTGTGTATACTGTGTAATGTTGGTGCCCCATGACAGGCCATTACTCTTCTCATTTCATTATATGATGGGTGCAATGTGCTATGTTATTAAAGTAACTGCCATAGATTTCCAAATTCAGACTGTCTATATAATTATTTGTACTAAAGGCAAAGGTGTATATATATACATGTGGATATAGGTATAGGAGATAGGTGCCCATGGGAGCTGAAGAAGGAGAGATGTCAGGGGAAGAAATTATCCATTTCCTTTGATAAAGAGAAAATTCCAAATTATCTTTGAGTCCTTTAATCCAGAACTTGAATATATTCCAAACAAGAAATAGTTCTCTCTATTTCTTCAGTATGGTGACCTAGAAAATTCTTGTTCACAAAGAATCATTAGAACAAGACTAAAATCTGGTCTTTCAAATCAAGCTATTCTTATTCTAATGATTCTTTGTGAACAAGAATAGCTTGATTTGATAGGCCAGATTTACCTGGGTCTCTCACACTTACCAACTTTCTCTGCTATTATATTTTAGTCCTAAATCAATGTCTTTCCAAGTTGATGCAGGATGGGAGCAACAGCTGGCTCCCCCCAACGCCTGCCAAGACACACCTGGAAGCAAATCCAAATATAAATAAGAACAACAAAAAGGGAATGAAAAGCAACTGAACACCTCATCTGATTTCCTCCCGAGTTCTGAGCTCATTGTCTGGGAAGTGGTCTTGATCCAAGAGGCAAAACCATAGGGTAAACAAAAATTATAAATCAAAACCCCAATTTTAAGTGACACTATCAAGTCAAAGCAGCCATCATGAGAATCGGCAAGCCTATTCATGCCTATTCGCAAAAACACAAAAGAAGCCAAGCGTCAGCGCCCGTGAGGTGAGGGACAGGAGCTGAGGGGAAAGCCCCCTGGGTCTGGATGTGACGCGGTGGAGCCCAAGTCCCTTGGGTCTGGATGTGACGCGGTGGAGCCCGAGCCCCCTGGGTCTGGATGTGACGTGGTGGAGCCCGAGCCCCCTGGGTCTGGATGTGACGCGGTGGAGCCCGAGCCCCTTGGGTCTGGATGTGACGCGGTGGAGCCCGAGCCACGCGGCTGAGTCTGTCCCAGCGAGCAGACAGCCTGTTACCTCGCCCGCTCCTAAAAGCTGAGAGCAAAATCAGAAGCAAAAATCTGAATTTGAAAATGGCATAAGCTGGCTGTGACAAATGATGTAACTGCCCCCCAACACCTTCAGCCCCCAAATCCTGTTCTCTCCGTGCCCTGGACAGTGCTGGTCAGACTTGAGAGCCACAGCCTGACACTCTTCATTCCATTTCTAACACGCTCCTCTGGGGCTCTGTTTCTGCTCCCCGTTTTGCAGATCCTACTTTGAACCGCGAGGGCTTATCCCCTTAACCCTTGGAAGGCAGACTGTCATGACCTATGCAAAGCCCCCCGTAGACGGGCTTTGAAAAGTACAGATGCTGCCATGATGGTGAGGGGTTTTAGAAATAAAGAACTAGGCTGACCTGTGTGCAGCTTCTCGCCACCCAAGGTGTGGAGCGAAGGGCCCACGGCATCAGCGACCTGTGGAGCTTGTCAGAAATGCAGAATCACAGGCTCCCCGCTGGACCCTCTGCCGTGGGATCTGCATTGTTACAAGGTCCCAGGGGGCTCACGTCCATAGAAAGGTTTGAGAAGCCTGGATTATAGGATTCGTCTGCATTTTTTAATAGGCCTGCCTATTGTTCCCAAGACATTTTCTTTATAGAAGGCTGAATTTTGTATAAATAATTATAATTTTAAATAACAGTGACAAATGATGAAATGAATTCCCACCCTCACCATCCCGCCTGACCCCACCACACACAAACGCACTCTAGTAAAAAGTGGAAAACATCTTCCTTTCAATCAGAATACCTGAGAATATTGACTCATTCTCTACGGTCAACAATTTTGACAAAAAAAAAAATTGTCCTGACCAAAAATAAAAATAACTTTCAAGGTAACTTAACATCCTACAAATGATCAAACACGTGTACTGTTAGTAAACAGATATTCCCACTCCACCAATGGCACCTGAAGTTCACAGTGGGCAATTACATGTGTTGCCGCCCGTATGTCTGCAAGGCTGTTCTCTCTCTAGGAGAGTCTCTTACCCACAGAAGATGTGTGGAAAAACTAGCAAGCTGAAACTCTGTCCTCAGTGAGGTTTATTTTATCTGAGATGACATTAACTTAGAGAAACTACTATAGACATGGAAGAAAAGGAACATAATCAAACATCAGCTGAGGTGAAGGAATCTTTACTATTTATTTGTGAACTCTGGAAACAAACAGAACCATTTCTTAGCAAAATGGTAACTGACTATGTCTACACATGGTCCTATGGACTGGTTGGGCCCGATCAAAGCATCAAGCCGACCTCTGCCCCAGGATCTCTCTAGTGACAGAGAGGGCATGTGAGTCAGAGACAAAGGGCATGGAGCATGTGCTATGGTGCAGGAGGAACCTATGGCTGTTAATGCCATTGTTATTCTCAAGGGATGGGGCTCAATAAATACACTTAAGCTTCATAAAGACAGGAAGGGGCTAATATTCAGACCAGTAATTCAGTATGAGGAAAGCATCCTTCCAAATCTACTGCCCCCTTCCCCAAGTCACCTGCCTTCTCTTACCCTGGAAATGCTGATTCCCGGAACAGAGAGAGGCAGACCGGGGCCGCCAACATGACAGGCTTCAGACGGATGGACAGAATTCTGGCTTTCAGACCAAGAGCATCAGGCAGAAGATGGGCAAGATATTCCATCTTTGTTTATTTCAACTCTCTCTCCACTTCCCCTCTGAAAGACCACTGCAAGCTTGTTCGGGTGTGCACGTGGGTTTTATTTACACTTATACCCACATACTTTAATGAACTCTGTTGTGGTGGCCGCTGGACACCTGCTGTGAGAGTGCTGTTTCCACATGTGGAAGGAGAACGGGGAGACACTTCGGCGCCACTCTGCCGTTCTTAACACTTTTTAAATTACCTGTCGTATCTGGTAGTAAAATTGCCAATCTCCGTTTATTTTGAATATGCAAAGTATCTCAAACTTTCCTTTTAATGAATAGAAATGAAACCTTGGCAGCTTGAATCATCTCAGTTCTCAACTTTAATTCAAGTCAGTGACTGCTGAGCACTACCTGTGCGCAAAGCGTAGGCGGCAGGATGGGCGACGGGAGGCCCAAAGCGGGGACTCCTCTGGGGTCCTGCTCTGGACTCTGGGTCTCCTGATTTTCAACTCTGCCACAAAAGGAAAGCTACTTATATTTAAGAGAAGAATCGGTTCTGGCCTGTCTTCAGTGAGGGTGTGTCTGGATTTGAAATGTGCACATGTGCTTACACCCCAGATAACGCTCAGGGAAGCACCGGTGGGATTTGAGCCTAGAAAGGAAGGAGGAGCACATTCTACGTGAGTCTTTGTCTACAAACAAAGTGGCACTAGAGTGACATCAAGGCAAGTCTGGGGACAGTCAGGCAGCCAGGGATGCAATGGAGAAGAGCCTCTGTTCAAGAGCCAGACTGGCTTCGAATCCTGACGCCACCACTTCCTGGTTGATGGTGTGGGTGGGGCAGGTCACCCACCTGTATGTACCTCAGAACCTCAAGGACATTTATGCAGATTAAATGAGTTAATATTTGTAAAGCGCTCAGATCAGCTGGGTTAGAGTAGAGCATTCCTGCAAGTGAGTTCTGGGAAACAGGTTTGAAAAGGCAGCCTGGGGTTGGCTTGTGGACTTGCTTTGTGCTTATTCTTAAAAACAGGAAGCCATTGAGGGCTTTGAATGGTGTAAAAGTCAAAGTGATATCTTTCCTCATGTGTCAACGCAAGGTTTTCTTTCTCTATCTTTTCTTTTAAATCCGCTTTTTTATGTGTTTGAAAAAGGTTCTTTTCCATACTTACCATACCTTTTCATTCCAGTTTCACTCCCCTTTTTAATTTTTATAACTGTTTTTGTTGAAATTTGTTCGATCTTTACATTCATATTGCCTCAATGACCCTAGAATTACTAAGCTAAACTATGAAAGCCTGCAAATAAAGATGGGCCATAACAAAGGCCATTTGCCCTTCCTAATTGCTATTAAGAGAGTATCTGTTTAAAGCAAGCAAGACTTAATGTATTATATACCCATTATCAGCAAAATATTAGGTTCATTGAGTTCATAATTTATAAATGTGAGAATAAAGTGCCCCGGGGGTGTGTTCCAAATGAGGCTGGATTCGGGAATACAGAATTAATCACCCTACCTCGTGTTAAAACACCAGATTTATTATATTTAATTAAGTAACTCAATGATCTCTCCAACTCTGATAAGTTGTCTTTATACCAAGTAGAGAAATACAGATATTAGAAACCAAGGAAAGCATACAATCTTCAGATGCGACCATTTTCATGAATAATTTTTGCCCTATTTAATCTAAATTTTTTTCTCAATGAGATGCTGGTAGCCCATGTCGGGTACTCTGGTACCGAGCCCCACAGCCTCCCCTGAGCGCAGCCGTGCTGCAGGGACAATTCCCGCAGGGCTCTGCCATCCGACAGCACGTCCCCTCCAGCACGCACGCCATGTCTGCCTTGAGGGTCCACTCAGCCCCACACATGCTCAAGGGGACCTGCGGGAGATGCTGCGCCCCACGGGAAACCCTCACCCCTTGAGGACCGGGATGAACAAATGCCTTCCCTGTTCTCTCAAGCAGACAATTCGGATAAGCATCCTTCGGGTGCCTGAAGGTCCCAGCGGCCCCCAGCCGCAGCCCCCAAAGCAGGGGTGCCTCCTTGCTGGGCTTCCCCTCCTTCCCATGCCTCTTCCAGGCCCCCTTCCCACATAAACCCCCTCAGCACAAGCCTTTTTCTCAGACCCTGCTCACAGGGGCACCCTGACTGCAACAGAGACCCTACTAGCACAAACCCAAACACGGGGAATTTGGGCAAATTAGTGATGCCAAGCATCTATAAACATCCATGACTATGGCTGTGTTATAGGAAAGGACATTTATTTTAATTTAGCAAATGAGTAGTGTTATAGAAATATTCCCACCTGCAGTTGACTTTATTTCATTCTTTTCTTATTTTAAAGGCTATTTGGAGAAGCTTTGAATATTCAGCTGCCACCACTATTTCCCCAGGCCCTACTTAGCTATCCCATATTAAATCCAAAGAATATGCTAAATTGGACAATAAGGCAGGAAGTTGAGCTCTTACCAGATATAATGGCTGTCTTAGCCTTTGTTTTCTATTGGAACATGTCAAAGATGACATTTTTATGAAGATTCTCTGATTATTAAGCAGCACCTTATTATCTTGACGAACTGATTTTTATACAGGAGTGTCTTTATTAGTAAGTACGTGTTGGGCACAGCTTTGTGAGAAACTTCATTATCACAGGTAGAAATGAGGCAGAAGGCATAGGAATGAGGTCTGAGATAAGAAGACAAGGATCATTGTGTTAGAAAAATATTAGCTAGGGCTGCACATAATCTTAACTGTACAAAATATACAAAATGCATCTGGAAGCTGAGAATCTCTGTATCTGTAAAATACAAAGATGCAGCTAGACGCTGGATCCCAGAGAGAGAAAGGGAGGAATTTTGTCCAGTTCAGAACTCACTAGGCAGTTCTATATTGAGACCAAGTAGGGGATAAAAGGATATAAAATGTTCTACCCCCAGCAGTGTAGCAGGGGGAGGAGACGTTGAGAACGAGGCGTACCTCACTGCAGTGTGGACCATAATTTTCCCCACACTGTAGATGAGGAAACAGAGGCATAAGATCACCTGCTCAAGCCCCCAAAGCCCCAGAGTGGCCCATCAGCTGCATTCTTGACTAATGTACCCTGTCATTTGTTTTGTTTTAATCCCTGTTGCCTAGCATGGTATCTGCTGTGTGTAATGATCATCTGTTTCCCACAAATGAATGAATCAATGCATGAGTGGTTAAGGAAAAGGGACCAGGAGCGCCTTTCCAGGCTTCCCTGGGGCATCAGGGCCACCCACACAAAAGCAGCTACGTTGCTGGTTACCCATCAGAGCTGTGGTAACTCAGAGCTGGCTCTGCTAACCTTGCAGGACCGTAGCCTCCACTTGAGGATGCATGGATGAAAAATATCTTGCTGATGCCTAAAATGGCTTTAATGGGGAAAAGGTTTAATTCCAAATTAAAGGTTAAATGCTTGGAAAGTAAACACCTAGCGAAGGTAACCATGCATTGGAAGTCATTGCTGTGTCAGTCAGAGCATGAGTATATGAGTATTTCTGCTATTTCCCTGTTTTGTTGGGGTACCAGCTGTCAGCTAACCAGACATCTCACATTGAACAGCTTCCCTGAGGGGCGGGGCAGTTACCAAATGGGGGGAATGGGACATGAAGAAACCAGGCCTAGAAACCGCAAAACTGGCTCTACAGGGTGAATTCACCTTGAACTGGGCCAGAGAGAAAAGAACCAGCTCTTGGACCACTTTCTGTCCAGCCCGGCTTTCAAGCCCCACAGCTCCGTTTGACAAGCTCAGGAAGATTCTTCTGTTTTTCCTAACTTAACACAGTCAACCTCATTATAGACAAGACTTTTCTAGAAGTTTCATTACCTGAATTATGTCAGTTTCAAGAACAAAGGTTGGGGGTGCAATGGGGGGAAAGGAAAGCTCTCTGGTTATTTCAAGTGGAGTGGGTAGTAACAAAAATGTTAAAAAAGAATTGTAACAGAATTGATTGCAAACATGTCATAAGGACTAAAGGAGCACAATGGGAGGCAAGTGGCACCCAGGGCACAGGATTCCTGAATTGGCACTGTCATGACGCAGGGACCCACTCCCCACCGCACTCCTGCTGATTCTGTGGACCTGGGAGCCCACGTTCCCCGGATTCTGCAGGAACCCCTTGATGCGGCTCATGCCTCCCACCCGGCTGCGCAGCACAGAGGTCATCCTACCGCTACATCCACATCCCCTTAACCACTGTCACTGTCAGCTGCCTTAACCACTGTCACTGTCAGCTGGTGGCGATCCCCTGTGGAGAAAGGAATCAGAGTTGGGCCAGGTGACTGTAAAAGTTGGTAATTACCTGGGATACATTAGAGAGATGCTTGCAGAAGAACAGGTAAAGGGTGGCGTCTTGTATTTGAGATGAAGGCATATTGACCTAGCAAGCTATATAATCAGTGGTCGTTGTATTTATCATGAACACTAACATCCTGTCTGTTACTGGCCCTGCACTATGGTAAGAGAATCAAATTCTATGTTCAAAACACAGCTGTAAGTACTCTTTATTTTCATCCTTAGTAAAGTGACAGACAGGGTAGCGAGTAGCTTCTTGTGAGGAAGGAGCTAGTGTGTTTCCAGTTACACAGAGTCTAGCTTTATCACTTTAGGCACAATTATGTCCTTGTTGTTGTGTTTGGAGGTTGAGTGTGGGTGCAAAGCTGACAAGGGGTGGACTTGTGATGACCTGTTTTATGTGTCAGCTTGACAGGGCCACGGGATACCCAGATATTTGGTTAAAATATTATTTCCAGATGTGTCTGCAAGGGTGTTTCTGGGTGAGATTAACATTTCAATCAGTAGACTGAGTGAAGCAGATTGCCCTGCCCACTGTGGGGGGCCCTCATCCAATGCTTTGAAGGCCTGAATAGACTAAAAGGCTGAGTAACAAAGAATTCTTTCTCTCTATCTTCGAGCTGGGATATCTGTCTTCTTCTGCTTCGGACTTGGGCTGGAACTCGGAAGTCCCCAAGCCCACTTCGTCCTCCTGTCTCCACCGTAACAGAGCTTCCCTAGGTCTCTATCACCTAAGACTTCTAGACCTAATATGATTCCAGAATAGAAATTTAGGGGAAAAATGCTGTTTTTGTCAAGGGGTACTGATTGCTCTTTTAGAATTCAAAATTAAATATTTATTATACAAAAACCAAAGGTATTGTTTTATATTATGTAAGTACTTAACCAGGCACCAAACATTCTTTTTATGAGCTTTTCAGTCAGTGGATTACTGTTCTCAGGCAAAAAGACCGAGCCATATTCGTCTCTGAGTCCTCAGCAGCTAGCCAATCGCCAGCACATGGTAGGCATTCAATAAATGTTTGTCTTAATTAATTAAATCTAAGACACCTCACTTGAATTTTCAGAAACCCTGTCATCCTTAATTAATTGCAGAATACATACTTCTCTAGTCCAAGATCTGCAAATGAATGCCAATACAGCTGTTTGCATAGAACAAAGGGGTCTTGTTAATGAAGTATGGAAGTTCTGTGCTACCATTATTTCCCCAGTAATTTCTCTTTTGTATAAAATTCATTATTTTTCAGGATAATATTATTTTCACTTTTTTTCTGAACATTTGCAAACCAGGTATTATACTTCCATCCGTCTTTTATAAAACATTATTATAGAGGTAAGGTTTCCTTTTTAAAGGCCTTTTTAAAAACTCTTTTATGCATTAAAATATTAGCCATTGATAGCAATTTAAAAAATCTTGCAATGGGACATCTTGTATGTTGGACACTTTTTAATGCACCTCCAAAATATATGAAATTATCAGCCAATCCTTGTAAGGTGTATGTGATTCTCTAGTCTTCCTTTGTTTTGTAAAGAGAAGTCTTAAAATTGCTTTAAAAAAAAAATCCCTTGATCTAGGAGTATCTGTAATCCACAGTTGTCGTACCCCAGATGCCCCCGTTATTCGGACCTGCAAGAGCCCTGGGGCAAATCTCGCTGAGACCAAGGCTATTTCCCACCCAAAGATTTGAAGTGACTTAGCCCGCCCCACAGGAACCCAGAGTTCCCCTTATTTCTGTAACCATTTCTTAATGAAGTTGTTTAAGCCCCAGAGACCACCCTCTATCCCGTACAACTTTTACAATGAAATTAGAGTAAACTTCAGGTTTACATAAACTTCAGATCCCTTCACAGAAGGCCAAGCAATTTTCAAGCCTCAAAAGGCAGCACCCAGAAAGGACAGCCTGCTACATAATTCCTGCTGATGATCTAGTCCAATCTGCTGGAAGGCCTAGCAAAGACCTCCAGAACGAAAATGTTCAGCCCTAGACCCGTTAACATGATCTGATGGGTGTTGCTAGAGGAAAAAATAGCAACCAAAGTAACCTCATTCCCTTAAAAAAACTTTATTTCATTCAAGAAATATATATTGTGCTCCCCCATGTAACAAACATAAACACTTTTTTTATTTTAATTTTGAGCAAATTAAACTTCCTTGCATCTTTCCTTATTGGAGGACATATTTCTGAGAACCAGAGGAGAATGATGTTTCTTTGTCTCAGGGAAGAATCAAGCCCAGAGTACAGGCTAAGGTATCCATTTTCAAAATGGTTTTTTTGTTGTTTCTAGCCTCTTTTATTTCTTGTTCCTTCTGTTATGTAATCATCTTGGTTAAATCCTTGGGCTGAAGAAACCTCCTGGGTCAATGTTTTTATCTGTTACCCTGGATGTAGTTTCCATCTGCCCAGTATGTTGTAACCAATTTTCATTTCTTTCCTTAAAGCTCCCACATTTCTCTTTAAATTTAACCAGATTTTGAAACTCGCTTGAAAATATTTTAAAATAAGATTGTATAGGTCCTGTTAATAGTGGCATGAGGGTCACAGTGCCACAATAAATCCGAGGTTCAAACCTCAGTAGTCTCAGAGGTAGGTCCTGAGTTAAATCATGCTTCATCAGACAGACTTCTGTCTATTAAATGTCCTAATTTTTTTGATACAAAGTTGTTAATGCTCTTGAAGAAAGTCATTTTGCAGAGGTGGAATTGTTAAATACAGAGTTGTAAATAATACCTGTAATGTTTCATATGTTAAAAGAACCCAAAGTTTCATATGCAAATCAAAAAAGAATATACAATAGATTTTTCCCCCTGAGTTTCTGTTTCTGTATTTGTTCATCAAAAATTTAGTAGTTGTAAAATGGTATATGCTCCAACTTATTATATAGTTATCTTCAGATGAAATCAAATCTGGAAGGCAGAGGAAAGAAAATAAAGACACAACAGAAAGAACCAAATGATTACATGAGGAAATAAGCAGTTGCCAAATCGGTTCCCAGAAGGGATCTCAAGTCACCTACAAAGTTTTTGTGATGATGACAATTTTTTATCCTGAAACTTTCTGCCCTTATTACATTTGTGCTAGTTCTAAAGATTATCAAAACTTTTCTCCATTACAAGAATTATTGCATGATATAGTTCAGCCAGCCCATCCTTGTATAATATATTCATATATTTCTTAAAAAAATATTGACTGTGTACCTACTAAGAGGCTGGCATTGGGCTAGATGGTGGAGATTAAACTGAAGACAGAACAAACCACAGTTTCTGCCCTTGGGAATAATGTAGTTGGAGCTGCAGTTAGACTTTGATCTCACAAGTGTATCATTGCAACTGTGCTTAAGTGCCTGAGAAGTCTATGGTGTCAGGAAAATGGGAATCCAGGGGACCTTGATCTAAAGTTAGAGGCTGAACAAAGGATGTTTGTCTTCTGGGTTTCCAGGGAAGGAGTTCAAAGGAATGCAAATGAAGTGCTAGTGGCTAGTTTTGTTTGTTTCTTAAAGGTCTGATATCCTGATGGATTGAATTTGCTCAATTTAATGTTAGGTTATTTTTCCTTCCCCTCACCCTACCCTTGCCACCTGCCAGAGAAAGAATAAGATTTTAAAAATCATGGTGCTTTCAAACTCTATGAAAAGTTAGATTAAGGATTATGGTATAGATCTCTCACGTAGGACTCTTCTCAAAAACTATGCCAAGTTTATGTATTTTTTTAAATGCCCACCACATTATAAAATAGGGTTAAAAGAATGAGGAAAGCGGATGTTGTAAAATCACCTCTTGTTTTGTATAATGAACCATTTCTTATGATAAATAATCTTGGTTTTGACCAGCACCTCAAAGACAGACATAATTCATACACAGCAAAGACTTACATATTGCAGAAATAGCATTATTACTGTCAACCATCAAAAGCATTCCAATTCTACTAAACACTATTTAGAAATTTAAAGATAAACTTAACTTTGTGAAAACAAAGCAGGTTAATTGACCCTGAAATTTTCTGCATTTGTGAAATGAACTGTGTGGATTTGAAAGTTTAAATATTTTAGAAATCCAAGTTGGATAAGATGTACTCAACAATGGGGAGTCAGTGCAGCTACCTGTTCATTCAGAGAACATTGTTTTTGCCTGGACAGTCTGAATGGCTCAGCCTTGAGGGCATGTTGACACCCTGCCGGTTTCCTAGTCTCCAGTCCAGTTCCTTTCCCCTGTTTTGTTTCAGAGTCTTTGCCAACCTCCAGGACTTTTTACCTTCCTACTCATGAGCTCTGAGACTATGGCCTCACCTTCTGGTAAAGGCAGGTATTATCTGCCTCCACTTCTGAATATCAAGGAAAGAAACTAGAGTTTGTTTCTCTTTTCCAAGGTCAGAAAGCAAGAAATAAAGAAAACCTTCTGTGTAAAATATAGGACACTTCTGGAAACATGGCAGACTGTGGTAATATACACTGCAAAATTCTGGATTAAAAAATAGTATCAATTAATGAATTCAAAGGAGAACTAAGAAAATGGAAAAATATTCCATGTTCACATAGGAAGGCTTAATATTGTCAAGATGTCAATTCTTCCTAACTTGATCTGCAGGGTCAGTACAAGCCCAGCCAAAATTCCAGCAACTTATATTATGGATATCAGCAAACTGATTGCAAAATTTATAAAGGGAGGCAAAAGACCAGAATAACCAACACAATATTGAAGGAGAAGAGCAAACTTGGAGAACGGATGCTACCTAACTTCAAAACTTACTGTTAAACTCTGATAATCAAGACAGCGTGGTGCCAGTGAAAACACTGGACAAACAGAGCAATGGAATAGAATAGCGAGCCCAGAAAGAGATTCCCATAAATAGAATTAACTGATCTTTGACAAAGGAACAAAGGCAATGCAATGGAGCAAAAAATTGCCTTTTTGACAAAAGGTGCTATAGTTGGACATCCACATGCAAAAAAATGAGTCTGAGGCACAGACGTTACACCCCTCACAAAAGTTAACTCAAGATGGATCATAGACATAATGTAAAATGCAGAATTATATGATTCCTAGAAGATAACATAGGAGAAAACCTAGAATGCCTTGGGTATGGTGATACCTTTTTATATACAACAGCAATGATATAATCCATGAAAGAAATAATTGATAAGCTGGGCTTGGCTAAAATTAAAAACTTCTGCTCTGCAAAAGATTCGGTCAAAAGAATAAAAAGACAAGTCACAGAATGGGAGAAAAATATATGGAATATTATTCAGTGCTAAAAAGAAATGAGCTATTAAGCCACAAAAAGACATGGAGGAAGCTTAAACACATATTACTCAGTGAAAGAAGCCAGTCTGAAAAGACTACATACTAAATAATTCCAACTAAATATATTCTAGAAAAAGCAAAACTATGGAGACAAAACGATCGGTGGTTAACAGGGATGGGGGGATCAGGATGAAGAGGCAGCACACAGAGAGTTTTTAGAGCAGGGAAACTACTTTGTATGATATTATAATGGTGGATATATCTCATTATACATCTGTCCAAATACATAGAGTACACAAAGCCAAGAATGAACCCTAAGGTAAGCTATGGACTTGGGGTGATTATAATGTATCAATGTAGATTAATCTTTGGTAAAAAATGTATCCTTCTGGTGAGTGGTGATGATGATAGGGAGGCCATGCATGTCTGGGGGCAGGGGGTGCATGAGAAATCCTATACCCTCTTAATTTTGTTGTAAACTTAAAACTGCTCTAAAAAATAAAGTCTTTTAAAAAAAATAATATCTCAAAGCATAGCTGAGGGAGAAAGACAGAAAATGAATCGCCAAATGATCAGTAACCATAAAAGATCTTAAAGCCAGAAGGAAAAGCATGAGGTGATGGCATCCAGGGCCTGGGGGAGCCTAAGGGAAATGGGTTTTCCTTGATGCTTGTCTTAAATTTTACTTATCCTTATACCGATCAGTATTATCAATTCTTAGTACCCAAATAATTTTTCAAATATCTTTATTACTTTGTATGAGAAATATATTAATTTTTGTTCTTAATATTTTGTTAAAGTTAATCAGAAAAAAACATGATTCTTAAAAGTGACAGATCTTGTAATTTTTTAAAATATAAATAATGCCATTAACTGGTATGCTTAGGAGAAGACACACTTTAATAATCATTAGAGCCATACAAATACAAATTAAAATCCACAGGTTCCAATTTTCACCGACTTCACCCTAACCCTGGGAAAGTCACTTGATATTCCTCTGTCTCAATTTAGCCATTTGTAAAACCAATTCAATAATATCCTTAATTTACTTCTAATGTCAGTAGTAGACTTAATGTTGGTAAGCTAATTTTCTTTAGTCAAAAAAGTTGGATAACTATGTATTACTTAAGTGTTCTTCATTTTGCAAGTATTTTAAGGTATTTGAGTGATTAAGTCTGTAAACTTTAATGGCCTTTAATTCAATTAATCACATTTTAATTCTTTTGCCTTTTCCCCCCTTTTGTATTTTTATTGAATTATAATTGACGTACAATATTATGTTAGTTTCAGGTGTACAACATAGTGATTTGATATTTTCATACACACAAAACGATCACCTTGATAGGTCTGGTTACCATCTATCACTATACAAAGTTATTACAATATTGCTGACTATGTTTCCTATGCTATACATTACATCCTTGTGACTTATTTATTTTATAACTGCAAGTTTGCATATTTTAATTTTTAAAGCATATATGTATATGTAGCTTTTCAAAGTGATAAAATCTGTTCCATTTAGTTAAATAGAAACTACACCAAAATATCCTCTCCTAAAGTGAACGCTCTTTGGACTTCATTTCTTACGTGTATCCTTTGTCTTGGCTTTTAATTTTACTCAAAGCCAATGTGATTAAACTAAGAGGATTCATTGTCAGTTGAAAATATGTATCAATAGATTTTAAATGAGCCTTAAATGCTGGCCTCATTCATCTTTTTCCTTCAAATGTGGTGTGAATATGTACAAGCATGTATATGCGTGTGTAATGATGTGGATGGGTACAGTGTGATCTCAACATGTGTGTTTTAGGAGTAAACTTCATTACAACTGTGTAACTGATGTAAGTAGATCAGGAAAAGCAAAATAGGACCTGGGTACTTAAGAATAAGAATATATATTGTCTTATAACTCTTCTTCTAATAAGTTAACAGAAAAAAATAACTTAAGGAAAATGCTTTTGTCTGTGTTACCACAGTGCCACTTTTTCCTAAGATACCTGCCTTTATTTTTGTCTAATGCATTTCCTCACATCCTTTTATGTCCCCAAATGATGAGATCTCCTCCTAAGAAACATAATGTGGAGAAAACTGCCTTAAAATAAGCTTTCCATAAGAAATGACATAAAATATCAGTGCAAAGGAAGAGATGATAGATCTAGGGAAAGCATGTCAGGTTAGGTATTGGGAGCTTGTCTTTCATAAAGAAAGACAGGAATCTCGGTCCACTAATAATAATTTTTACCAGATTTCAGTGTTCCAGGATCAGTGCTGAGCGACATTTGTAAAGCTTTCATTCGCTAACTGAAGAGCTGGCTTTTTCCAAGGGTTTTACACATTCGGTGTGTGAGGACAGGCTGTGTATCCAGATCGTTCTGTTTAAGACATCTGTGCTCATTACTGGCCCAGTCCCTCTGTTCATTTCCTTAGCCATTAACCCAGCTTCATGTCCTTTCTCATTAAATCTCATCAAAACATTTGTTGGTGCTTTGAAGGAGATACAAATTTTGGTCAGGTCCCAATTATCCACATGGAGGCTCTGCTAGACATTGTCCTTTTATTCCTTCTCCCCTAAATCAAAGGGTGAGTGAGGAAGAGTTGTATGATACAGTGCTGGAAAAATGTCAAATCAACATTTGAAATCAAATCATGTAAAGTCCCTGATGTTGTACAAATTATGTAAAGCCCCACATTCACCGTGGAGTTTTGCAATTTATGAAGGATGGCAGTGGGGAGCTATGAAAAGTGACTGAGCAGTAGAATGTAATGTTCTTAATTGTACTTAGAAGAAATATTTAGAAGATGCAAGTAGTTTTAATTTTATTATATTAAAATTGATGAAAAGTATGGGAATTAAAGCAAAGAGAATAATTAGGAGATTATTTGAAGCAGTGATGAGGGCTAAACTAAGATACTGCTATTGGAGGTGGAGAGCAAAGGAGCGGTGAGAGGGAGATCTCAGAAGCAGAGCAGCAAGAGTCGGGGATGACCCCCTGCTTTGAGAAGGGTGAGCAGGAGGCCTGGCGTGGCAGCGCCGGGGAGGTCTGGGCGCGCTGAGGCTTCCAGAGCCGGTGGGTCGGAAGGCGGGGAGGAGGGCTGAGGACTCCACAGAGTGGCTGTGGGGTCGGGAGAGGGCGAAAGAGGGGGAGCCTGACAGAGGAGACCAGAGGAGGAGGGCATGGAGCCCTCACCAGCGGAGGGGGTAGGTGAGTGCGGAGAGGGTGCAAGAAGGATGAGCTTGAGGGAGGGGCGCTTCATGTGCCCCAGAGAGCAAGGCTGTGGCCCTGACTGGCCGGACACAGGGTTCCGTTTTCAGTTGTCCACCCCCTGCTTCCCTCTCTGGCACGAGGAGTTGAAAGTTGACTCTACAGACATGTTCAGTACTGCCACATGTCATTGTCATCTCATCCCTTTGTTTGCTGGCCTAATGTCCTGTTGTCTCTTGAACTTGGATTGTAAAAGCAGTGTTGGGGAAGCACATCTACTCTTAAGCCCTGTGAATGCTGGGTAGGTACCTGATGTTCAAGTGGCAGGAAGTGGGTGTTGCTAAATTAAGATTTTTCTTAAGCTGCAGTCCTTGGTTATTATAATTCCAACCCTTTAGAGTAAGTGAAATACTTATTTTCAGAACAAAACTTTAGTTTTCTGGGAAACACTATTTATCATAAATGTGCAAGTACTTTTCTAGAAGTAAATGCAAAATGATCTGTTCAGAAGGGGCCACTTACTTCAAATAAGTGAGTAACCTCTTCCCTTCCATCTTATTCAGTAGTATCATTGTCCTTGTGGACAATGTGCACAAGTGGAAATGTGCACCTCTAAATGCGGAAGGCCAGCCTGCAGCCTCTGCCATATTAAAGTCACTTGTCTTCTAACAAAGACAATGGCTACCATTTTCCCAGCTTGTATTCCAGCCAGTTCTATAGCTCTACTTTGTGGCTGGCAAAATATTTTACTCCAACTAGGTAAATATCCAGATGCCAGTGTGGTATATTTTACTATTGGAAGTAGATTTATTGAGTGACTAACAAGGGTTAAGCCTGCTAGGGTCCTTTCTGTGTCATGTGATTATAAAATTTGCTAAAGTGAGATATTGAATGATGATCAGGTCTGGACACTGTTTCTTTTCGCCTTGACTTCCCACCATCCCCCAGACTCAGTCACATTTTCCCTCCTGCCTATTTGTGTTGGGGCCTTTCTGTCTTTGGAAGCCAGCCAAAATGAACTTAAACTTGGGAATCAATCAGTTGGAGATAGCACTTCCACGTCACTCCCAGCTATTCTGGTGAAGGAACGTTTTCAAGGAGTATTTTCCCACTACCTCCTCTTGTGCCAACTCCCAGCATCACAGCCAGAAGCAGGGGCCAGGCGCCCTACTGTGACGTGAGCGTGCCTCAGAGAGCCTGGCAGGAGCCTGTAGGTGGCATGAAGTCTGTCTGTGCAGAACCAATCTCACAGCGCCTATGAGAAAAAAACTTCACAGTAGTTTCCCCAAATTTGACAACAATCCTAAAAACATGAATATTAATGAGTTGTGATGCTGAAAAAAACTTTTCTAAGCTGCCAATAATTTTTAAAAAGACAAATTTCAATCAAACATGAAGGAAAGAATTATTTTTCAAGTCTCACTCATTGAAAGAATTATTACAAAATGGTCATGATATGAAATGGCCATCAAAAGAGCATGCAGCCAAAAAATGTAGGGAAAACATCAAAGAGGTAGGGTCATAATGAATCAACATATTTTATCATTTGTATTCCTTTCCTGTATTACGTGAGGCTGATAGGGCCAGCTTCACTGGTGTACGATCTGTGCGGTCCATGGGGCCCTGAACTCACACGGGTATAGTGCTTAATGCTCTGCCACCTCTGTCTGGAAATTCTTAATTTCTGACTGTGAGACCATGGAGCTTCATTTTGCATTGGGCCCCACAAATTATGCAGCTGGTCCTGACGACAGCCTCTCTGGTGGTGGTGAGAACAGAAAAGAATCAGTGCGGTAAATAAAACAAGCAACGACAAGTCCTAGATATGGGAGTACTTCTTGACTTTTAGAAAATTGTAATTCCTTGTAATTTCTTATTCTTAGGAATTGTATACTGTCCTACCTGTTATTGATTTCATAAATGGGTCTTCTTAAAGAAAGCCTCCCACATCAGCAAGTTATATAAGCTTCAAGCCCCACAAGCCCACCGCCATGGGATGTGTCCTTCAGGCCTTAGTTAGCCGGAAGTGACAGCCGGTACAAGGGTCAGGTCCTTGTCCCCAGTCCAACCTGGGAGCATCTCTCAGCTTTTTAGCTTTTACTTTCAGCAGAGGCTCGGAGGAAGTGAAGGGAAGAGAACCGCCACCTGGCTGACTCTGACCATTTGTCAAGAGCTCCAGAAATCAAATAGGAAGCAGAGGAGTTGCACAGAAAGGGTTTTGCCATTGTTTGCCACCTTCTCTTTGAGGACGCTGACCTGGTACACTCGCTCATTTCCAAACTCCACTGAAGGGAGGTGTGTTTATTTGTCTAATCATGTCCTTGTCTTGTCTTGCCTATGGAGTGCCTTTCAAGCAATGGGAGGGCATGTCTTGGCCGTGAATTTCCCTTGCTCTTTCCCTTCTCTCCACCGTGAACTTGTCACACTCAGGAAGCTGGAGACCGTAGCCAGCTCATTAATTCAGCTTCAGAAAGGAGCTGGTGAGGTGAGCAGAGCCACTTGGATCTGGGTGACCTTTCTCATGCACGCCATTCTTTCCATCTGTGGGAGTGGCAGCCCCTAAATTCAATCTCACTTTGGTATAGTACTCTCCTACCAGTCTATTTTAAGGCTGAATTCACAGAAATTTTTCACTTTTATTAAAAGGCAAAATTGTTTCCTTGGGCTGGTAAAATCTGAAAGGTACTCATTTCTTTGGATGTGATGAATTGTTTCTTAATATGCACAATGGATCTTCACCCATATTCACCATAGTTAATATATGCAAAATAAAAGAATATGTGAAACAATGATTAAACTCCAACTTCAATAAATTTTCTTCAATAAATCGATTACCCATAAATTCTAAAGAATTTCGGAGGAAGCTAGCTGGTAATACAGGGAGTTTTTTTCAACATATTAATTTTCTTTTCTGAAAATGAGGTTTGAAATTAGATTCAGATTGCAAATTACAGCTTTGTACGGGCTCCCCACTGCTAGCTGGTGAAACCCTCTGGCTTCTGGGGATGAAGCAATTTGGCATCCCATAATAGGGCTGCAAGAACCTGATTTCCCACTGGTAGAATAATACATCTGCAGCCTGAAATGCAGGCATCCCACATTTGCTCTTTGACTGGGTCACCAGTAGGGATATATTAAACGCAAAGAAAGCCAGCACGGAAACACAGCGACCTACTTGCCTGTGCATTTCAAATGCATTCTAGACCCTGCCTCCAGCTCCTTTGCTTGACCCCTCACATGGGGCTCACAGAATCATATTTTCCTTTCTGTGAAAAGAATGCTTCTGGCGGTTTCTATGAAAAAAATTGCTTTCTGGTGCTTTCTGGGCATGTGCCATATATATGGTTGGCCCTTCTCACACCCCAGGCCCACAGCAGTACGTGCTCCCGTGGGTTTTTCTTCCAGGCCTAAAGTGAAGGTTCTTTCCGCTGAGGTGTCTGAAATGCAATGCAGTCTACTTGGTGACAAGACGAGTGGTGGTTGTTCGCCATGCACGCACCTTGCTGGGCCTTCAGAACAGCTCAGAAGCTAGCTAGCAGGAACAGCTTCCGCCCTCACGAGCTGAATATACGCCGCTTGACTGCCTGACTTTACATTCGATCATGAATTTCTCTCTCTAGGACCTATTTCCCCAAGGGAGACTGTTGATTCAGGCAGAGCGTGTAGTTTTCAGATATCCCTCCTTCCTCGGAGTTTCTTGGAACTTCCTGCCCAGTTCCAATTAATTTCACTGCTTCTTTTGGTTACTTGGGGTGGGCGGAGGCTGAGGGATGCAGAAAAAGAGAACAGATTTCATAATAGTTTATCAAAATTGTTTTGTCTCCCGTGGTTTTCTGTTGCTCTTTCTGCTGTGTCTTTGAGTGTTTGGAAGCAATTTATGTTGCGGGAAGACTGTTTTTCTTTCAGAAGTTCCTGCATTTGAAATTCAAATCTCAACTGTCTGGCAGGCTGTTTACTCCAACTGCGCCTTTTCATAAGGCCCTTAGCAGGGTCCCTTACGGCATATTCCTCAAACCCGAAGCTTTCTTACTCCAAGAGCCCAGAAGGCTACTATTCTGGCTGGGAGGATTCTAGCTGGGGAGGAGAGGGGTTTCAAACAGTGAGCCAACCCTTACGCTTTCATTTGGCAGTTCCCCCTGAGAGCTCTTTGCCTCAGATCAGGTCATGTCCCGTCTGGCTCCACACTCCTCTGCGGGCTCACACCCCGGTTTCTCTTGTTCACTCCTGCACCTGTGCTGCTAATGTCCAGCTGGAGTGGGACGCGGACCTCGTAACTACCCAGGGGCGATTTCTCAGTCCCTTCCTCTCTCACTTGGCATCATCACTCTCCCTTTGATATGAGGTGTCCAGTACTTTCTAAGAATAAAAGAGATTTCTAAATCTTAAATAATCACAACTTTAATCATACATACCAACCTATGTTATTATATTTGTAAAGGTCTCTTGAACTATTCAACTTTGTAAAAGACTAGAATTTTCTTTTTTACATTTGCCTGTCCAAAAGGACCCTATTTACTACATTTCTCAGCCAGGAAGTCTTGGGGAGGAGGCATGGGGATGGCCATAAGGCAGCTGGCACAATGGGTGGAGGTCTGGGCTCACCTGTTCATCCCAGAGAGCCTCTACCGCAGAGGGGGCAGGAAATAACCGAGGACCACATTACCCAGCTTTCATTATCGGCCACCCCAGAACTGGCTGTGATGAGCAGACGGACAGGGTGAAAAACTCGCATGGATTCCGCAGCGCAGACTCCGCTTACCAAGGCCGGCCTGGCTGCGGCTGCCCCTGAGGGTCCGGCTGGCTAGCAGCAGAAACCAGTTCGAGCTGCCAGTACTTATCCCTCAAAGAGACCAGCCAGCCCCTTGTGCCAAGTCGGGCCCCTCCATCCCGGAAGGACCAGAGCTTCACCCGCACGGGCGTAGGTGCCTGTTGCTTGTACGGTTTCGCCTTTCCCGGCCTCAGAACCTCAGCCGCACCACTAAGTCTGGGGGCTTCCATGACGCCTGCCCCACAGGCTGGGGACCCACACAACACAGTTTCCAGCTTAGGGCGAGCTTAAGGCAAGTGCTGAGAGATGCTGCCGCCACCCCTCGGACACAGTGAAACTGGGGTCTGATGAGAGTGAGGGCTGTGGAAACCCATAAAGGGACACAGACACACGTAATTGTACCTAAGCAAGGATGTCTGGCAGATAGAGAAGCCTAAATGTTTTCTCCACTTTTCCTTCAGTTTCCTGCTTCTCCTTCCCACCCCACCCACCCTGCCTGAATCCAACCTGGTGATTAGCCTTCTGGGACATAGAGCAAGGCATGGTGGAGTGGAAAATGGGTCTGGAAGGAGGGGTAGATGGAGACGGCTGCCCACTGCCTTCCTCCACAGGAGGGCTCTGCCCACGGCCGCCGCTTACGGCTCACAGGAGACCACCCAGAAGGAGCCAGCCGCCTAGAGGACAAGAGTGACTTCCCAAGGGCGGGACTGAACGGCCAGCTCAGGGGCAGCCCTCGGAACGTGAAGTGCTAACCTTTGGGATGCAGCATATACTTCAAATCAGAGGCCTCAACAGGGCGCTCGGTCTCCGCGGGAGGAACACACGGATCTGGGAACCCAGGAGAGCGCTCCCCCGCTCCCCTGTGCTGTGAATGCGCGTGTGCATGCCTTGTAGGACAGATTGATATGTTTTCCATCTACTGACCAAGGAGCAAGTTCAGGGAAAGTTAACAACTCTTGATTTGTCATAGTCAACTATCTTTCTTCCTGACAATACCATACTCTGTAAAATGGATGTATTTGAACATATGCTTATTTATGAGTATTACTCTAATTACTGCAAAATCCCAAGTGTAAACACATGGATCTGGGAACCCAGGATAGGGCTCCCTCGCTCCGTTGTGCTGTGAACGCGACAACCCCCTCTGAGAAGGTTGTGATTACCAAAGGCTCGGCCCCCTCAGGAACGAAGGTTTGAACCTCACCTTCCAAAGGTAAGCCACCAAGACCCCCCCTCCTTCACAGGCGGTTTCACCAATACACACACGATACTGAGCAAAACAAGCCAGCCGTAGGAGGAACAGGCCATCGTATTTTATTTATATGCCACTCAAATACAGGCAAACAAGCCTCTGTCGTTTATGAATGTCCACAGGAGTGCACGACTATAAAAAGAGAAAAACACTAATTACAGCAGAAGTCAGGCAGCAGTTCTCTGTGGCCACGAGGTGGGGCTGCAGTTAGGGGCAGTGCAGGGAGGCGTCCGGAACTGGCAGAGTACTTTTTCTTTAACCTGCACTGGTCAAAACTAAATCAAATTTTGGTAGGTCAAATTTAACCTACTTATGGCCACAGAACTTGAGAAGTTCAACCTCACTAGTAAGCAAAGAAATGCAAGTTAATCCAAGAAGTACCATTTTTCACTTATCAATTTGGAAAAGATGCAAAAGAATAATAATAGCAGTTGAGGCTGTGATGTGAGGAAAGTAAATTTACACATTCCGTTTGGGAGGTGAGTTTGCACTGGCACAGCATTTCTAGGCAAACATTTGGAACTGTGTATTGCAACTTAGAATATGTACCCTTATGACCAAAAGACCCCAAATATAAATTTCTTTTAAAATAATTTTATTATTGTTTCAATTTTTAAATTATTTTAGTTATTTATATATTTTATAATTATTTTAAGATAATCAGATAAATGTGCAGATATGTAAGATATGTATCAATTCATAAATGCATTTACAAGTATATTATTATACATCCATATAATAGAATGCTATTTAATCATTATAAATTATGATATAGAAATAGAATTATTTATTCGCAAGGAAAGATTACCATAGTAGGTTAAGAGAAAAAATCAGGTCTGAAAGTAGTCTGTAAAATAAGACGTTAATTTTGTAAAACTGTATGTGTGCATACATACATACATACTCATAAATAACACTGAAAAAGTTTATAAGAACAGAAAATAACCATAGCTATCTATCTCATGATGAGATTGTGGTGATTTTTAATACTTTTCCATATATCATAAGTTTCTTAAAAATTACATATTTGATAAATATAATCATGAAAAAAAGTAAGTTAAATAATGCAAATATTCTGATATGTCCAGCCCCAGTTGCACATGGGCCAAGTTAGTTCTCAACTGAATTTTAGAATTTCATTCACTGTAAGAACACTGGCAGTGATACTGTATAAATATTCTAGATGAATATTATTTCTCTTTCCTTGAAAGTTCTCAACATACCTACATACCACCTCTAAACACTGGAGAAAGGCTTATGTAATTTTCCTTTTTACGTGGTATCGTAACAAAGATGATTAAAAAGTTCGGGAAACTAAAAATTCTTTCATAAATATTTCATATCAATACTTATTCATTTATTCAACAACTAAGCATTTTTAGTCTGGTAGGGGAGAGAGATAAACAAATGTGACAACACAGACAGGCGCTGTGATGGAGCACACAGGAGGGCTGTTCAGAAAGGGCCTGGCCGAGTCCTGGGGGGCCTTTCCCTCCCCCTCTCTCTCTTCAGGGAATCCTAGCAGAAACCCAGATGGTTTAGGCTTCCTGAAAAACAAGGAAGAGAAAGTCTTTAAGCAACTTCTGCAAATGTGCAAACAACCCTGATGCGTGAGAGAGGGAGGGAGAGGGAAATGAAGAGACCGTCAAACCCAAATGAATCTTGTCTTTTCTGATTCTTCATCAGAAGTGAATACACATTATGATCTAAATAACTTATCTGCCCTGTGGTTTAGGAGGACATCCCTGGATTCAATCCAGAGAGTGAAGGATATCACCACATGTGGGCACTGATATACAGAAATTATTAGATGCCTTGTAGGATAGATTGATATGTTTTTCCATCTATTGACCAAGGAGCAAGTTCAGGGAAAGTTAACAACTCTTGATTTGTCATAGTCAATTATCTTTCTTCCTGACAATACTATACTCTGTAAAATGGATGTATTTGAACATATGCTTATTCATGAGTATTACTCTAATTACTGCAAAATCCCAAATGTAAATTTTACTGCTGCCTGGGTGATTATATTATAAAGCTTCCATGCTCTTCGCATAGGTTCTCACGTTGACATTAGTGGTTCATTAATATTAAAGAGACCTGAAGTACTATGAGTATTAGCTAATCATACTGAAGACTGTCTTTGGAATCTGTCAAGCATAGACCCAGCTTCTATTTTTATAGCTTGACATGTACGATAGGCTGGTCTGACTATTTTTAAAACTATCAATCCCACTTTGACTGAAAGAAAATAGTCTGCTTTAAGATGCCTGCTTTAACCAAGGTAAATGTCACCTGAGATTAATGTAATTTGAGTTGCTATTTTTGATAACTAAAAATGACAAATACATATTCTGTTCAGTTCAGGCTATTGGGCCAACTTTTGTAAAGCTAAAGAAGTAAGTCCTCTGGAAGAGCGAGTATAACATAACACAGGACAAAAAGCATCCATCATCCATCAAGCAACCCATGTGTCTCTTCCACCTTCACTTGCCGCTGGGTGCTCATAGGCTTGAGTGAGCACCTGAATGTCCTTCTGGACATGAGTTATATCCTATGGTCCCGCATTCGGTCACATCCGGGAGACTTTCTAGCTAAATAGAAAAATGTCACAGCCAGGGTCTGGAGAGCATCCCTGTTTTGTTGATTTCACCCTCCGCTCACCATGCAGACATAGAAGTGACATTAAAGATTTCTCAGTTGCATTCAGTATTTGCTATGTGAGTGTCGTTGCAATCATCTCAAGTAATAAATCAGCCATTATTGAGTGCCTGCTTTGTAAGTCACCTTGCTTGACCCTGTGGGAAAATCAAAAAGGCTAAGAGAGAACCAGCTGCAAGCTGGCTGAGGAAGCCAGAGATTCTGAATATGATTGATAACCAGTCAGTGCAAGGAGGCATATGTAGGTGATATTTGTAGACACTGGGGCAGGCTTTGTAAGGAAAGTCTTACAAAAGCTGCTTATTTTTAGTAGGCAAAAAGTCCAAATTTTGGTGTCATCTTATACTGGTAAACTCTTAGTTTCTTCACCTTCTAGAAGGCATTTCTTACATATATGCAGCCAGTAAGCCGAAGGTCCAGGGTTCAGGATTCTTCTGATTATGCCCTCCAATGAGATGTTTCATCCAAATCCAAAAGTTTCATCCACGTCCAATTCAGGAGGGAAGGAAGAGGAGTTATTGAAAAAAACTGGAGAAGGTGTACAAGTTTGTGTCCAATAGAGATGGTTTACACAATGTAATTTTAATTTCCCTTAGCATCTCTCATAATATTTAACGTAATACTTTTAAAACAGTAGTAACTATTGGCTCAATGAATTAAAAATGGTATGTGGAGACTTATGCAAAATGGCAGCATATGAAGATCCTGAACTCACTTCCTCCTCCGGACACACCAAACATATAGCGATATATGGGTCAAGAAGAACTAAAAATAAAACTATTGTATAATCCAACCATTCCACTATTGGGTATCTATCCAAAGAAAATTAAATCACTAAGTGGAAAAGACATATGCCCCTCTATTTCACTACATTATTTTCAATAGCTAAGATGCAGAAACACCCTTAGTATCTACTAATGGGTGAATGGATAAAGAAGATGTGGTACATATATACAATGGAATACTACTCAGCCATAAAAAAGAGAATGAAATCTTGCCACTTTAAACAACCTAGATGACCCTTGAGGGTACTATGTTATGTGAAATAAGTCAGACAGAAAAAGGCAAGTAATGCATGATATCATTTGTATGTGGAAGCTAGAAAACAAACAGATGAAATAGAATCTAGACTCATGATAAAGAGAACAGATTGGTGATAGCCAGAGGGAAAGGGTTGGGAGTGGGCAGGGGTAGAAAAATGGGTGAAGGGGATCAAGAAGTACAAACTTCCAGTTATAAAATAAATAAACCATGGGGATGTCATGTACAGCATGGGAACCATAGTAATATTATATTAACTTTGTATAGTGACAGATGGCAACTAGACTTGTGAGTGATTATATTTCAGTGTTTAAAAATGTCAAATCACTATATTGTGTACCTGAAACTAATACAATATTGTATGTTAATGTTAATTTTACCTCAATTAAAAAGTGATATAAGGTACCCCAGGGTCTACTGGTGGCCATCACCAAAATTTCATGAAAAAGTGTCTTTAGCAGGCAAAACAATGGCCCCAAAGATGTCCATGTCTGTGAATACATTACCTTACATGGAAAAAGGACTTTGCAGATGTGATTCAGTTTGAGATGGGGAGATTATCCTGATTATGCAGGTAGTGTCAATCTAATCACAGTGATCCTTACCAGTGTAGAAGGGAGGTAGAAGGGAGGTTAGAGTGTGTGATGTGAGGACTTGACCTGCCATTGCTGCTTCGAAGATGGAAAAAGAGGCCACTAGCCAACGAACAGAGGCGGCCCCTACAAGCTGAATCAGGGTGCATGGTGATCCCGCCCAGAGCCTCCAAGAGGGACACAGCCCTGCTGGTCTCTTGGTTTTAGCCCAGTGAGACCTGTGACAGATTTCTAACTTCTGTAAAATAATGAGTTTGTGTTGTTTAAGCTGCTAAATTCCTGCTAATTTGTTATGGCAGCAATAAAACACTAATACAGTCTCTGGGGGGAAAGAAATTAGGCAGTTTTATACAAGGCTGTCTGTCCTTCCATCACAAGCCTTAGATAGTTCTCACCATACAATTATTTCTTCCTAGAAATGATACTTAAATGGGGGTTTTAAAATACAATTTTGTTTTTATAACCTTTCTAATTAGTTAGAAAAATAGCATGTTATAATGTTTAATGATGTAAATTAAAAACCATGCCCATTAAAAAAGGGAGGACTAATAGGTGAATTTTTTAAATAACCAAGGAGCCCTTTATAAAAGTTGAAAGGAAAGGAAACGTGCAAATAACATCATTATTGGTCAGAAGTGTTAAATATTGAAGAAAGGATACTTACTGGGAGGGCAAGCAAGGCGGTAATTTGTTGGAATACAGATGTGACACAATGTAAAAAAGAATTTTCTAAAATTAAGCTGTGCATATAGGAAACAAACTTGGGAGATGGTACAATTGTTCAAATACAATCGATATAAATATTTGATAGATTTTATCAAGGAAATTCAAGCTTCCAAGGGGTTATGGGCTGGATGACCTTTATTGTTCCTCCAACTTGAAATCCTGTGATCAATCTAGGAAATAATTTTATTGACTTTATTTATGTTCATGATGTAAAAAGGAAAAATACAGAGAAACAGATCCTAGATACTAGTAACAAACATACCTTCAGCAAATGCAAGAGGGAAGAGTAAAAAGAAAAGTCAGGCTGAGATAAGAGGAAAAAAAGGAAGCTCCAAAATGAAATGTTTATTATACTAGCCACTGCTAGAAAAGTATATTAAGATTGATTCCTGTGAGGTAGCTCTCTGAAAGAAAAACAGCAAAAAAATGTGCTATATCCATGGTATTACAGAGACGTGGTTAAAATAAGGGAATGGTAGCAGGGAGAATTGAAAATATCAAAGAGCTGTGTATACAAGAAAGACATAAACATGATAAAGAAGAGATGGGTGACATTAATGATGATGGATGACATAATATTTTATAAGGGAAATGGTGATATTAGGGCTCTGGCCGACAAAAGGAAATGGTTTTGGCAAAATTTGCAATATGGACAAAAATAGTAGAAAGATAATTCTTAGACATGATGATACAGTAAGAAGTGCATTTCAGGATAGGATTTCTGAAAATTGTAAGAGATGGAAATGACAAGACCATTCATCATAAGAGGTTTTAATTGACCAGAAATTATTTAGAGACTATACTAGAGAAAAAAATTTAAGGAAAATCTGTTTCTGAAATGTGCTGAAATGTGTTTACAGCCTTACATAAATTATGGAACAGTCAACATCCTGAAAGCGCGCTTACACTTTCGTCCTTGGAAATGACTCAAATGCGCACCGAGGGAGGCTGGAGCAGAGAGGTTGTAAAACGATTCCAGGCTGTCTACATTTACAGTCTAATGAGCTTAGTGGGATTAAGATGCGGCTTAAAGGTTGGCATCACTAACCTCTTTATGTCCCATCTTTCTCTTTGTGCAATAAAGGGTCTGACTAAGTGGGCTCTGTGTTTCTTGAAGCTGTAGAGTCGAAGGTGGTACCTGCCGGTAATGGCTAGAGGATACTCTGTTGATCACAACCTAATTTTTTTAACTTAAGCCTCAGTGTGATAATTTACCATGCTTATGTCTTTAAGCCTCCACTTACAATGATTTGAAACTTTCCTCTTTTCGACACATTCAAATTTACTTACTTCTTGGCCTTTACCAGCAAATCTTGTATTTCACAGATTGTTGTGAGGGTCCTACCTGGTAATTACGCTCTAGCCTGAAGTTGTTTTCCATCTCGGTCAGTCACTCCATCTCTCACAGTTCTTTACATTAGATTCTGGACCACAAGCAAACTTTGGCACATGTATTAGTTCTCTATTGCTGTGTAACAGGAGTGAGAGAGGGGACTAAAATGGGGTGGTTACGGGGTGGGAGGGAAGGTCCACTGGCAGGCACTGTCGGGACATCTGTGCACTCCTGATTCCCCAGTATAATCCTCACCCTTCGTACCTCGTCCCATGCAAGCTCTAAGATGTAGTAGGGGCATTTTATCCCTAGACGAACCAGAGGGCTGGGCTCCTTTCTAAAGAAACTGAATTAACCATCTGGGAAAGCTTAAGGCTTCAGATGTGGGTATTGGAGCTTCAAAAAAAAGCCAGTCTCACTCTGGCATTTGGAGAACCTGAGTTTTCAACCAGCATCCTGCTTACACAAGCCTATCAGGGACACACCCTGGCCCCCTCGTGATCTGAGCGTACACAGTGTAGCCATAGCAATGCCCTGCTCGCCAAGAAACTCACCCTGTGTCCCAAAGCACGCATGAGGCATCAGCCCGAGAAGCTCCCTGCATCAACATTAATGTAAGAGAAGCCGAGGGGCGATCAGGAAAGCTGACTGTGGAGGAGCATTTCTCAGGAAGAGGAGCACTTTAAAATAAAACTGCCGAGCACTGGGGTGAGGTGACAGGAGGCAGGGATGATGGCGGAAGGAGGGCAAAGCCGTGACTTTATGGTGGGGAATCAGCCAGTATTGTCTAAAGTCACAAATGGGCACTCAAGAGAGAAGTGCTCACTCTGCTATAGGGACCTGTAGGGATAACCACTAAAATGGCAAATAGTTCAAAACAGGGTCACCTCTATAGATGGGGATGTGCAGTAGGAAAAGTGGAGCCAGAAACTCTCCTTTCATCAGACTTCTTCCATGCAGCCTGACTTACTACTGGCCACTTAAGATGCACAAAATTTTTTTCAATAAAAAAAATATTTCATACAGAAGGATAGTTATGATGTAGAAAGAAACTTCCCAATTTCCCAGAAAATCAAACGACTCTGTATGGACAAGGTGGGCATGAGCCACCACCTTCATCTGGCAAGCAGAGACCCCCAAGGGAGGTGTTTGGAGACAACGCAGCCAGCCCGCGGGGCTCACTTTCAGCCAAAGAACACCATCCGTTTACAAGGTTCTTGAGTTGAAGACAGAGTGAGACGACCGCGTTCCTGAGCTGTAGGGATGGGATAACCAACTGACTGCCTACGGTTCTAGGGGCAGCTGTGCCTGGGGTCAGTCAGCGAGTAATGCTTACCAGGGCTTTACAGCGAGCCAGCAGGGTGCTGGAACATTAGAGATTCAGTGGGAAACAAGACGGAAGCTAACCTCGTCCTGGGCCAGGCAGTGTTCTCAGTGTCTTACTCTCTCCATATCTATATCCACTGACAAGGCAAAACAATCTGAAATTAAGTCAGGTGGCCAAAATCACATGGCGAGTGAGGGGCAGAGCCAGGATTTCAACACACCCAGGGGAAGACAGGAGCTGCAGGATTGCTTCGGAGCAAGGCAGGTGTCATTACGGAGATGTGCCGGTGGCCTGAGCACAGTTGGCGAGGGGACCGGCATGAAGGGCCAGCACCCCAGTCTGCCCACTGCCTTCGTCCTCCTTTGTCATCCATTCCGGTTTTCCCTGGTCACTTTCTCCCTCGGCTCTGACAGACTCGTTCAGCTATAATCAAAGACCCTGTGGGGTCCAGGAAAATGCTTCATCCCCTAACATGTCTCACTTTGCAACTCAAAGCTTTTCCTCCCTGGTCAACACTCAATGGATTTCCTCTTCCTTAAACTGCCATCTTCTTTATTTGCTTTTAATTACTTGATGTCTATTTATTTAACTTACCCTATAAAATTAGTAATGCTTGATGACACCTCTTCACATTACGTATTAGCTACCAAGTGCCAGAAGACGTGACAGTCCAGGGCACACGGACGTCAGCCAAGGCTGGGAAAGTCCACACAAGTTGGACAGGCGGCAAGAGGGCTGTCACACTCCTTCGCATTCAATCGTTTTTTCTTCTCCTGGACTGATCCTTTGCATTGTTAAAAGTCTATGAATGAAGGTTTATAGATCTTAAACTGTCTGCGGTCAGTTCAGCAGAATTTATGGTAAATCTTTTTGTCTTGATAACTAGCACACAGCACATGGAATAAGAGATATCAAATAAACAGACTCTGAAAGGACAGGTTCTAAAGTGGCACTTCGTGTGCAATGAAAATGAATAATTAAAACTTCTAAGAGCAGACCTTGCTGTTGAAATATATGAGGCTAAGGAAACTCAGAGAGGTTAGCAATTTCTTTTGAAGAAGAAACAAATGCCTGTACTAAAAAACATGCTTGCCAAGAAAAGTAAAAATAGCAAGTATCCTTTACTTAAATGCACCAATCTAAAATTCAGCAACAAGCATGGAACACCCTCTTCCTGGGTCTACACCACAGTGTGATACAGAAAAGCACTGAGTTAAGAATTAGGGAAACAGGTTCTAGTTGCATCACAATTGGTAATTACTGAGCAACATTAAACAAATTGTTTAACATTTATAGGACTTGATGTCTTCATCTGGAAAATAAGGCCATTTAATTACATGATCTGAAGGCCATCCTAGCCATGAATCTGATCATCCTATCAGATCGGGGCTCCACCCCTATGACCTCATTTAACCTGATTACTGCCTTAGAGGCCCTGTCTCCAAAAGCAGCCACACTGGGAGTTAGGGTTTCAATACATGAATTTGGGGGAGACAACAAACACTCAGGCCACAGCAGATAGATTAGATAGATAGATAGACAGGTAAATCAGCCTCCTCCCTTCTCTGTGAGGCTGGCCTCTGATCTTCCTGCGAGCCTCAGCTCACCCTTCACTCAGTAGTGAAGCCCTCCTTGCCCTCCATTTCAGCTGAACCCCTCACCTACACCTCTACACTCTGGCATGAATTACTCACACTGTATTGTGTACATATTGTTGCTTATCGGGTCTGTCTCCCATTCAGTCAATGAGTTCTTTGAGGGAAGAGATTCACTCATTATTTAACTCTATCCCTGGGACAGGTTAGGGACCCACTGACTCGTTAATGATCAGATGAATGGAAAGACATGGGTCTTAGAATTAGACAAAAGTGTATGGCATCCATTTGCCACTATTTCTTAGCTGGGGGACCTTGAGCTAATTTTATTTTTTAAATAAGCTGAATCTTAGGTCATTGTCTATAAAATGAAGGTAATGCTGTATAATTCTCAGGGTTGCTGAGAGGATTAAGTGAACAGTGTATGAAGATGCCTGGCATAGTGCTTGGGACATCGCAGGAGCTCAATATGTGTTACTTCCCCTCCCCCATAAATTTGAGATTGAATTAATCACCAAATAGATACTGATTTTTTTAAAAGCGTGTACAAAGATTAATTCTTATTCAAACTTAGTAAAAATAAGCAGGATGTATTCTCACTAGCTATGGCTAATCTAGAGGGGGACATAATTTCATATTTGATACTTCAAAAACTGTGCTAGTTTATTGCCTAAAGAAATAACAGCTTTCCATGCAGCCGGGATGAAGTTACTGGTAGTCAATAGCATTCTAAAGCATCACTATTTGTTTCCACTGGTTAACCCCACCAACGGAGGCATGACCTGAAGGAGTCTTTTAATGAAGTGAATAAAGATTCCCAGGCAGCATGTTTAAGTGCTTGTAAAAATGAACATCCCAAAGGGACCAATTTTTAAATACTTAAGGGTGTATGAATGGTGCATAGCGCAAAATGATGTAGGGGCCTGGCAACCATCCAGCACAAGCAGCTCTCTGCCGCTGAGGCAAACCCTGAATGAGCAGAAAGCAGGACACAGGCCTTCCGTGATGGAGGGTCTGGACAGCAGGGTACATCCGCTCCGACCCTCCAGCGCCAATTAGAGTTCCTGTAGCAAATATCAGAAACTCGCTCGGGTACTCTGTGCTGACTGTAGTTAGTGATACTGTACCGTATATTTGAAAGTTGCCAAGTGAGTAGACCTTAAAAGTTCTCATCACAAGAAAAAAATAATTGTAACAATAATGACGGACATTCATGAGATTTACTGTGGGGATCATTGCACAGTACAGTTGACCCTTGAACATGTGGGGGTTGGGGCGCTGACAACCCCTCACCCACGCAGTCAAAACTCTGCTTGTTACTTTTGACTTCCAAAAAAAAACATAACTGCAGATATATTGACTGGACTCCTTACCGGCAACAGAGTCACTGAACACATAGTTTGTATGTTGCATGTATTACATACTGGATTCTCACAGTAAAGTAAGCTAGAGAAAATCTCCAAAAATTTTCCAACATATCTGTTGAAAAAAACACACATAGAAGAAGACCCATGCAGTTCAAATCCATGTTGTTCAAGTATATACAACTATATACAAATATCAAATCACTGTGTTTTACCTCTGAAACTAATGTAATATTTTATGTAGACAGCAAGTGGATATTTTGGAAGAATCTACAAGAAGCCCAGAGAACCAGGCATCAAACAAGAATAAAGCAGGGAAAGGCCAAGACTATACCGTCAAAACTGCCTTCCTAGCAGCCCCCACTGGACATGGGACACTGGCCCGACTGAACCCTAGACTCCTTTCAAAATTAATGTCTAACTGATCTGTCAGCCTCTCCCTAAGAATTGGCTATGCTCTTGGGAAGCAATTAGTGATTATTTTCAGCAAAATCTTTTTGCAACCTGGGGTACTGGCTTCCACAGGATGAAAAGAGGAATTATTTTCCTTTTTCGTTGGGGGAAGGGCCATGTCTCCCACCAATTTGAGGAATCCCTCAGAATGGAAAGGATATTTGACTGCTGTTTAGCCAAAGGGCAACTGCCTATTACAATCCCTATAATTATCCCTGTTTTACAGTTAAGGGAACTTGCCAAGAGAACATAGCAAATAGTGGAGGTTCATCTCACATCTCAGCTGTATCCTTTGAACAGCACTCCTGACTAATCAAGTTTGATTTTTTAAAGTTGATTAAATGTATCAGCTTCCTGCCAAATCACTCTCATTATTCTATAAGGACATTATCTAAGATGTGTAATTGTTGTAGTTCTTCCAGCCACATAACTGCTTTTCTTTTCCCTTTTAAAGGCATTTCCGATACTATAAAATCTGGGAGTCTGCACTTTCTTTTCCAGCCAACAATAAATCACAGGGACAATACCCTAAAGTCACATGAAAATACACAAGCTGGGGTTCAGCCAAGGAGCCCCACTCACTCAAAGCAGTTGTGCTTGTGTGTCAGGATGCTGTATTTAAAGCCAAGTGTCTCACCCTCTCAAGTACGGAGATCATCGAAATGGATGGCACTGTGTGTGACTCTATAATCACCAGATTCTGGGATCAATTATGGAAGCTACTCAATCTTAAAATTTTATTTACTACCTGATGCAGATGTTTACCTTCACTTTCTGATTTCATAGCCAGTTGGAAAATTTATTTAACTCTCTCCCAAGATAACCATTTCCAGGTGTAATTTTTCATTCCAAGGGTTTGCAGCAGTTCAGTATCTGCTGTAGATCTTGTCACTGCTAGGGGCAACTAAAGTTCTCAAACAACCCTACCATGAAAAACACCCTAGGGTAGCTCTCTCAAAACTATTTCAGCCTCACTTCTTTTTTTTCCTTGACTACCGCTGCTAAAATCTGAAAATTCACCTCGACTATCTTGCCCTCCAAAAAAAGGTAGCCCTGTGACATAGTTGAAGCCAAAGAGGTAAGAGGTATGAAGAGACTGCTATGTATATCTAAGAAAGTCTCTGATTTCCTGATGTAGGCACCATCCCTTTCTCCATCCCCATTTTCTTCTTGCCTGGACTATAGATGTGCCAACAGGAGCTGCAGCAGCCATCTAGGGGCCACAAAGGAGGAAGTAAAGAGAACTGCAGAGAAGTGGAATTTGTTATAACTTGAGCCTCTGAACCACCCCCTATTCTGGATGTAACTGCAGAAGGAAAAAAGATGATAATAATAATAATAATAAAACCCATATGTGTTTCAGGCTCTGTTAGGCTGGTTTTCTGTTATTCACAAGCAAAAGTAACCCCTCCCTTTTAAGTCTGATAAAGGAAAGTTATTAATCTTCCCTGCAGAGCAGACAGTCACCTAGGTGAGTGAGATTAAATGTCCTATGATAGCATAAACAATGTGTGGGTTTCTGCCTAAACCAATAGCATGGATTTAAGGGCGTTAATCCCCAAAAGCAAAAAGTCATTTAAACCTAAAATATCAATCTTAAATACTACTTTTAATTAGGGTCCTAATCTCAATCCATTACATTTATTTTGAAAACTGGTCTAGAGCCATCAAAATCTGCTAATTGAGCAAAATAATTCATTGTAAAATCATTATTTGTCACTTAAACTCACTTTTTAATTCTGAAAAGGCTTTTGGCATATATAATTAAAGATATTGCTTTCTTAGATCCCTTTCCTAAACAAAACACTTCAATGGTTTCTTGGTATTCAGAGAATAAAATCCAACTCTTTGCCTTGGCCTAGAAGGCCCCGTGTGAGCTAAGCCCTCTCTCCAGCCTTACTGAGTACCTGCTCATCCGTGCTGTGTTCCTTTCTGTCATTTCACCCCTTTCTGTCTCTAGGTCTGTGAGCCCCTCCCTCCCAGGATTTTTGCCTCTACATTCCCCTCCCCCACCATCCTAAAGAAGGGTTCTTCCCCATTCTTCAGGCTTGATGTGAGCACCCCCTGCTCAGCACAGCCTTCCCTGAGCAGATGGTCACGGCAGCCCCACGACTGTTCATTCCATTCAGAGCACCTTCCAAATCCGTCGTTTTATTCATATCCTAATGTATTTATTTGTTTATTCATTGTCTCTCCCCATCCTATTAAAATATAAGTCCGTGAGGACAGGGATTTTGCCTATGTCCTTGAAAATGTAACCTATTGATCAGGAAATGAATTGTTTAATGGGTTATCTCATTGCTCAGCCAGGTGTTTCTCAGCATACTGATAACATCTCAAACTACCTGGGTTTTAGATCATGCATGAAATTAGCAAAAATAATAATAGCTAATGACAGTGTAGCTCTTACTGTTAACAGGAATATTAGTGCTTTATATGTATTAATTTACCTGATCTTCACAACGATTCTGTGAGGTAGATGCTGCCATGATAATCCCATCTTAAGGTGAGAACATGAGAAGATCACTAAGTAGCTGGGTCGGGGTTAATTCCAGCCGCTTGGCTGCAGAGCCCTTCCTCAGAAGCACATCCCTGCTCCTGGTTCAGTCTCCTAATGGTGACTCCCTGGCACTGCTCTGGCACCTAGCCTGATTATGAAACACTTTCATATGTTGTATTAGATGAATAAAGGTAAGAATTTGCCAGAGATGGTATGAATAGTCTTGTCCTCCATGAGAAAATGAAGATAATAAGTGCTATAATTAAGGTATTAAGCAGAAATATGAAGTGAGCTATTCAAGACCAGAGCAGCAGTTGGCAGCAGTGAGATGTGACCCAGGGGCTGACTCCTTGTCTTCTTTCCTGGCACCATGCTGCCCCTGGACTGCGCACAAATCCCATATGATGTGTTATTCCCCCATAGGAGTTCCTTAAAAGAATCCATTTACAGTGGATATTTGATTTCTTTCCTACATTATGGTAATCAACAAGTATTTTTGCTTATGTGTGTGGACCTTAAAAAAGAATCTTTTAGAAGCAATCATGTCACCTCATGCTTATGTAAGGATATCACCCTAGACATTATCATTTTCATAGTGGAATATGAAAGCCATTGGAAGCTATTAGCCATTTTACAAATGTGAGTATATTAGAAGCCACTGATTTTACATTAGTAAGTATTTTGATGTGTAACTGTCCTCTAGGCCCATTTATAAGTTCTTAGGGAGCAGAGTTGTGTATAATACTTGCTTTTCCTAAGAGGTCAAGACATGTTCACTGATGCTTACTTAGGAAGGAAGAGAAGGCAGTTTCTACTTGAGCAAGTTTTCTCTTCTTTTATGAATCAGAGCCAACAATCTTAAAGGTTTTGAATGATTCTAATTTCTCACACATTAAAGAATTCTGTCCATAAATGGTTGTCAGGTGCTGCTGTAGTCCAGCCCCATGTTAGGCACCAAGGAATGCAAGAGTGGAAAACCCAGTCCCCAGCCCACCCCCACCCCAGGAAGCTGGTTCTGAAGTTGTGGAGACAAAGTTGGTGCACTGGAAACTGCCAGAGAGCAAACTAAGACAAACATATAATTTGTGGTGAATGCTGTGGTATAAACAGCAAAAGAATTTAGGAAAGGAGGAGGAGAGAGAGAGGAAGACTTCATCAACACAAGCTGCTCTCTGCACATGGACCTAAAAGATATGCATAATTTAATATTTTCAGGTTTTTAAATATACATAGCATTGAGTCGATGACTCAAATGGGGTGGACAGTAGAGATAATTATGGCTCAGAGATGGGTATGTATTTGAATAGAATATGTGGGCAGGAGGCTATGGGAAGTGTCTGGTCCCTTGATCAGCATTCAGAGAGGTTCAGTGTAGTGTGAGCACTTCCATGCATACAGAACTTCCACAAAGTCCCATCCTTACAATCCGAATACCTCCCAAGTATCGTCTCATTTGTTTCATTGTTTTGTGAATCTCACAAACACTTTTTATTTTATGCTAAAATATTTTTAAGTTTTAAGTTGCATGTGTATTTAAAGCTAGAATCTCTAGACTTGGAGACTGATTGAATAAGGGAACTGTGGAAAAAAGAATTGTTTAAGATGACACTCTGGTTTGGACAGCTAAGGAGATAGTAGGGCCATTTCCTGAAATGGAGGTGTGATTGGAAGAGCTGAAGGAAACGGTGAGTTTTGTTTTGGACAGGTTGAGTGTGAAATCCCAAAGGACATCTAGTAGAGACAGATAAGAACTAGGAGGAGGCACTGCTCTGGCATTCAGGAGGAAGGACCTTAAAGACATCAGCATGCTGGTGGCAGTTAAAGTCATGAGTGTGGCTTCCCCACAGTGTATGAAATTGAGAGTTTAAAGAATAAAATACTTAAGGAAGACATTGAAAAAAAAGCTAAGACATGGTAACCAGACAAGTCACAGGCAACCAGAAATGAGCTAGTTGAGGAATTAAATTCAAGAAAGAGTTTTAGGACAGAGGAGAGATCTGTGGATCAAACACAGAGATCAAGTTAGGCAAGGACTGAAAGCTGTCCACAGTGCAAAGCAGATGAGAGATTATTAGTGATCTTGGCAAGAATACAATTACTAAGGAGAGAAACAGGTCGCAGAGTGAATGGAGGACCAGGAATTCAGTTCTGCTCTCCTAATGAACCCAGCTAGAAAGCTCACCAAGGTATATTGACGATCTGCTTTGGTAAGTCATCAAAAAACTAACAAGATAATGAATCATCACCAGATCAGTATCTGGGAGAAGACGAACCTCAGAGACTGAGGCCACTATGCGGGGCCATCTTTCTCCCAGGGGCACTGGCTGCTTCCAGAGGGTTGGGGCTGAGAGTGTGAGACCCTGAACTGAGCTGTCACAGCCACAAAGACACAGGGGGACAAGGATTGGAGTGTGTGCGTGCGTGTGTGTGTGTGTGTGTGTGTGTTAGGTGGGGGCTAACTTTGCGTAGGACCCCCAAAAGCCAGTATCTAAAAACAAGAGTAAGCCAGTCAAAGACAGACCCTTATAGGGACTGCAACTCAGCTTAGAATCATCACAACTTCTTAGATTAAGGTTGTTCTAGGTAAAAGCAAAAGTAAATTTTCTCTAGAGAAAGATAACATCACCCTGTGTCAAATTTTTGTGTGGCTGCTTGAACAGTGCCTAGCACTCAATCAGAAGTAACTGGGCAGTACATATGTTCACCAAAATATTTATACAAGGATATTCTTGTTCACGTTGCTTGTTAAAGCCCCAGACTGAAAACTAGAAACAGTAGAATGTTAACCAAGTGGTGGCATAATCATTCAATGGGATACTAAATAGCAGTGAAAATGAACAAACCACGCCTACCACAAGAAATAGTGTCAGTGAAGCTCACAAACATGATGTAAGTGAAAAAAAGGCAAAACACACACAGAATATGTATTCATTATTTCATTCATATAAAGTCCAAAAGTCAGGCCATAATTCATCAGAGCCATGAGATGATAGAATAGTGGTTATTCTTGACAGGATGGAGGAGGAAAGAGGAAGAAATAGTTTCTAAAAGGTTCAAAGAGGGCTTCTGGGGTGTTAATGATGTTTCTTGATCTATATGAAAGGTATATAAATAAGGTTAGTTTGTAGAAATTTAACATACTACACTTATAGGTACACTTTTCTTTTTGAATATTATACTTCAATAACACAAGGGGATAAAGCAACATAATAACAATTCTTCCCTCAAAAAAGGGCAATGTTTGCATTCACAGAGGCTCCCATTTGTGTTATTGGACCTCGGATTTAAAATAACTGAGGTTTTATGTTGAAGGAGATAAAAATAAAACTGAGAATTTTTGTGTAGATCTGGAAACTTTACAAAATAGAACCAAATGAGAACTTCAAAACAGAAAAACCAAAATAAGGAATTCAATGAATGGATTTAGTAGAAAATTAACTGCAGCTGAAGAATAAATTACTGAACTGGAAAATAAATAAGAAAAATTATTCAGAATGAACTGTGGAAACTCAAAAGAAGGGTTTTTTAAAAAGACAGAAGGAAGAGACATAAAAGAGACAATGGGAAGGTCTAACGCATGTGTGAAGGTGGATCCCCTCCCCTCAAGAGAGAAGATTGAATGTGGATTAAAAACAGTACTTTTGCTGTTTTGACAAGAGAATGTTCTAAAGCCGATTAAAAGCAACAAGCAAAAAAACTCAAGAAGTACTACAGATCCCAGACAAGATAAACAGAAAATACATGTTTTCAACACATGATAATAAAACTACCAAAGACAAAGAGAAAATTCCTAAAAGCAACCAAAGAGAAAACAGTGTCTTCAAAAAAGTCACAGGTAAACTGAGAGTTTAGCTCTTATCATGAGAACCAGCAGTGGGACCAGGAAAAAATGAAATGGTACATTTAAGTGCTGTCATCAGCAATGAGTCAAATACTAAAAGATGTTCTTCAGTTACGATGAAAATGTCCCAGTGGAAGATCAGGGATACAAGAAGCAATGGAAAGCAACCAATAGCTTCAGCAGGATTCTTACAGAATAGGACCCATGTCTTCTTCCTTGGGTATCAATCCATGCATCTGTCCTTATTGATTGTAAAGGGCAGACGGTCTCCAAACTCCTCTTTTCCAGCCTCTGTTCTTTGCTTCTGTAGACAGTCAGAAAAGCCTCCATCATAAGCCAAATGTGTGTCCAAGAAAAATGTTGACTATCCAGAATGGTTCAAGGAAGCTCCATGTCAGACTCCAAATAAAAGTGATTTCCATAAATACAGAAAGCAAACTGGTGGTTGTCAAAGGTGAAGGGGGTCAGAAGATGGGCAAAATGGGTCAAGAAGTTTAAGAGGTGCAAACCTCCAGTTATAAATACATAAGTCCCAGAGATGAAAAGCACAGCATAGGGACTTTAGTCAATAATATTGTAATAAATGTGTACAGTGACAGATGATAGCTACACATATCATGGCGAGCATTTTGCATGGTATATAATTGCCAAATCACCATGCTTTGCACCTGAAACTAATATAATATTGTATGTCAACTACACTTAATTAAAACTTTATTAAAAAAGAAAAAAAATGCTTGCCTCCCCCACCAAAAGAAAAGAGTCATGTCCATAGGGAGCAATCCAATATCTCTAAAATTTCAGGCCCATTTTATTAGACAGCCTGTGAGCAGCAAAGTTGTCTCCCACTAAGAACCATTGATCTCATTCTGGCCACCTGGGTCACCGGGGAGGAGGTGGCCTGAAGCTACTGGTGATGCCCGAAGCGCCATCAGGCCGGACGCCAAGTGCCTCACTGAAGAGGCCGGTTTCCCAAGCACGTCTGGCTGGATCTGTGCCTAATGCAGCTGATTGTCTTCACTCTGCGGCCCAGCATCCAATTCTGACAATTGTGATTTAAATTCCTTATATCTCTTTCAGTATTGCTTCTCCTCTTTGTTCACCTTTTTTGTTTGTTTGTTTCTACCTAAACTTCCCGAAATTGCCTGTCACTTTTTTTAGTTTAGTTCCACTTCCTGCAGCTCCCGAATCAGCCTCACTCTCTGAACCCCATCCATAGATGCTACTTTTCCTACTCACTCAGTAGCTTCTTGATTTCCAAACGGGATTTGTAGCTCTGATGCTCATCTTTGATGAAAAGAAGCTGGGTATCTAGTCACTCTGGAAGGTTATCAGAACCCTCCTTACTTAATGGACCGTTCACATTGTCTTGGCTTCATAAGGAGTCGCAATGTCCCCAGAGTGGACCTCCAGAGTGGAGTCGAACATATCAATGGTGCATCCCCCTCTGATTCCAGGAAAGCAGCTAGAATTTCTCAGACATGGTCCCCCGTCTCCATTCCAGAGTCGTCCTCTGAGCCCTACCCTGAGACACTTGGCTTCTCCCTGGAGCTAAGGTCATTCTCCAGGGTCCTATCTGCTTCTGTGCTGCGCTGGACAGCAGAGCCGGGAGCTCCTGAGGAGCTGAAATCAAGCTCTCGAAGCCAACATCCACTTTCAGGGGCCGGCTGTGATCTGGCAACGCCGCGCTCCGATGGCTTGGTGGGACTGCCGGCTATCTGCAGTCTCCCCTTGACCCCAAACCTCCTGTGGCTCCTCCATTCTTGACCTTTTATCTCCCCTTTTGAAACCTGAGCTTCCAGAACCACAGTCTTGCAGATACTATTTTACACTCGCCCTTAGCACTGTGTGCTCCTAGTTCCTTATACTTCTATGCCCTCCTTCACTCCTCTGATCTGGGGATCTTTATGAAAGGGAAGTCTGATCATTTCCCTGGCCCTGAGCTTTCTGTGGCACTACTTCTTGAACCAGAGGTCTTATTTCCAAAATGGACATCAGTGGTAGTGCTTCCAAGGATCTGCCTTCCCAGTCCTCACATTAAAATCCATTTTTTTCTCATGATATGTCATGCAGGCCCCTTCTTCCCTTCCCACCCCCATCTCTAACCATTCTTTGGCTTCTCTCCACTCACAGTCTTCTCTGTGTCTTACCCACACTGAAGTGTCTTTCAGTTGTCCACGCTGTTTCTTCAATTTAGAGTATTCTTTCTTCTCCTCAGTCTAGCTAACTCCTACTTATCCTTAACTTAGATGTCACCTCCTCCAGGAAGTCTTCCTTGCCTTCTATTTACATGAGGTGCCAACAAGTTCTCTTACACTGTACTTCCCTTAACACACTGAATTTTTTTAATGAATCAGAGAAAAAAGATTGAATAGGCAGTAAGGAAGCAGAAGGCCTAAGTGTAAATTCTCTTTTCTAAGAGACTAACTACAAAAGAATGTTATAAATAACATTAAAAGTAAGTACAAGAAATAGGCAGACTGAAATTACCAGGGAAAAGGGCAGTATCTGATGACATTAGATCCCAGAGGAATGGGGAGGCCAGCAGACCCAGAGCTCAGATGGCAAGGTTAGTCTCGGATAATTCTAATAGCTGACATTCATTGAGTACTTACCACACACTAGGTGTTATTTTTAGTTCTTTACAGATGAAAAAAATGAAGGCGGAAGATCCCCCAGCTGAAGATTACACAGTTTATAAGTAAAAAGTCAGGACCTAAGTCTAGACACCCTCCAAAACTAGATTTAAAAAGGATATTTCCCTCTTTAAAGCTGAGGGTGGTTGTTTATCTAGAAATTCATTTAGTGCGTCTAAATAATGTGGGTTTGGGGAGCGTGAAGAGGTAGCAGGTCCCTGTGGGATGGCTCCTGCTTTTTCAGGGAGAATTAATGTCATCTGCTGAGCCTGAGGGTGGGAGTGGGTTAGGGAGAAGCTTTAGGGTGTAGAGCACCCTGGAGTCCCTGCTGTGCTACTTGCGGACATCTTATGTACAGGTGCATGGCTTAGACCTGTGCTACTCAAAGTGTGGTCCACGGACCGGGGCTGGTTTGCAAACAACTTGTTGCCTTTCCCCAACTCATTACATACAGAAGTACAAGCTGACAGTGCTGCATAGCCGAGAACATGATCAGTGGCCTTGTCTCCTTAAAGAGGATATAGATGAGTTCAAATGTCGTAGAATTTGCAAATATGGCAAGAACATCAGCAATTTAAAAAATAACAACAATAATGATAACCAGGTAGTTAAGAGAAGAAAGGAGTAAAGCTCTGGATGATCCCATGTGACTTTTAACATCTGAGCTACAGTCCATGAGAAAAGGAAATGCAGCTTCTCTGGAAATGGCTTTGCACACTCTGGGGAATGGTGTCTGTGAACACGTGCAATTCACGCAGACATCCTGCTGAGAAGTACTGCTGTGCGCACCGTGAGCCGCGTTACTGAGGCAGAAAGTTGTAAAGAAGTAGGGCTGGGCCTCAGAATAAGAAGGCCCTGATTCTAGTTTCAGCTCTGCTTCTGACAACCTCTGTAATCCTAAGAAAATCACTTAATCCCTTTAATCCCTTTGGGCCTTGTGTGTTTATCTGAGAAGAAAAAGTGTAAATAAGGAGGAAGAAATGGGGAGAAGGGTGTTGTCCTAGGTAATACCTCAGGCCTCTTGAGGCTTTCATATTCTATTATTATCCATCAGGGACTCTGAGAAATTCCACCTGTGAACACTAAAGCACATGTAAGCAACTCTCATAAAAACACAAATGCTAAATAGCTATTATAGGGGGAATCCCACCTAAATAGGGTACCTAAGGTCCTTACGAATGTGTGGAGGAAATAGCCAAGAATTTGCCTAGTATTTCTTGAATTTGCTGTAAAGAGTAGGCGTGTAATTTTTTCTCTTCCATAGGAGATATTGTGCTCCTGGTGTATTTTGCTCATGAGGAGTCTTGCTTGTATTTTTATATACTTCCTTTTTTTTTACTTCAATGAGGATCATCTGAAAAAATAATTGCCCCCAAATGTCCTAAATTCCATGTCTAACTACTGCTATATTAAGCCTTACTTGTCTCAGTTCTTTAAGAATTTGAAGATAAACATAATATTCACTAAATAAATACATGGTATATTCACTTAAATATATAGCATTTGTGGCTTAATGATGGTGTTCAGGTTTTTCCACACCCTGCTTCATCTGCTGCTCTGTGACGTGACAGTTTATTCTTTGTGTGTACTTACGTAGGAACGGAAGGGCTCTGAGGAGCATACATTACCCTCATTACAGAGTTAGATAATGAAGGACCAGTCTTGGGTCAGAGCCCAAATGTTTCTATTTTACTGAGAATAGTTTGTTATCTTCCTGGAGGACCTAATAAAGTGTTACTGTTAAATGTTTCTGAGCAGTTCTTAGGGACTTTTCCTGCTACCCCCTGTTTTATTTGACTTAGTTGAAACAATGTCTCCAATTGAATTGTGATGAACCCAAGATTGGTGTCTACAGAACAAAGTAATAAGCTCCTTAAGAGAAGAACTTCCCTTTATAATCTTACATCTTGGCAAGCGTTACTAAAACTCTTTGGTTTGCATTTAAATAAGATGCAAATTTAATTCCTTTACATAAGGGAAAATAGTAGACCTAGAATTTTCAAGATCATTCTCTAACCTGTGGGGTAATATCTGCAGACTTGTAGAAATGCTGTTTTGCTGCTAGCATCTGGTCGGTGACACACTGTTATTTCCAGATACACTATCAACCAGTTTTAAATTTAAAAGGTACATTATGTCCATTCTTTTTCAATAGAAGTAAATGCGTAGTTCTCAGTCATGATCTTAGAAGAACTGAAATACAATGAAAATAATCATTTTTGCCATCTTCTTTTCTATAATTAATGTTAATTATACTTAAATGGAAATGCCTTTGCTGAGAATTCTTCCCTAAAAACATCTCTAAGGATATCCCCCTCATGCCCCCAATCCTGTTTTATTTGGATAATCAGAAGATTAAAAAAAAAAAATGACTAGACCTTTTAGTGTAATAGTAGCAATGACTCAGTATATTTCATCTGAGATTTGGTGTTACTAAAGCAGGAGGAAACAAATCCTAGTTCCCTTCAGCCATGGAATCTGTAGTCCCCGTTTGTCAACTGCGCTTAGTTCTTTTAAAAAGGTGAAAAGGAGACCTTGAGGGCCTGGCAGCCCAGGAAAACCAAACACTGCGCAGGAAAGGTGTTAAGTCAGAAGATAATTGAAAAATAAAAATGAGAAAAAACGAACATTCACCAACGACCTGAAAATCTAGTTCATTTTATTTCTCAAACTTTTCTGTTTGATGTCAAATACACGGCCATAAAGTCATTTTGAACATTTTATGACTAACACCCAAAACCTACATTCTGTTATATTAACTTGGAGCAACACAAAGCTGAGCTCCATTTGGGCTTCTGAATTTGCCTTGTAAGTCACAGCTTTTCAGAATTTTGATTGTCTATAATGGCCATATTGTAAGGGAAAAGCTTTTTAAACTAGAGCTCCTCTTATTTGACCATCCCAGGTTCTCATTTGCCCCCAGGAGATGGGGAGGCAGGATTTTTACCAACTTAGAAAAACACAGAGCCCCCAGGGACGAACCACTTGTGTTCCTGAAGGTTACACAGTCTGTGGCAAAGTGGGACCAGAAAACAGAGCTGGCTTCCCACCCACAGGTATTTTCAACACACATCCAGGTCTTGGCTTATAATCTGCTTTCAGGTTTCAATACATTAGTGGACATTTAATGATGAGTAAAACATATGCCATCTTGATAAACAAAAAGGCACCATGGCTGTGCTCAGGCGATCCAGCCATTTCAGTGTTTGGGAATCTCCTTTCTCCTCTGCTTCCTACAGAAGAGGGAGCTATTTAATACCAATTAAAGATGCATTTAATACCTTCCACGGATGCTGAGCCATCTGTGACCAGTTCTGTTCAACTTAAATTTCTACAACGAATCTTATGCACCATTTCAAAGTTTATACTCATTCACTGTCCTCTTAAAAATATAAAAACTTTACCTACGTTACAATAGAAGGAAATTATTTGATGTATCAAATGTAGAATGTTATCTAGGCAAAAAGCCTCCCAGTTTTGAAAAAGGAGATGAGGGGAAAGGTTTGGAGAAGACGGAAAAGATGGGAAGGGGGCACAGTCGTGCAGTTCGTTGAGAGACTGGCAGAATGGATGCCATCTCCCCGCAGGAGCCCCGGTGCTGACCTCTCCTCGCCGCTCTCGGGGTCTGAGTCACCGGTGCCCGCTGGCCACTGCCCTGCGTCACCCGCACTCCAGGGTCCTCTCAACGTCACCTCCTTCCTGGGCTGCTTCCTCAGCCCTATCAGACATTTGCTCGTACCGTCACTGTCAGTTAAAGATGACTCAGTGAGCGGCTGGTGGAGACCTCAGTGCTTTGTCTTATCAAAGGGGAGAATTCCATCAAAGGAGGGAATTCAGTCAAGAGGAGTCTTGGAACAGTCTTAAGAGGCAGGAGTTCATTAAGCAAAGGAACTACACTCCGGAGACGGGTGGGGAGTGTGAAAACAGCCCCGCTAGCAGGGCTGCAGGTGTGTTCTTAAATGGTGGGAAGTCCCTCCCCAGGTCTTAGGTCATTCAAGTGATACGTTGACTGGCAGTTTTAGGTTATATAACCTTCTTCCTAGTGTGCAGGCACGTACCTGTATCTACCCAAGCAAAACCCATGGCAGGGAGCAGAGGGGAGAGGCAGAACCTCAATATACATTTATTGTAATTACGCTATAATGAACCCTGAGGTAGCCCCGTGTCACCTTCTGGGTCTTCGTGTGCCTGCGGGCACTGTGTCCAGACCAACTTGTCAGGCCCTCATAAGGCGGGAGACTGAACCATAAACAGGAGGGGTTTGGGACGTGCTCTGCCATCTGGCGACAGGGGGCAGGTGAAGAGGGGGAGGACCTTGTCCGGGACGGGGCGGACCCACTCCCGTCTGCCTGGCTACCTGACAGTAGGAAGGGAATGCTTGGACTAATGCCTAGAGGTTGAGGGTGACCTCACATCCCATCGCTAAGGTGACTCCATCCCTAGCTCACAGGAGGACACACTGATACATCCCGGGAGGGAGGCTGATGTGGAGAGAACATGAAAGTCCAGAGGAAAAAGCTGCCTTCCACTTGCACCAAAGGGAGGGGAGAGAAGGACTAGGCTGATGGTCAAGGCTGAGCACTCCCCATTCAACCTCCTTGAACCCCTGAATTCTCAGAGGGGTCACTAAAATGTATTCAGTGTTTGAAATCAGAGGATCTTAAAAAGACAAAAGAGCTGATGAAAGCGTTGGGCTTTGCACCCAGACTACCATGGCCAAGACGAGGCAGCCCCCGTGGGCTCTGCGGGAGTGAGACGGCCTAGGGAGCAGCACAGGGGCCTGCGCCGGGCCCCGGGGACGCTGGGGGCCTGCCTCACCGGGCCGGGAGTTGGGTCTAGGCAGGCGCACCCGGATCTCCGGGAGACGGGCGCCATCCCCTGTCCAGCAGGGCACAGCCGCCCGCGCCAGCCGGTGTCCGCCCACGCTTCTCCCGTCCTCATCTGGTAGCCGTCCCCGTCTGTGGGGCACGCGGCTTAAATGCACTTAGCGACGCCCCAGTAATTCTGCGCTGGACTTGCAAACGAACGTGAGGGGTCCTGCTGGTCCCGGGAAAAGGTCAGGAGGGAAAAGGGAAGAGAAAGGCAGCGGTAACACCCAGAATCCTTCAAGGATACCTGCCCTGCGCATCCCTGTGCTCTTGGGCCTGGTACTGCTATTTACTTAGCATTTTTTTGAAGTAATTTAAGTACTTTAAGAACTTGCATGCCTTCAGGAAAAACACATATATATATATTATATTTATTATTTTTTATTATATATTTATATGTATATTATAATATATTATATATATTTTATTATATAATTTTTATTATATAATTTTTATATATGTAGTATATATATGTGCATCCATATATATATATATATATATACACACATATATATATACTACAGTAATAGAGAAATATGTTTGCCAAGAAAATGCCCTTTGAATTTTCATTTATGACGAAATAAGGAATGAGATATAGTAGAAAAACACACCAGGGTAACCAAGCCCCAGAATGTTCCCCACCTCCAAGCCCTTCCAGTTGTCCCCACCCACTGGCTTCTCCCTTAGTACAATGGCCCTTGGTCACTCCGCACATAGGTGGGAACATGATCCTACCTAAACCATGTGACCCGGTAACTTGGCCGAGATGTTTGGACCACCAAGATTCTAGGAAAGGGGCAACTAGTCTGTAATCTCCCAGCCACCTAGGAAGGAGAAGGGTATGAAAGCTCATCCTAAACATTCCGAGAAAAGGAAACGGGATTCGAAGGACCTATCAGAGTCCCTCTTACAATAACTTGAATTCAGTTACAGGGAGAAAGTTGGGCATATGACAGGGGCAAGTGGAAGTGAAAGACACAAGAATAGAAGGCAGCGAGCAGACTCCCGCTGTAAAGAAAAGATGTCTTAAGGAAATAGAAGTTCAAGGGGGTGTACAAAAGGGTGAGTAAAATCCAAGAGATAAAAACTAAACGGTGATGTGTCCAGTGGCTCTTCTCTCTGAACTTGCCTTCCGTTGTTTCTGGCGCATCACAAGGTCATCCTCTGGGTGGTAAATTGCTTCTGCTTTTTAAGCTACCTATTTTAAGGAAGTGGAGTGGCTAGAGAGACTGTGGGCTAACGAAGAGAATCCAGAATTTCCCTTTAGAAAATGAACAAGTTTGTTTAATTACTTCCTTTGCTACTGTTGATCTTACAGGGAAATAAACAGCATTATTTGAATATTTTGGGATGGTTAAAATTTTAAATAAGATACTCAGGTTTCTATGACTGTACCCATATGCTACACAGTAAAAAAGGATATATTTGTCAAAAATTGAATTATCATTTCCACATTCAAATTATCATCTTCCTTGAGGATCTCACTGAACTACTCCTGCAATATTGTTCAGTGTTCAAAGTCAAGTATAAACTTGACAATATTTTTCTTGTACATTGGGGCTGCCTGCTCCTCTGTCCAACTGCTGGTTCTTACACAAGGAACTGAATTTACTTAACGGATACTTACTGAGAACACGTATGTGTAAGGTGCTCTGCTCAGGGCTATAGAGAATTTTGAAAACTTAATCTGATATTAAGAATCATCCCTCCCACTTTAAAAAAAAAAAATTCTTGACCCCCCAATCCAAACTTCCTGAATTTTAATTTCTAGGTAACAAGGGCCTGCATGACCATTACTTCCAGAGAAGGTGGAAAACACTGTCATAGGGGTAGAAAGATGTGCAAAGCTCAGTCCCTAGATTCTAGCAGTTCAAGAGTGGGGAGACTGAGGTGAGTCCTTACGAAGCTGCGATGTAGGCAGAGGAAGAAGCCGTCCCATGTGGTGGGGAGGGGGTAGTCGTGGCGAAAGACAGCTCAGTGGGCTGATGACTTCGCGTGGCATGCGCTGACTGCAGCAGGTCTGCATGAAGAAAGTGTGATGTTTGCTGGGACATGGGGAGAGAGCTCAGCGTAACTGGACTCTAGGATACATGTTTGACATAGGGGAGGAAAACAGAAACAGTGAGAGAAATATTGCAGAGAGAGGGTCTTGAGCACCAAGGTGAAGAATACTGTTCTTTTTCAGGGTACTTATGTGATTAAATCTGCTCTTTAGAAATGTTAATCTGCCAGAGGTAATTAGAAAAGGTTGAAGTAATTCAAAACAGTAACCAGAAGCCCCAGAAGGATGTTATTTCAGAGGACCAGAGAGGTGAGGATGGACTAGAAAGATCATCATTTATGTGAGGTCACTGCTCTTTGTACTTTATACGAAGTGAACTTTGTACTTCATCTTCACTGTCCTATTTATTTTTTTAAATGCAAATGCATTCAATATTTACTCAAGAAATATTTAGTGAGCATGTTCTATGTGCCAGGCACTTGGTAAGGCCCTGGGGTCCCAATCTTCACCTCAACAGGCTAATGTGGCAGCCACAGGAATAAATGAGCCAGCCCGGTGCACTGAGGGGGCTGCGGCAACTGGTAGGAGACTGGAAACAATTACTTAGGACATTCCTCTGGGAATTGACTGTATGGGTATTTTCTCCACCCTGATGTATAGTAAGGAGAGGGTCCTGGCCCTTTTCAGTGAGCATATTAGTCTCAGTTCCTTGAAGCCGAGAGATAAGAGAGAAGACTGAGCAGGCGGAACCTGGAGAGTGCCTGCGGCCTGTGCCTCCCAGGCGGGACTCCACTGCCTTCAGACACCGGCTTATTTGGGCTGCTGCTCACTGGGCCTACCCCTCTGGGCTGACATTATCCACAGCTGTGTTTAAATTCCCAAGATCCAGTCACCTTTCTGAACCATACATGAATGGGTTTTCTATTCTAATTTTAAAAACCAAAAACCAAACAAAAAAAGTAATGAGTTGAGAATTGGTTGAACTCTACTTGTCATGGAAAATGTTAAATGTACTAAAAAACCTGTATGTGTGGGTTTAAATACACACACACACACACAGTAGCTGCATCCACTATTCCAACAGAGTGATACAGAAGGTAGAGTGTAAATTAACAGTCCCTCCAGTCAGAACACCAGTTAAAGCCTCCAGCTTGAGGTAACCCTTAGCTTGAAACCACAAGCTAAGGATTCAGTTTTGGTCAGTGTCTTCCGTCATTGTGCAAAAGCACAAAGCCCCATCCACGGGCACACCGCCCCAGCCCACAGACCCACTGCCCCAGCCCACAGGTGCACCGCCCCAGCCCACGGGCACACCTCTCCATCCCACAGGCACACCGCCCCAGCCCACAGGCACACTGCCCCAGCCCATGGGCATACCACCCCATCCCACGGGCACACCGCCCCGGCCCACAGACACACCTCCACACTCCACACCGGCACAGATCCCCATGGCACGTGCTGCCCCACGTAGACTTGGGATCTTCTCTCAGCAGAGCCGACGGGCTCACCGCACGGTGTGCTCAGTCCCCACGTGCAGCTGTCCAGTCTTCACCCTTCCAGACTTCATCTCTGCAAATGTGAACAGAATCTGCAGAAAGCCCCCCTCATCGCACCTGCTGCAGGACACTGGGCTGTGCCTTCCGTGCCCTTTCCTGCCGTGGTGTGTGTCAGAGAGCAAGAACCTCCAGGCCCTAGAGGTCACGGCCTGGTGGCAGCCTCCTGTGTCTCACCAGATGACCTCTCGCTGCAGTGGCCGAGGGAAAAGCAGTCCGGGGAGACCTACCCGAGTGCCCTGCTCAGCGATTCCTTGTTAACCCCTAGGGCAGGTTTGGAGGCAAACAGGGTGAGACAGAGTAACTGAAGGGTACCTAATAACCCCATACATGGAACAACATGCCCCAAAAACTTCTAAGGCATTATGTACATATTATAGCTTTTTTTCTCTTTCTCCTTTTCTACATGGTTCAGATTTTTAATAAGCCCTTACACCTTTCTACTGAATACATGTGTTTTTAAGAATCAGATTGTGTTAAGGGGGTATATATTGAGTTTCACTTAAATATGTTTGAAATTCATGGAAGAAAACACAAGAGACCAATCACATGATTGTCTGTGGGGGGACTGGACATAGTGGGGGCAGGGTGGCTGCATACTCCCTTGTGGCTTTGGATTTTGAGCCGTGTAAAATTTTGACTATGAAACTAGTCAAAAATTAAATTAAAAACCCAATTAATTAGATAAGTGGGACTATAATGAGAGAATAATTCAGACATTAGTATATTCATTCAGCAGACATCACTGGCTATGCATTCCAGGCACTGTGCTGGATGCAAGGGACAGTGCGATGAATAAAACAGTGGCTGTCCCCACAGCTCTCAGTAACTCAGACCTGGATAGGATGCTTCCATAGCACCTTTTTAACTACTATTTGAAAAGCAATAAAAAAAAAACCTCAGGGAATTTTGTTGTCAGTGGCAGATACTCATGCTTTCCCCTAAAAGCTAAATTACTTGGCTAAAGGCAACTTGGCCTTGCATCAGGCTGGCCTCTTCATGACTGCGGAGGCAGGGAGCGTTGTACTTAAAATCATGGTTTTGGGAATCAGATGACATCTGAGTTTGACTCTCAGCTTTGTCACTACCTACTAGCTGTGGAACCGTGGGTAAGTTATTTTACATTTCTAAGCATCATACTGTCTGCAGAATGAAGATTCTATTGTTACCCCTCTCATAAAGTTGTTGTGGGGATTAAATTTTAAATGTACACACAGCGCTTTTTATAGTTGCTACTATTCCAGAGAGGAATCTTTGTTTTTCAACAATAAAACTAGTGTACTTGAAACCTCTTACCAAGATTTTGTTAAAATAGGATTCAATTTCTGCTGGCAGATTCCTCTCTAAGCTGCCTATTTTTTTCTTCCTACGTCTTTTGCTCCCCAAAATGAACATTTGACTGCAAGCTTAGCCATGATGTATAGTAGCTCCCCAGGAGAGGGGCACCTTCCAAAAATCCATGATAAATATCTCTTGGCTTTGTCACTCCACAAGCTCAAATCTGACTTTGTAGCCAAGGCCTAGGGCATTAACCTTCTTTGCAGTTTCGAGTCACACACTGTGCAGAAATCAATTTCTTTGGGGAAAATATAATACACATTGGAGCAGGTTAAAAGCCATGATTTTTATGTGTCTTCTGCAGAGGTGTTTTTTTTCATATTTTTAAACTTTACATTAAAAGAAGTCCATAGTGCCATGTAATGAATGGTGATGCATTTTACTACATAACTCAAAAGACCAAAGCAAAAGAAGCAAAGTCAAAACCAAATAAATTGAGAAAAATATTCGCCACTAATATAACATACAAAGTTGATCTTGCTAACACATAAAGAACTCCCACAAACAGAAGAAAAAACTCAACCTTATAGGAAAAAGACAAAGAATCTGAGCAGAAAGTTCATCGAAAAGGAAATGCGAATAGCTCTCAACATGAAAAGGGCAGCAACCTAAATTGATACATCAATTTTCATTTAAGATATTGACAGGATATAGTAACCACAATGTTGCTCATGTGAAGCTTGAACATAAAATTGTATATCAATGATACTTAATAAATTAAAGAAGATATTGACAGGGTCACAATAACACGAGCCTCCTAAGGGTGCTGTGAGGGTTGAACTGGCAGTGCGCCCAGAGCCCTCGGAGCAGAGCCTGTGCCGTGGGAAGCCAAGAAGCCCTTCTGTGCACCCTGGACTCAAGGCCAGTCCAGAGCTGAGAGCGGGCGCCACCGCGCAAGCACTGGAGAGGTGCACTGTTCTAACCAAAGTATCTATACGCCCTCCTGATGAAAGTATTTTGTTCACTAAATGCTTAATAAAAAGATGCAATATGTGGTCGTAATACCCTGAAGTAAAACCATTTAATTTTCCCAAAGCAATATTGCTTCCTCGGGGCTGGAGAGCTCGCCACTGCCCCTGCTGGAGAGCGGGGGAAGCACAGGAATAGCGATGATCCAAAACACTTGTCCAGCATCTTCTCATCCACCTGCCTCTGTATGCGGAGGCCGAACGGAGACCTGGAACAAGACAGGGTTCAGCTTCATGTGTGGGACCCAGGGAGCAGAAGGGGTCCCGTTGCTCCCCGGGAAACCCCAGCCGCCGCTCCCACCTGGGAGTGTGCACTCCGCGGCCCTGGCCCTCGGCCCGGCCGGGGTGCCAGCAACGTCAGCCCCGCAGGTTCCAGCCAGGATGGGCACCGGGACGACTTTCGGACTGACTATGAAAAAAAACGATGGAAAGCCATCATTTTTTATTTTTAGACCTTTCAAAATACACCAAATCCTGACTCAAACTTCCCGCTAATTTTAATTATTGTTCAATGCAGTGTCTGTAAGTTTTACTGTTACCACAGCCCACAAGTTATGTTATTAAGTGCAAGTTATAATAAAGGTCCAGTCAAACTAGTATATTACAATTTCTATAGCAGATGATTATGATACATTCGTATGAATAGATGAAGTTACAAACAGAAGTTGCAAAAGAAGTCTTTGAATAGCATTTGGTAGTGCGCTCTGCCAGCTATGGCGTCAGGACACTCTTCAGAGGAGAATGCCCGTGGGTGAACCCTGGCACCTTATAAGGTGCTAATGATTCCTAATGGAAAGAAAGTCATTTAAAGGAGTCCACATACTGTTGTATGTTGAAGCCAATAATCAGAGATTTAGTATGAGAAACAAGTAAGAGGTTTTTAAATTATTGTGTAGGAAGGTATTATTTAGATTTGCTCTACTTAGATTTTCTGATCGATTAGCAGGTCACAACCCAGCTGAGCTTACATTATTCCAAGTGCTGCAATGAGCCATTTCTCTCATTAATAAAATTCAGCGGTTCTAAGTTCACTCAGGCAGCTGTTGCATTTATCATACTTATATTTACAAATGACTGTAATGATCACATGATGTAGTTATTATCACTTTTTGGAAATGATCCAGGATTTGTTTTCTCAGAACTCCTGCGGGCTTCAGAACCTCCATTTCAAATGTAGACTATATAAAATATTTAGTGCATTTCAATTGAGGAGTGGAAGTACATTTTGACAATTGTTTAGATGAAATCAATATACAATAAGCCAGACATAGAAGCTCAGTCCTTTCAAGTCCCATTTATCACAATATCGGGTCATATGGAAGATTAAGATCCAAAGTTGGAGAAGATTGACTCACTATTATACTTTCTAATGGCGAGTGGTCAATGTTGTCAAGGGCTTGGATATATGCAAACCTTACCAGTGAATTTATTCTTCGATCATGATCCTTGACCCAAGTGTGGTCTATTGCTCACCTTCGCTTCTTCCTCACCCAGCAGCCACTTTTTGTCTTGGTCTTGCAGACTAAGGCTGAGTCAGATGAGTCTAAGCGTCCTAAGAATCTTAGGTCTGGCACAGTCCATTTCACCGGAGATGGGAAATATGCAACGACACTTTATGCATATTATCATCACCTCACCCCCTGCAGTCACATCTTTATAGCCTGAATCAACATTTCTTAAACCGAGACAAACTGTGAAGATAATGGAGCAATCAGCATTCAAAACCTTTCTAAGTCTTAGGTAACTGTGTTACATAGCTTTTAAATTACACCGTGATATGCTTTGACACCTATAGTGTAAAAAAATAGCTATATCATAGTAAATGCACCAATTCAAGAAGAGAGGAATGAGGGGTTAAATGTTTGTTTGGGGGAACAGTGGTGATGAGAGAGTCGCGGAATTCCTGCTAGAATTAACAAACATCAACTCCTGCAGGAGTGCTCACGCCTCCGTTTCTTCTCCTCTGCAGCCCTCCCGCCACCCACAGGGTGTTCTCTCATGTTCCTCCACATGTTCAGACAGCTGTTCAAGACAAACTATTCTGGATTTATGGATTTCCCCATAAATTAATCACTCCACAACAAGAATACATCAGATTAAATTATCCTAATCATAAAGGCTCCTGAGATAGAAAAAAGTACACAGAGAGAGAGAGAGAGAGAGAGAGAGAGAAATACCCTTCCTTCTCCCTAGGATTTCCTTCGCATAGTATATGAATTATTTATGATTGTGTATCAGTCAAGAGCCTTCAGTAATGAAAATGTCTAAGCAGCAGTATGCACAAAAGTGTTTATGATAGTTGTTTTTACTAGAATGGTTTTGCGAAGGTGGTTTTTGGCCCTTGTATATGTAGTGTATTATATTAATCTCTTTTTCAAGACTTTATAATTTCAAACACTAAATATGTATATAGCTTTAACTCAACAAAACAATAGCTTTTGGGAGGTAGAGTATCATAGCTTTTCCAAAAAACAACTCCTTAAAGCCAAGGTACAGACGCAATTTGTTTATTCATAATTTATTCACAGTAGGGACTTGATCTGAAGCTAGTAATTAAGCAGTTACTTTCTCTTCAGTCTGGGCTATTCACAACATTTTTTAATTATTCATATTTATTATTAGTCTTATTATTAGACTTAGGAAAATAATGTCTACAAAACAAATAAGCTGGTGCCAGCTTAGAGGAACCAGACACACTTGGGAAGCAAGTGCCAGTATTCAAACCAGTTTTCCGAGGGTTACACAGTTTTTGTGAGAAAGATGGTGTGAAAGGGGATATGTTGCTGTCACTACAGTGACACTGAGGGACACAACACATCTTTTAAAAGTGACTCCTTAAGAGTAATCTATCAGTTATTTTGTGATTATTTCAAGTACAAGGAGTGGGCCAAAAGAATATACCCAGAATAAACGAATTTTGGTTTGTTTCATTTTTTTTCAGGCACAACCCAAAATGTGCAAAAATGAAAAATAGTGACATTAAGATAATGGCATTATGGGTGATTTGAACACCAACTCTCACTTTAACCATTCAAGATAGGCAGATGCATACTTCTTACTGATTTTATTCAATTACTATTATAGTTAGTCAAGGTCCTAATCTGTTACCAATTCTATGTTCCTATTTATAATGAAAAAGTTAAAAGACCAGGTGGGCTGTAGAGATGCAAAATTTTATAGCAGTGTTGGGAATGGTGATACATATACATGAATGAAGGCTATGAATAGAAGTTGCAGAACAGAATGTCAGAGTCCTTTGAAAATGAATTCTGCTGGCTGTCTACACCTACATGCTGTTCTCTGATCCTCAGGCAATAATCAATGGTCTTGGCAGGAAACTCAGTATCCGATAGAAGGCTGATGATACACATGCAAGTTCTTAGGCATAAGTCACCCCCTTTCTACGTGGCCCCTCCAAGAAGTGGACATCAGGAGGCATGTGTATAACATGTTCCCCACACAAATAATCAGGGACCTTCAGGCAGGCTGGAAGATTGCTTGGTTGGGCAGATGGGTTTTCAGTAGAGTATTTTCCCTCCTTTATGGGAACTTGTCAGTAAAGTCTTTAAGATAGGAAATATTAATCATTACATTGAAAAAAAATGCCACCAATTCTAGATGTCCTCACTGTGAACAGGCTACCTAACTTCTTGGAGTCTCGTTTCTTTGTTTAAAATGAGGAGTTGGACTTTATAATCGCCAAGCATCTTTTCAGTTCTGTGGTTCTGAATCCAGATCTCTTACCTCCTTAAATGCATAGATCGCCTAATCACTAGCACAAGATCTAAAAGAAGGCCTGAACGCTTTCATAACTGATTCCTCATCTTACACCCAGGGGCTCCTAGGTAGCATGTGCCTATGAGTATAATAAAGAGCCTCCTGAGTCCCAAAAGTCACTACACTGTGCCTTTTAGATGGGCCAAGGGACTGAGAGAGGACTCCCTGTAATTATATGAGACTGTGATAATTTCCAAGAGCCTACATTCATCAGTGTGCATATTGGAAAGCAGGGCTTCCTACTTTCCAGATGGCACAGAGGGTGATTGGGGGATAATTCTGGTGAAAAATGCAAGTTACACACAAATAGAGCCCTTCCAAAGAAGGGGGACAAAGTAATATTTTCTCTCAATTATAGTTCTATACGCCAACTCCTGTATTTTACATACCATGAGGATGCAAATGTTCCTTTCGGGAAAAATGTTATTAGAGATATTGGCAAGAAAGGATGCCAAAGGCGGAATGCACATCAGCTATTTTAATAATACAGAGGGCCAACTGCTTAGTCTTTGGGGGGTGACTCTAGCTAGCAATTGGATCCCTCAAGTGTCAATAAAACAAATGTTGATTACACCCAAGCTAAGAATCTGTTGTAAAACAGAGACAACTTTTTTTCCCTAACATAAATTTTTCAAACATGTGACTTTGGGATTATATTTGCTTATTTTCTGTTTTCATAAGACAGACTTGTTTTCAATTATTATTGAGAAAATTTTAAATTCTGGCTTCAAAAGAGTTATCTGCAAAGACGGTGGCTGTCTCTGAAATGGTGTGGTTTTTTGCTCTCCATTACCCATGTGCTGGTGTTCTCCCAGCACGGTTAGGACTTCTCTTTTACCCAGTGTTCCAAGTCAGAATTTCTATACTTAGTGCTGCATCAGGCACAAAAGAAACTTTAACTTAGTTCACAGGAATCTCAGCATTTCGCCAATGTTTCATGACTCAAAAATGACCTCAGATATAAGACTACGTATTTCATACCACTCCTTCCAAAAATGTCCATTTAGCATGCATTTGCGTGATACTCCAGATTAGGTCTTGGCAGTCGGTGGGTAATTTTAAAGTAAAAATATGCTTTGTGAGACCACAGATTGTCACTGAAGGACAATTGTTACCATCCTAATAAATCCTAAAAAGCCTACAGGATTTCCCTGTGAACTTACAAGCTGGAGTTGAAGAGAACATTTGCCAGCTAAATCCCCAAAGTCAGGGTCCAAAATATGAACCTGTGGCGAGAAGCTCTGAAGGTTGCCCGGGCTGCACTGGCCAGAGTGAGTGCCCCATGCAGGGGCTCGAGGCGGTGAGAGCTTGGGAGGTGGGAATAAGACAAGGAAATGGTTTTGTTTGATCTGACCTTTTATCATTGGTAACAGTCTCTCTGTGTGGTCATCTGAGAGCCTATATATAACTTTTTAAAAATTACTTAAGCGATATAAAAGTGTGGTAATAGACAAGTGACTTTAAAGCACTAATGATGTTCAATGCTTACATTTTGCAGTGTTGTAGGGAAGAGTATTCAAAGAATTTTATATGTATTTTCTCCTCTGTTTTCAATGCTATGAGATGGACAGGAAGGGCACCCACACGTTTTACAGAGAGGGATGCTGAGATGCACAGGGGTTAAGGAACTAGCTCCAAGCGACAGGGCTAGTGATGAGTAGATCTGCAGGCCCACCCAAGTCTCATTTCCATCCCCCAAGCGCCGTTCATCACCTTCCCTGCTTCCGAATTTCTCAAAGGAGTCATTGTCATCTTCCTCAGCAAATGAGAGGCTCTGAGAGAATCAGTGTATCAAGCGGAGAGCAGATCTGAGATGGGACCCTCCATGATTGTGACTCACTTTTACATTCAAGCCATTTGTCTGAGAAGCAACTTGGACTCCCTTTCCAATGACCTTATTCCAAATAACACAAGAATTACAGTTCTGTTTCACAGCATCATGTTTTATAATTTTTCATTTTGAAAGCTTATGTCCATGGTCAGGTACAAGCTACACTGGTAAATGAATGATATACTTGTCTGTGTCTTCTTAACGGCAGGCCCGTTCAATGCATTTCCCAGCGGCTCATTACCCAGGAGAGACCGGAGGGCTGGCAGCGTGTGTGACCTCATTTTCAGGATGCACTATAGTCCGTCTAACCCATTAGCTATCTAAGCCATCTCACTGTAGAACAACTCAGAATGTGGGGGGTAGTGGGGGAGTGGGAAGGGGGCTGTGTTAGGCAACAGCCTCCAAACAGGACCTGTACAGGTCAGTGTTAGGTGGGTCTGAGCAGATGGCATCCTTGGTAGAGCCTGTGGCAGAAATCTGCAAAATGCCTGGTACTTGGTTCTGGCAGGGTTTCTGTGGCACGTGTCTAAGGGCTGAAACAGCAAGGCTCTCATTTCTCTGCATCTGTCTCAGCAAGAGCCAGTGCTGTTGGAGTCAAAGCTTGCTCTGTATCCACAGGTGCTCTGTCTTTTAGTGACTTATTTTTATCACTTGCCATTAGTTTTCAAAGAGTGATTCCTTTTACTCTCACTCTTCACATCCCTCCTTTGCTCTTGGAACCTGTTATGCTTTATCCCCGAGGACAAAAAGCAGCTGGAAATAAGAGATGCTCCCACTCTCCTACATCCCTCCTTTTCAGACATCAAACACGAAAAAGTGAAGGCTCTGAGCAAATCGCTGCCATAGGAGTTTGATGGTGATGATTCTCTTGGTCATAATTATAACAACACAAACAGGGATTTGATGGTACACATGTGCAGACACACGTACACTCCTGCGAATACGTGCTCCCTGTATGAAATACCCTCTGAAATGATTGCCAGTCGATGATAGATAATCTTTTCAAGAAGAAAAGAGGCATGTGTGGTGGAGTGCTCTCAACAGCTCGCCGACATCTCTGAAGCGGATTCTGTCAAGAACACCGAAGCGTCAGCCTGGAAGCAGTGCACTCACCCTCTCGAAGCCTGCCTTATTGAGCACCTATTTATTCTCTTACATATTCATAAAAATCATTGTTGTCCTACCTCAGGGAATTTTCCCTGCTTCATTAAATCCCAGATGTTGGAGCAGAAAGGAAACAGACCAACTGTATTGTTTTTCCCACAAGGCAGCTGCCGCCCAGAGGGAAAGTGGCTTTGCTGAGGCCACGTGGCGACAGCCAGCTGGGGCCTCCGTCCAGTTCCCCGTCCACCCGGCCGGCCGCCTCGTGGGGAGCAGAGTCTGAAAAGCATTTCCTTCCGCGGATGCATCTAGGCCACTGCTGGGTGTCTGGCCCGAGACAAGGCTGTGGGGAAAATGCAAAAGGAGTCAGATAAGATCTAGTCCTTGACTGCTACCGAATTCCTGATATTTTATTTAAAGACAGATGGTGATAAAATATTTTGTGTAAAATGAAAAATATTTTTCTTTTCCTATGTTTGTTGATGTCACAGGAAACTAACATCTGACACCCCTAACGATGCTACTCACAGGACAGATACTCTTGAAACCGAACAAATGCCTTTGAAGGCCAGAAAAGAATAATTTGACAACATCATAGAGAGTTTACAGAAATTAAAAAAAAAAAAACTGTACACATTCTATTTAGGAAATCTAACACTAAATTCAGTAAATCTCATTAAACATCTTCCATTCTGTAACTAAATTATATTTAGAAATTTATGGGCATAAACTAGAAATGGGGTTAACTTACCATGTTGTTTGTGTTCCAGTGTCCAGACAGGTAGAACACACTGGGCCAGTTAGATTTAGACAAAAGTTACAGGTAACAAGTCCTGGTTTCTTCTCCGTCCTTTTGCATTTCTCAGGCGCAGTACCAATAGGCAGACATGCTCTCGCTGTCAGTGAGGACGCCCGAAGCTCGCAGGCCAGGGCCCGCCGCCCTCCCCGGCCCCAGCACACGGAGGGGCCGCCCGCAGGATGGGATCTGAAAGACGCCTCTCCTGACCGGCTCTCCCTCCTTCTGTGCACCCCTCTTTTTGATCATCTGTAGTTTCAGCTTCGCTTTGAGTGGCCTCAGGTTCAGTGATATCGGCAGAGCATTAAATTCACAACAGGAGCAGAATCTGAATAGGCCCTGGGTGACGGACCCAGAGGGATGCAATCTATTTCCCTGCAAAAAAAAAAGGCACTCCCTCCATCCCCAGGCTCTTTGAAGGTTTTCCCATGAATAAAATCTGGCCGCTGAGGGCCCGCACTGGCTGCAAACCCACAGTGAAAGCTTCCATACGGAGGCATTTCCCCTACCTGCTTGACTCTCTTTCTGCTTCGTGGTCCTTTAATGCCCCCACAGCCCTTTCTTTGTTAAGCAGAATAACAGTGACCATTTATTTCACACCTACTACATTACAGGCACTGCACTAAACCTGCATGTTCCTAAAATTCCACACCAAGAATACCAGGTAAACATTTGTATCCCAATTTAGAAAAGCGGTCGATCAACTTAACCAGAGTTCCGTGAGCAGCCAGGCGGTGGGGTCCGGGTGCCAAGGCCCAGGCCTGCGAGCACCACGCTCACCCGACAGTGACAGCTAAAGCTTTTGTATGTTTTTCACACCAGCTTTGGCTTTCCACCATCACTGAGCCATGCTTTACACTTGCCCCATCCATCCAGAGGGCTCAGGGCACTGGTAAGTGAACCTAAGTCAAGTCCAGTCAATTTTAGGGAAAAATCCTAAAACACAGCTGTATTCATTTTCTGTTGCTCTGTAACAAATCACCATAAACTTGGCCCGCAGGTCCTGGCCCTCTGCACCTTCCCACCCCTCCCAGTCCCTGCCCCCCTTCCTCCGGGTTCCTTGAGGACCTGGCACCTGATTCACAGCCCTCCTCTTGGCCGGAATCCTGCCATCGTCCCAGGGGATGGCCATGTTCAAGTGCAAACCCACCCAGCGCCCTGCTATCTCACCTCTTCATCTCCTCAACTCTGCATCAGAGCATCCTGGGCTGACGGGGCCCCACAGGATGTCACCATTATATAACGTGGCTCCATCTCGGAAATGCAAACGCTTCCTGAGCACAGCCATCTCTCTGTCCAGAACCCCCCTTCTGGCTCCCTCATTCCCAGGCCCTGGGCAGACCTCTGGGAGAGACCCTGGCAGGGCCTCCCCCGTAGCTGCTGGTGGCTCAGGCCTTCTCTGACCTGCACCCTGTCATTCTCATCCCTGCCTCCACCTTCCCATGGCTTCTCTTCCGTGTGTAGCAGTCTCCTCTGCCCCTCTCTCCTGCAAGGATACATGTGATGACACTGAGGGCCGCCTGGGTAATCCAAGGTGAGCGTCTCCTTTCAAGATGCTTCACCACATCCGTTTTGCCATTATAAGGTCATATCCACACATCTCAGGGATTGGAGAGGGAACGTATTTTTAGGGAGCTATTTTTTTCAGCCTAGTGCAATCACCAGTATTTCCAATTCCTTTCCTCTCTGGTTCTTCTCTGCTGTCCGGAGAAGCCTCACCCTTCTTCCCGCCCACCCCCGGGGGGCTAACTGCTGCCGAGCAGCACCGCACACTCTCACGGGTGGATGCCACTACACATTCGCAGTCAACAGTCCAGGGAATCAGATTTGTCCCTTCCTTCTGGATTAGACCACGCTTTTGGAGTCTGGATTAGACCCCAAGGTCATAAATGAGCAAGAAAGAGGTCTGGGATTCACTTCGAACTTATGTTTACTTTGATTTATTCCAACAAGCAGTGCAAAAGATAATGTGACGTCCAGTGGACGTGGGCAGACATGGTCCCCGTTCTCCCTTCATGTCGTGGGTTCCCCAGAAGTGCCGTGGCCTCGGCAGCTCTTTGGAGGGGACAGACCTCAGAGCAAGAGCCAAAGCACACGGCTCGCTGGCTTTCATACGCCCAACGAGGTCGGCATCCAGACCATAGAAGGCTGCCTGAGGAAGTTGCCAGGAAGCCACGTCATCTGGGCCCAGGGTCTGTGTCCTGGGTCTTGTGGTCCCTGCTGTGATCTTGTAGTTCCGGGGGTCTGGGAGTCTTCTGTTTCTGCTCCCCTGGAGGCTGGCGTACCGGCTTAGCATTGAGTCTCCAGCGCTTTTGCACTGTGCTCGGAATGGGGTCTGAACTCCTCAGCATGACCCCATCACGTTCCTCGCCGCTCCTCACCACTGACACTTACAGACCAGGACCCCCCCACAGGTATTCATTTTTCCCTCTGGCCTCTGAGTCTTGGCCCTTGCTAATCTCCCCGCATGAACTGGCATTCTCCCCTCCTCATCTCCCCTGCTGATTCCCACCCCCCATCACAAGCAGGCCCAGCAGTATGTCTTCCTGGAAGCCTCTGCACCCCTTCCTGGTCCTCCTCCAGCCCCGCCACTAGCCCCCTTGGCTGCCCTAGGGGCCCCTCTCTGTCTGTCCAAAGCACAGTGTTTCTCTGCCATAGCCTTTTTTCATGCCATTATCTAATTAACATACTGATAACAATCTGCCCTCTTACACTACAGAGTCCTTGTAGGCAGTTGTATATATCCCTAGAATTTAGCACAGCAACATCGCTCCATAAATATTGGATGAACAAATTAGTCATCTGTAGGATTTACAAACTAGAGTTGTTCATTCATACAATGCCAGCAATGAGGAGCGTGTCAGCCCCACTGTGCGCTGCAGGGCCAGGCTGACGCCGTCCATGCGTGGGCACCATGCAGTGCTTCCAGAAGGGATCTAAACTCCTCCTGACCACAGCCACCTCTCCAGCCAGGTTGCTCACTCTCTCGCTCCCTTATGCCGGAACCTTGTGAGCACCTCCATTCCCTCCCTGCTGGCACTGATCCTGATCTCTGCCATCTTCTGAAGGGAAGGAATACGGATACAGGAGCATGTGTGGTAAAACCCCAAACAGAAAAGTGAAAGACTGGAAACCAGAAAAGCTGAGAAACAGTTGGAGAAGCTAATGGTGTTTACTTTGGGGAAGGGACAGTTGCAAAGCTTCCTGCAAGGAAACCCTCACATGCCGGAGGCAATGCCGTGTGGCTCCCGTGGAGCTGAACAATAGTTCAGAACTCCCTACCAGTCAGAAATGGAACGGCTGCCTTAGGAAAGAGGGACTGGGGCCGCAGGAGAGCTGTGAGGACCGCGGGAGCGCCAGCCTGGAGGTTTTCTGCAGACTCTCAACCCTGACGCTCCAAGATTCAAATTAGCCGGCATCCCAGGCACTTCGCCGCTTAGCAGTTCTGGAACGTTCCTCAGCCCTGCCGAGCCACGTGGGGGTGCACAGCCTCGAGGAGCCCACTCCCAGCCAAGCCCGCCTCTGCCAGTTGAGTGGAGACAATTCCAGCCAAGTCTTTCAGCATGATTGGATTTCTTCTCCCCTCCAACTGTCTGTCAGTGATTACAAAATTGTGTATTTTGCTTTGTAAGACTGTGACAAACTGTCTTAAGAGTGATGCGGGAAAAGCACGTACTTATTTTCCTCAGAAGCCTTAGGTAAGATTCTAGCCGCTTTCTCAGCTGATATCATGCTTTCCGGTTTGTCCATAACATCATCATTATTCTTTAGCTTACATGGTTGATTTATGGCTCCTAATATCTTTGCAGTAATGCAGTTGGTAATTATAGTCATTCCATTGATTTTCATAAAGCTACTTTATTTCCTATGAAACCCCCTCTAAAGCCAGGGAATCATGCCCTCTTGATGCCCAGCTGCTTGGGTGGTAATGTGAATATTCAGACAGGGCTCATTGGCAGCTTTGGACACCGTTTACTCTGGGGTGATATCCTTAAATCCCTAATGAATATATCCATTATTAACTGTGGGTTGCTAGCCAGTTCACACAAATGAACATTTACTGTCTCTGGTATTTTATGTACATAAAATTGGACCAAAGGTGTCCAAATAAAAATGATCCTATGGAGCAAGGAAAGAATTAGCTCACTTTCCAAAAAAACACATACAATTATTAACTTTTATGAAAGGAAAGTCAAAACCACTAAGAGAAGAAAATGATAGAAACAGACACTGACATTTAATCTCTCTCTGATAAAAAGCCGTAGTCTTTCGCTTGGGGTAAGTTTTCTTGATGGATTTGTACAGTATTAAGCTGCTGGATTTGGTCTCCTTTTAACCACATGAATGTTTTCCCTGTGAGGCCCATAAGATGCTTTTAAAAGTGGTCATTTTACTCACGCTTCATGGGCCTGGTGTATTTGCTGTCATTTGCTTAGCTTGCCACCATCAATACTCAGAACACAGCTTTAAGGCTGGAGCAGAACAGGTCACTGATCAGCGCTGCGAAGAGGAGGTGACTGGATTCGTGTGGTTATGGTACAGAAGCGCTGTCCAGGTGGGCATTGTCCAGTCTCTGCAGCTCTGCTGAAAGCTTGCTCATCGGCTCTGCTGTGCGATGCGACAGAAAGGGCCCTGCATTTGGCCTCAGAAGGACGGCTTTGCTTTCAGCTCTGCCATGAACCAGCTGGGGAATGATGCTCAAGCCAAAACTTCCCTGCATCTGTGCCTCCTCTCTGTAAAGCAGAGGTAACAATTCTTCTGTCCACCTCACCGATTTGTTATAAGAATCAAGTAATACAGAGAAGCGAAATCACTGGATAAGTAATGTCACTGATCAAACATATGGTCATCATATTTATCATCCAAGATGACATGGGAAAAGATTTAATATTATTCACAGCAGGTAAAGGAAAATGATATATATATATATATGTATATATACATATACATATATATATATATATACACACACACAGATGAGGAAAAAAATGTTCACATGTAAATTCATACAGGTCTGTGTTGCATTCATAGGAATTTTATGTAATTTAAGTCTGGGTCAGTCTAATAGGAATTTGACAAGTCTCCCCAGATTGTGCTAATGACGAATATGTTACACAGCTCCAGACAAGCAAAAACACAGGAGGGGCAGGAGCCAGACAGGCCATCCTCTGAATGAATGTACGGGTCTCACAGCGCCACGTGGCTGGGACTGGTTCTCACACTTGGCTGTGACTCCCGTGAAGCTAACGGTTGTGTTTGTGTTCCTCATCCCTAGTCCCTGGCAAGGGCAATTTCCCAGCCTACCTGTGAACCAGACCACCTCCCTCCATGTTCACTGAGACCAGGAAGTGCACATGACCCCAAACGGCCTCGAAGGTCAGCCCCGGAGCCTCCCAAGAAGATGGCAGATTGTGAGGCCCCTCCCCACACCTCAGCCTCTCCGCTGGGGCCCAAGAATCTCCATTCTAAAAGTTCCCTTCATCATTCTTACAAGCCCTAAGGCATGAGAAGCACATCGGAGAGTATGTTTTAAAGGCTCTTGTAGTCAGTCTCCAAGTAACTCAACAGCCAGTTTAGTAAAATGTTTTTACTTCTCAGGAAAATGGCAAAGACTTGGGTTTGAGAGCAGCTTCCAGTTCTTCCCCAGAGCATGACCTTAGGTGGGTCACCAATCAAAGCCTCATTTGTAAAATGGAAATGGGAGCTCCCTCCTGGCAGGGTTGTTGGAAAGGGCCACGAAAAGAGTGTCTGAGGAAAGGCGGCGTCAGCTACAAAAGGTGTGCCCGTCGTGGTGCAGCTGCTGTTTGTGAGCTGTTGGCATGGCGGCTGCCTGCCCCGTCAGACGCCGGCTGGCAGAGACAGGCGGCCACGAGACAGTCCACACACCCGGGAGCCCAGGTCGGCTGGCAGCCGTGAGAAGCACCTGTGCACCCCAGGGCCTCCTTCCCCTGCAGGCTTACTATGAAGAACTGGACCCTTCTCTCAAGCATTTCATTAAAAAAGTAGGATTCAGCTCTATCATAAATTAACAATGTATATTTGCTAAGGTTCCCCTGGCCAGACACTTTATATGCACTGTCCGCTCTACTTCTCAAAAAAAAAACCTTATGAGGTAGTATTATTGGCATCTTTACCCACTTTTTACAGAAGATTTTTGTAAAAATCACAGAGAAATTAAGAACTTGCTCCAAAGCGTACTCTCAGTCCGTGGCAGAGCCAGGGCTGGGTCCCAGTGGTGTGACCCCAGCACCTCGTTACACAGCTCATGAGCGTGATTAACGTGTTCTGCGCTCCTTCCCTCCCATTCTCCTCTCAGACAGCCAAGGCACAGAGAAGGCATGGATGCATCTGTCCTCGGCACGGCCAGCATCCTTCCACAGCACTGCGCTGACAGCTGCACTATACAGCCCTTCTTTTCTTCCTTTAGACTGTGGTTCATACAGAAATAACAAAACTATGGTCTTGATTGTATGAGCCCTAGTTCAGGAAACTCTTGATACGCAGCCACAAAAGAGAATTACTAGAGAACCCATTATGAATCTGCAGCTAGGATGCAATGCCTTGAGTGCAGGAAATCACTGGAGTGTGAGCCTCTGAATGACGTGAGCTGAGAGCTGAAAACTGATTAGAGGTTTCTCAAGGATAAAGCTGCAAGCTCTTCTGCTGGATATAAAAATAAGGAACTTTCAGTTCCCATAGAATATTTCAGTATCTAATTAAGTTTCTCAAGGGTGACTCAGAGTCCTGACACATTTTCTTTTCTCCTAAAAGGCAAGGTTTTATCCATCATCACTGATTAATACCCAGAGACATTCTTCATAGCCCCATCCAACAGTCAGCGATGGCAAGCTGGGTGGCAAGGGGCTGGGAATGCACTCTTCCCTGAACTGGAAGAGAAGCCGGGAAGGTGGGGCAGAGCAGGAGACAGACCAGGATGAGACGATCAAATGACAAAGTAAGGAGCCCACAGAAGAGCTTGTAAATGGCTAGTGAAGGTGGCGGTTTCGCCTTCCTCTCTAAAATATCACCTGCTAGCAATAAAGAGTATGACAGACAGAAATGCAAATTCTCTCTTCACTGAAACTAAAAGGTATATATAACCTCAAACTGTAGTATTAAAGGAAGAGCAGTCTGAGGCAGTGAAGGTCAAGATGAGGACTGAAAGGTGCTGAGAGAGAATGCCCTTGGCCCCAGAGCCCAGGCCCCAGGAGGAAGCACAGTCCTAGGAAGTGGCCTGAGCCAAGGGAAACAGGAAAAACTTCAGGATGGAGGAACAGGAAGGGTGTGGACAGGAGAGTGGTGGGCACTTACTGAGACCTGATTTGGCACAAAGGAAAATTCCAGAAGGTGGGAATGAGTCAAGAATCATACAGACAGGTTAAATGTGGGAAGTAGTGGGTCAGTGAGACGGGATGGAGAAGAGGCACCCCAGGAGGGGCCTTGTGACCACCAAGGCCAGTAAAGAAGAGAGAAATCAAAACTGAAATAATTCACGCATTTAACTCTATGACGTAAGGAGAGTCCCTGGAACATGGAACCATGAAAATGCTGGACAGATGAAACTGTGAGAAAAATATATCAGCATGTATTCATAAGTTTATTAAGAAGCAATTATCACTATAAAATGGGAACTCAGAGCAGAGAGATAAGAAGGATGAAGCATGGTGAGAAAATGGTGTGGCAGCATTCAAGGAAAAAGAGAAAAACAAAATTACTACAAAAATGAAGGCTACATTGAGAGCAGAAAATAGACAGTAAAACTACCAAAAGGGGCATAGTGGACAGGATTGAGCTATACAAGCACATGAAATGGAAATGGAGAATTTCAAATAATTACAGATAAAATAATAAATATAGGAGATAGAAAAGGAGATCTAACATAGTTCTCTTCTGCACCCCACCCAAAAAGAAACTCTTTAACTGAAATAATAGAACAGGAAAAATACTTAAAGATATAATTCAAGAATACTTTTCAAAAATAAAAGCAGATTTGAACTTACATTTGAAAGTGCATGCCATGTTCCAAGAAAAAAAAACCCCACAAAACCATCAACACTGTGACATAACCTGGTAACGTTGTTGGGCTTCAAAGATAATGAAAGAATTATTTGTACCTCAGACAAAACATTAATTTATTAAAGGAAAAAAAATCTTGTGGCTTCAGACTCTAGAAAATAGTATAATTGTCTAAAAGCCAAAAAAATTAATAAGGAAAAAGTATATGACCCAGGAATTTATACTCAACAAGTTATTGTTCAGAAAAAAATAATCAGGAAATACACCCATCATGAGTATCTCTTGAGGAAATTATGAGAGGACACATTTTTGCCATACAAAGGAGGAAAAGTACAAATGGCAGGCTGGCAATAAGCCCTCAATACCTGTGAGGGATAAAACAACAGCAAGTGTGAGGAGAATGGTTGAAGAACAGAATCCAAATGCTCTAAATGTGGACAATATTATCAAGACATAATAAAATCATGAGGAAAAGAGAAATGAAGGGTAAGTGATGAGTAGTATACTGAATTCACCGCCTTTTATAGATGGGGATAAAAATATCAATTGAAGATAGTAAACCCATAAGAAAAGGTGTAAGTGTATTATATGTAAAGGTATGCATAAACTTACATCATCAGCCTAAAGGGCGGTGCAGGCAAAAGAGGAAAGAATGGAGATTTTAGATATAGTAATTTTTTGGAAATATAGTAATTTCATTATTTCTCACAAAGATAAAATTTGAAGATTAAATATAATATAAACTCCTTGGTAAACTAGGAATAGAAGGGAACTTCCTTACTCTAATTGAGAGTGTCATGATTGACCCCTGAACAATGTGGGGGTTGGGGACACTGACCCCCACACAGTGTGAAATCCATGTATGACTTCTGCCTCCTAAAAACTGAACTACCAAAATCCTACTGCTGACCAGAAGCCTTTCTGGTAATATAAACAGTCGATTAACACACATTTTATGCTGTATTCTTACAATATAGTAGCCAGAGAAAAGAAAATATTAAGAAAATCAAGGAAGTGAAAATACATTTACAGCACTGTATGGTATTTATTGAAAAAAATCCGCATGTAAGTGGACCAGCACAGTTTAAACCCACATTGTTCCAGGGTCAACTGTACATATATATACAGCATATATATACTTTATCCTGGAATATTGAACGCATTCTCTTTAGGATCAAAGATAAGACAAGCCTGCCCACTATCATCACTTTTATTCAAAATTTTCTAGAGATATTAGGATTGAAAAGGAAAAAACAAATCTGTCATTATTTTCAAATGATACCATTCTCTGCATAGAAAATACAGAAGAATGTAGCAGTCTTGCTGGGTACTAAACCAATATTAAGAAGACAATTGCTTTTCTATTCACCAGCTAGAAAAAATATATATATAGGATAAGAAGATCCAGTATTTTAAAGATGCAAATTGTTTCCAGTTGACTTAAAGATTAACTGCAATTCCAATCAAAATACAAACAGGAGTGCTTGAAGACTTGATAGATTCTTAAATTACTTGAAAAAGCTCTAAAAAGTACTAAAAGAAGAATAAAGCAAAGGAATTGGTCCCATGAGATTTGAAGACTTCTCATGAAACTTATAGCACTTAAGATAGTGTGATATTGGGGCAGGTATAGACAAGCTAGCCAATAAGAGAAACAGACCCCAGACATTGGGCCACATGCACATGAGGACCTGATTCATGATAGAAAGAGAATTGCAGATCAGTGGGAAAAGGTGGAACTATTCAATAAATTGTACAATAAAAAGTAATGGACCTGTTAGTTATCCATAAAGTAAATATGAAATAAGATTCCTACCTCTCCCCATATAAAAATTCAATTCCAAGCAAATTAAACACTTCAGTGTGAAAGGCAGAACTATAAAACTTTTAGAAGGTAGTGTAATAATCTACCTTTTTTACATTCAGGCAGGGAAGGATTACATAAATAAGCATAAATGACATAAATTGTAAAATTCAGGACATATATATATTAAAAATATTTAAAATTAAGAACTTCCATTCATGGAAAGATACCAGAGGAAAGTAGAAAGACAAGTCACAAAGTTAGGGATGATTTTTGCAACACATATGTAATTCACAAAGGACTCATACCAGAACTTTTTTTTAAATCAGCACAAAAAAAGACAACCCAATAGAAATTGGGCGAAAGACACAACCTGACATTTCATTGATATGGAACCAAGAATGGACCAGAGGTACATGCAAAAATTTCTAAACCTAATAATTAGGGACATACAAATTAAAGCCACAGGGAAACATTATTTCCCCCGCATCTCTTGGAATCAGTTGGAAATCTAACAGTACTAAGTGTTGGCAAGGGCATAGAAGTCTGCCCCACAGATTGACATTACCTAGTGGATTCAAATATATCTGCACTCCATGATCCTGCACATTTACTCATAGGTAAAGACCCTAGAAAAACTGTTTGCCCCATCTCAGCCCCATCTCCACAAAGAGCAACAAGTTCAAAGATTCACTTTGAACTTACTGGTGGAAATATAAATTGATACAATTTATATGGAGAACAAGTTGTTGATATGTTTCTAAATTAAATATTTATATTCTCCTATACCCTGCAATTCCACATTTAAGAAATGTTCATAAATGTGTGAAATTATGTGCAAAAAAGAAATTCATTTTAGCATCGAATACTGAAATATTAGAAATAGCCTAAATGTCTTTCAGACTGTAATGAACTACTATCCAGACCTTAAAAAGAATAATTAAGCCAAATATGTATTGATGTGGAAGAACCCCCGAGACATATTCTTAAATGAAGAAAACAAGGTGCATATGCTACTTTTGTGTTTTTTAAAACATGAACATATATATATATATACACACACACACACATATACACATACATACATATGTTTGTATATAGTTATATATATACATGTGTATGTGTATGTGTATATGTACATATATTGTGTTTATACACACCCACCGCACAGTATATCCCTGGAAGTATGTTCAGAAAAACAAGTCAGAGTCACTGACTTCAGGGATGAGTACAAGTGAGTCAGAAGAAAGGTTTACAGGAAGTTTTAATTCTACACTGTTTCTTACCTCTTGAATTTTGTGTCATGTGCATGAATGACCCATTCAAAAGGAAAATAATTTTTAAAAGTAAAGCCGTGTTTGGTTACGGTGGAGCTGGGAATCTGGAGTCTGGAATCAGAAGGTCAGTACAGGGTAGGAGCACACACTGCTTCTCAAAGTCAGCCCCAAACAGTGAACATCATGTGGAGACCCAGAGAGCGGATGTCTAATGTACAGTTGAGGCGGGCTACAAGGATTAGGAACTCCTACTCCACAGAGGGTGCACGGCAGAAGCCAGAGGGCCTGACCCCAGGCATGCAAGTTCTTGATACTGTTAAAACAAAACTCAACTAACTAAATTTTAAAGAACCTATTGGCTTTATCCAACAATTCCTGAGTCAGGCAGCATCCCACCTAGCAAAGGGAAAGGAGCTCCAAACTGCTGTACAAAATGAAAGACTTCCAGGCAGCAGGGGTCAGGACAAGGAAGTTATACAAACAAATAGCTGATGGTTTGTGGCAAGTTCACCTTTCCCTAGGGGACTGCAGGGGTCTGTCGGGCAGGTTACCTCCGTAGTGTTGACCAGGTAAATCCAGAGTGACTGGTGCAAGATTCCGTTCCCGGGGGAGGCTGAAATCATAACTAAGTTAGGTGTAAGTCTTGGTGTGGTAACACAGGGCTTGGCACAAGTGACTCCGCTGGGGCCTGTTATCTCTTTTGACAATACTGAGCCAACCATTTCTCTTGATCAGGAAGCTCTCGTATGTGTTCAGCATCAGGCATGGGTGAGTCTCCACTATAGAGAGCCAGGGGCAAGCTGGTGGAGAAAACTAGAAATGGACAACTGGAAAGGAAAGTGAAAACGAGGACAGTGGTCTTTGCTGGCCGGCTGCAGGGACAGGACTCAAGCAGGCAGGCCAGCCGCACGATCTAAAAATGCAGGGTCCCTTTGCAAAAAGCAACAAAATGTGCCAGTAAAGGTACCGGAACACGAAGCTCTTTCTTTCTGCAGTCTCTCTCTGGATTTGACATGGTGTTCTATATTTGCTAGGTAATGTCATTCTAAGTGAAGAAAAATTAAAGTTTTAAATTATTAGCATACATTTTACTTCTCATCTTTATACTGTGTGTTGTCAGTTTAAATGCAATTTAAAAGCATTTAACTCACATGCATTACTGAAATTACACAATTCATTTTGTGTAGCTCACACAGGCCTGTGTATTTTGTTCTTACAAGAACAGTGGAAATGCTGTACAAAATCAATCCAACTGTTTTATTTCACTTCTTAACAGGCATACATTCTACCAATACTCTCTACCTTCAACTTACTGATGAATAAGGAAAGATTGAAATGAAAGGATGCCCTATATTTTCCCTTCTTTTAAGTCATTAATTTCTCTGTAAGTGGCTGGCTAACACACGGAAGTGACGTAAGTAAAAAAAAAAAAACACGATTGGGTTCCCTGGTCATTTCTGTCTTAGAATGCCATGGCCTTCCTTCTGCGCTTAGAGTGAGTTCTGGATCAAGTGGGAAACATGGCGCCTTGGGGCCGTCAGCACCCTCTCTCACTCAGTCTCGTATGCATAACACACTTACCTCGCGTTCCTTTGAGTCTCCTGGACTGCCACTTTTAATGGGTCCACCAGAGTTCTGTGCTCATGGGATCATAAGCACCGCAGGCAGATGGGTGCTGAGAATGGTGGACATGCATATTGTGCAAATCCCTGCTCACATGCATGCTCCATTGTCCCTTGAGACTTAATTTACAAAAAACTAAGTTGAGAGATAAAATTATGCATTTCATGATGAAGGCAGCAGAGCATTCAAGCAAGCATAGTGCCCTTTGGAGCCCAGGACTACCAACAGCGGCCCAGGTTCCATGGCCGTGAAGCCAGCCCTACATCCGGGAGTTTTCCAGTAAAGGAGGAAATCTGGGTAAGAAGAGCTGGTTGTCTCTTACCAATATTTTTTTTTGTCTACTTGAGATCATAATAAATGCTTAGGAGGTATATTAATGGAGCTTTCATATGGAAAACATGTCTGAATGACAAGTATTATGTTGTAAATTTTGATTTTTCAAGGTTCTATGTATCAGTTCATTATCAGCCTGTCAGAAGCTGAGAGAACGGAATGGTCTGCTCGGGGCTCTTGGTGACAATGCTACTGAATCCTTACAGTTATTAATGCAGGATATGGAAATTTCTCCTCAAGAATTAAGAACGAATTCTTAGGTCTGGAGTTATTCTTCAGGGAATAAACTCAAACTGATAAACTCTGGGATTAGCATGCAGCAGAGAGACAAATGGGATTTGGGAGTGAGCGTCCTCCCCTTGCCCACGAGCAGCTTGTCGGGAATGTCTCGGGTTCCTCTGCATCATCTGCTTCGCCAATTCATAGAAACCACACAATCGGCAGAAAGTGTTTCAATTCCTGTGATGCTTTTTCTCTTGAGAGCTTTTCACAATGTATTTAACTTCCAGTTTCCCAGAAACAAAGGTGGCTCTGTTACAGAAAGTGACCAGAGGCCCAAATGTGGAGGAAAGTCTCTCCATTTTTGATAAACTGTATTGGGTACAAATATGTCTCAAGAAAATGTCCTTGTAGGTGACCTGAGGCAAGTCACTTAACTCCTCAAGTGTAGAGAGGCTAATAACAATAGTACATAGTTAATGAGCTTTGTGTGATTTAAGTAAGGTAAGATATGAAAGACAGCACAGTGCCTATGCATAGAGGGTGTTCAGTAACCATTAGCTGTTATTAATAGATGGTATTCCAGTTGCCTGGTAGACTGCTCCCTGTTAATCGTGTAAGTGGTAAAGATGATTGACAAAAACCCACACATTCCTCTTCAGCCACCTGCTGCTTTCATCCCCTGGAATCCTGAGGATGTTTATAGCAGAATCCTCTAGGCATGCCCTCCACCCTTAGATAACTGTTTCCTAGACTTAATCGAAAGGCCCAGATGACAGGTAGGTTGAGCGTCTTATCCGGCAGCCTGTTACCCAGACCCACATCTGTCTACAGATGTTTCCTCTGCTGGAACTAGGCCCAGTGGTCCCTGGGGACTCAGTTTTCTCTCAGATCCTTATTAGAATTTCTTCCCCTTGGGGAAATGAAGGTAAAGCCTAAGTCCCTCAAAATATTAGACTATATATCACTGTATATATATATATATTTTTTTAATGCTGGAAATAGTCAACATTATGGACCACAGAAATCCTTTCCTGGAGCATGATGTAGGCACCTTCAGCCCGAGAAACTCAGAAACATTTACAGTGAAGGCACCAGGAACATCCTGTCTACCTCCAGCTGTGTGGCTAGTCCCCAAAGCTATTACTGATAAGGAAGATCACAGCGTTGAGTACATAGCAACTTTTCAATCAATATTACTTCATCTGAATTAAACAATCAGCTTAATAGTTATCTTCATATCATCAGCCTCATCCTCCCCCTCTTAAATAATTACAAAAGGAAGTCCAAGTCCGACAGGCTGAGGCACCCGGAAGATCGCCTAAAGGGGGAAAGTTGAAAGCCTACAGGAAGAAAAATAATTGGAAATTAAACAACACACTGTTTTATGACCCACAGATCAAAGAAATCACAAGATGATTAGAAAACATTTTGAACTGAGTAAAAATTAAAACACAACATATGAAACTGGGTGGAATGCAGCTAAAATAGTGCTTAGAGGGAAATGTATAGCTTAATTTTGCTTAACACAAAATGCCTAAAGTCAATTACCTAAGCTCCCACCTTAAGCGCCTAAATAAAGAACAGCATATTAAACCCAAAGGAAATAATAAGGATTAAACAGACATCAATACATCAGTGAAATAAAAAATAAATATTAGAGAGAATACAGCAAAAATGTAGTTCTTTTGAAAGATGAACAAATTTATAAATCACTAGCAAGATCAATCAAGAAAAACACAAATTACCAGAAAAAGGAAGCCTAACTATAGACCTACCTATTTTTTAAAAAGACGATAAGGAACATTTATGAACAATTTTATGCCAATGAGTTTGACAGCTTATATTAAGTGGAAAAAATTCCTTGAAAGGCCCAAATTGCCAAAACTGACACAATAAGAAAAATTTTTAAACATTAATAACCCTATATCTATTAAGGAAATTGAATTTAAAATTAGAAAACTTCACACAAATAAAACTTTCGGCCCAGATAGCTTCACTAGGGAAGAATAGCCGAAACAACTTTGAAAGAGAAAAATGCTGAAAAACTAGTACTACCTGATTTTAAGACTTTATGTTAAATAAAGCTACATAATCCAGACAGTTTGGTATTGGTCTAAAAATAGATAAATAGACCAATGAAATGAAGTAGAGAATTTACAAATAGATCCAAGCTTATATAGCCAATCAATTTTTAATATATACTAAACAGTTTAGCATAATAATTTATCACCTTGTGAGGTAGCTACTTGCTATTAGTATCCCCATTAGATGAAGAAACTAAGGCACAGAGAGGTTACATAGCCAGGCCAGGGTCACACAGCTAGCAAGTGGCAGGGCCAGGCTTGAAGACCAGACAGTCTATACTCAACCCACAGCACTACTCTGTTTCTATGACAAGGGTTTCTTTATTGAAAAAACATTGTTAACACCCTGGGGAAATTTATAATTAAATGTATAAATGGTGACACAAATCAAACCTATATTATTAATATTTTGAACTATGTTTCTGGGAAAAAATAGTGCATATTTGGTATTTTAATTATTTATAATATTTAATGATATATTAGAATAATTAAAAGATAAGGCTAGGGACAACTTAGATTTGTTATTTTTAATTTAAAAGTAAAAGAGGATTTGCCTGAGATTTTAAGTAATTTTGGAACAGTAAGGAAAATTTAAAATCAAGGTTGATGAATACCAAGGGGCACAGATGTAGGAGTGGACCCCCCAAGCACACAGGGGTGTTTTATCAGTTACTGTTAGCATGACAGTGGTAATGAAGAGCAGACTAATAAATGTTTAATTTATTTTTGTTTTCTTTTTTAATTCCGTGCAGATAATGCCCTTCTTTAATGTCTGTACTCAGAGTAGACCACATTTCTCGTTCCCATTGCTACGCCACTGCTTAAGACTCCCCATGTCTGAAGGTTGAAAGTTTTTGATTTTTGAGATTTGGGTACTTGATATAACTTCTTTAATGTACAAATGAATTCCTTAAAGAAAATAAGGAACACGGGATTTATAAATGCAATTTAAAGCATACAAAATATTAATTTATCGGGAGACTGTGGTTTATAGTAAGAAGTATATTCCGGTTTTGTCCGTGTTTTTGGCAGAGTCCTAAAACCCTTGGAATTTCCTGAGGAGGATCATAAAGGTGTCTTTTGTTACACCCAAAGCTCCTGGTCTCCTAAGGATGGGACTGGTCGCCAGAGGAACCAGCCATGTGACTAGAGGGTCGAAGCTTTCAGTCCCAGCCCCTTCCTCCAGGGAAAGGAGAAGGGGAGACTGGGCACAGTTGCCAATGGCCAATGATTTCATCAGTCGTCCTGTGCAGCAAAGCCTCCGTAACACCCGGAGGACTGGGCTGGGAGGGCTTCTGGGTCAGCAAATGCCCAAAGGGCCCTGGAGAGAGAATGAAGCTCCTCTCCCTTTTCCCCTGCGCCACCCTGGTCATCTTTCCCATCTGGCCGTTCCTGAGTTACGTCTTTTTACAATAAACAGGCAATCTAGTAAGTAAAAGGTTTCTCTGAGTTCTGTGAGCCCCTCTAGCAAATTAACTGACCCAAGCAGGGGGCGTCGGAACCTCGATCTATGGGTCAGTCGGAACCACAGGTGAGGACCTGGGCTTGCAGCTGGCACCCGAAGGCAGGTGGGCCGCAGCGGGCGGGACGGAGCCCTTAACCTGTGGGGTCTCGTGGCATCTCGGGGTAGATGATGTCAGAATTGAGTTGAATTGCAGGACTCCCTGCTGGTGTCCAAGAATTGCATGGTGGTGCGGGGGTCACACACACACACCCTAACTGTGGTCAGAGCCACCTTTAGTTTTAAATACTGCTTTACAAATGATTGTCAAAATCTGCTAGATTTCTAAACAGAAAGCTAAGGCTTATGAGTTGAACCTAGAAGCTTAAGGAATTGTGTCGCAAGATTTTTCACGTGTCAAGCTTTTTCTAAGTGCTTCTTACGCATGAGCTCACTTTTCCCTCACAACGATCCTATTAGAATTCCCAGATCAGGCGAGCAGAAACCGAGGCCCAGTTTGGGATAATAACGGCTTGGACATCATTATATACAGGGTTGTAGTGAAGATTAAATGAGTTGATGGGTACAAGGTTAAGTCACTGGTCCAAGCTCAGAGAGTTAGGAAGGTGCAGCTGAGACTCAAATATGGCATCTGCCTCCTGGGGCCAAGCTCTTAAATTTTTGAATTCATAACTTTAATTAAATTTAATATTAATTTTTAAAGCCAAAATTGTACCTGAAAAATCTTCCCTGTGCATAAAAGCTATCCTCAAGGGCACCAAGAATGCCAGGAAATACACAGATAATAGCAACCCCCTCAGTAAGCCGTTACTGTCACAGGAGAGACTTCGACTGAAGTTGATTAACTTACCCAGTGTCGAGTGCCTAATAACTGACAGGAGCAATTTTCTGTCTCATCTGTGTAACTCTGAAGGCAGTGGTGTGAACCAGCCTGACTGTGCACTCGCGGTGTGGGCCACAGCCCGCAGCGCCGAGGCATCCCTGGGAGCTGGCTGAAGGTGCAGGACCTCAGCATCCGCAAACACTAGAATCTGCATTTTACAAGATCCCCGGGTGGTTCATGGGACGGTAGAATTGAGTAGGCTCTGCTCTCATTGACCTGGCCTGCAACCCTTGCCATTGACCTGGCCTGCAACCCTTGCCATTGACCTGACCTGCAGCCCCTGCCGTTAGAATTTCCTGGGACTCTGAACACAGCCCAGTTATATCCTAATGCTATTTTCCACTCAGACCTTCTGCTGGCCAAAGGGTATGAACAAGGGAGGAAATGCAGCTGATTGGTAGGTGTCAGAGCAAAGAGGCAGGTGAAGGGGAAGGGGAAGAAGACTTGGGAGCTTTCTGTCACTATGTCAGAGGGACGTGTCATCTTTATCTAAATCCCTCATTTGATGTGCATTTAATGTCTAATTTTGTTATCACTTCAAGTATCCTTATTTTATCTCCCCAATCATATTTTAAACGTGTTAAAGTAGTACGTCTGTGAGTAATGGATTGAATAATTTTTTTAAAGTAGCCCTGATTTCAATGGGCGATGTTAAAATAAAAAGGAAAAAGGAAAATGGGAGCCCATCTTTTATGGCTTACTATGTAAAGGATGACTATAAACTTCAATCCCAGCACTCGTTTCATTCAGTTTTACACAGGTTCTGCCTCCCTGTTCTCATTCATTTGTCTGTCTTTCTCTTTCTCTGTCTCTTTTTTTCAAAATTGTTTTTAATTTTAAAAATTTCCTTGTTTTATAGAAATACAATCAACACACATCATTGTGTAAGTTTAAGGTGTACAGCTTAATGGTTTGACTTACATACATTGTAAGAAAACAAAAAACAGGAAAAAAGAAAGTTTCCCTCATATTGAGAATTCCAGGGATTTACTCTCCTTCCTGATGTGTCGTGCAGCAATGTTAGCAGTAGTCTTCATGTTGCACATTACTTACTGGCACTTATTCATCTTGCAATGGGAAGTTTGTACCTTTTGGTGATCGTCTTTCTCCTGCACCCCCTCCCCCAACTCCTGCCTCTGGTAAGCAGGGATCTGTTAGTTTTTCTATGAATTTATTTGCTTGTTTTTAGATTCCATATATGAGAACATACAGTACTTGTCTTTCTCTGAGCATAATGTATTTCATAATGTATGCTAATGTATTTCACTTAGCATAATGCCTCAAGGTCTATCCATGTTGTTGCAAATGGCAGGATTTCTGTACTTTTTATGGCTGAATAATATTCCCCTCTATATGTTATATATATATATACCACAGCTTCTTTATACGTTCATCTGTCAGTGGCCACTTAGGTTGTTTCCATGTCTTGGCTATTGTAAATAATGCTGCTATGAACATGAGGGGGCAGATATCTTTTCAAATTAGTGTTTTTGTGTTTTTGTTCCCTTCAGATACATACTCAGAAATAGAATTTCTGGGTCTTATGGTATCTCTATTTTTAATTTTTTGAGGACCCTCTGTAGTGTTTTCCATAGTGGCTGCATCAATTTACATTCCCACCAAACTTGCACAATGTCCCTGTCTCTCCACCTCCTTTTGTTTGCATTTGCTGCATTTGTTGTCTCGTGTCCCTTGGGTGATAGCCATCTGACAGGCATGAGGTGGTATCTCATGGATTTGATCTGCATTTCCCTGATGACTGGTGATGTTTAACATCCTTTCATGTACATGATGGTCTTTCATACACCTTCTTGGGAAAAATGTTTGTTCAGATCTCTGGCCCATTGCTGATGGGATTGTTTGGTTGTTTTGCTATTGAGTTGTACATTTTGTGTAGCTCTGGGGAGAGGAAATCCCGGGGCAAAATACCTCTAAAACTGAAATCAGTCAAAGGGAGAAATAAAGTTTAAAACCCATTTATTGCTTACAAACTGCAGTCTGGGGCCGTTTCTCTCTCCTGCTCTGGCAGAAGCAAGCAAGCCCTCCCCTGAACCTCTCAGGTTCAGATAAGCCCTGGGTTGCCCAGGTAATTACCCACTGATATGGAGATGAGCTTGTCTCCACCCCTAAGGAATGCCTGTTGTTATGCAGATGCATGAAAGCCAGGTGAGTTATTCTGGAAATATTACAATTTTACCCACAAGGGGTCACCCAAAAAAATTATTTCCAAGACCAGGGAACTTTTTTCCTATGTTTTCTTTGAGGAGTTTCATGGCTTCAGGTCTTGTGTGTAAGTCTTTCATCTGCAGTTTTAAATATGTCTCTCCACTTACGTCATCTGTCTTTTCTACTTTAAAATCAAGCTTCTTTGGCATACATGAGAAGCACTGACATTTCTTTTGAGGGAAAGATAATGAGACCTTTCTCTTTATTTTGCAGTGCTTCAAACTTAATCTTTCCAAAATGGAATTAAGCATTTTCTCCAAAAATTGCTCTTTGTCTCTTAGCTTCTCAACTCATACCAAGACTTTCCACCAGGGCACCCCAGCAACTCCTTGTCCTTCAGCTTTTACATTCAGTACTGTCCTGAATTAGATGTGATTGTGCCTCCTACAACTTATATGCCTTACTATAGCTGAAGTTTATTTATACAAAACGAGAAGCTTGGGTCTACTACGGCAGCACCATGGTGTGTGCATCACCTGACATAGAGTATTAAACACTAACATAAATAAGGAGCAAGGATTTTAATGTCTATTCTCCTTAGGGAAGTGCCTCTACTAAGTAGGCATTTGATAAAATATTTGTTGATCATTGATTTTTTTTCTTGGTCCTAATAATGCCATTTTTAGTTAAGCAAAAGAACCTACATGCCCTAAGTATGCAGTTTTCACATTCTTTTTATGGAAAGAGAATTAAGGACTAGCCCCATTTTGAATGGCAAAATGCAAATTCATCTTGTGTTTTGTTTAAAATTCCTCATCGGCCTCCTCCAGCCTGAACTCTCCACCCGAGGGCTAGTGGGTAACTTCCCACCCCACCGGTTGTTCATAGTAACCGCTGATACACTGCTCTCTGGCTGGGGCTGTGCTGGGCAGTCGATAGTTCTTGTTCATTGGTAACCATCCCTCCACTGATCAAAATGCCCAGATCAATGTGCTGCTCCAGCTGGTGGCAGCATCCGCCGTCCCTATACCAAACGGCGGCGTAAGCCCCTGCCAACCGTTTCCTGTTTCATTCTGCTCCGCTTGGGCGGGGGTGCTCCCCAGTGAGCATGAGGGTTGGGCCACCCCAAAAGCTGGCTTTCAGCTTTACAGCCGGTTCACCGTGCATTAACCCCCCACTTCCTGCCCACTAGATGGTGCTGCAGACCCGTGTTTGTAACAGTTCACTGGGCTCGAGAGGGGAAAAGAGAGTCGGGTGAGATGCCGTGGGGTGCTTGAAATTTATGGAAGCTGATGCTTTAAACATTCTGGTCTGTGCACGTGTCTTGGCAGGCACTTGAATAGAAGGTCCATCCAAATGACTGGGAATAAGAACATGCCCATTTATTTATCGCACGTGGCATTCTGGGCATACACGTTTTCAGGACAAGTGCCTCCTGGCACCTCTGTGTACACAACACAGCAGCTGTTTACTCAGCGCATAACAATGAGCGCGCTCCCTAAAGAATATGACCTATGACGCTGCATGCAGAAGAGAATGCTTTGTCATCTCCTCAGACAGTGCTCAGTAAAATCAAGGGGTTGACCTATCTCAGGCTCATTAATTGCTCTAGTGTCCTAATACCCAGTAGAAAATTAATGGGAATTTAGTCAGAGGTGAGCTTTTGTATTTCCAGCAATCACCTTTTCGTTCGGACTGAAGGTCAAATTCATGGAAGAATCCCAATTATTCAAGGAAATCTAGTCATTTCTTTTGACTGTGAAAGTATTTCCCCTCTTGAGTTATTGCCCCTCGAATTCTGCTGCAGGTAGAGGGGGAAAAGATCAGCCAGTAAGCGTGGCTCGTTCGTGAGAGCAACCCGGATTCCCTTTTGTACAAAGGCTGATTTGTTGGTCTGTTGTGCTCTCACCCTCTGTGGCTCTGAGAAGGCTTCTCAGAGCATAAATCAAACAGATTTGGCCTGGAGGCGACCATCAGCTTCTGTCCACATGACAAAATGGAGTTAACCTCATTTGCAATTGACCGACCCGTTTTCAGTGATTTTGGATTGTTTGGGTAACTTGCTTGGGGAAGGAGTATCAATAATTCAGCATTAGCGGGCAGCTGTGTCACCCTGACAGATGGAAACAGCGACAGGGCTATCGATTTAGTTCTTCCCTCTCAGGGGGCACTAGTGAAATCCCCTTCCTACCCCATCTCCATCTATGGGGTTCAAGAAAAAAAAGAAAATGATTCCAGTAGTCACTAAAACCTGTCCAAAACCCCTCGACGATGGCCAGATATGAGGATTGCCTGGGACATTTTCACCCCAGAGGGAAAGAGGTTTGTAGAAACAAAAGCAAAAGGAGATTAACAGTACCCCTGAGAAGAGAACTGAGCCCCTGAGGGCCAAGCAACAGGCGGCCCAGAAGAAGCTCTGAGCCTGGGACCAGCCGCCTGCTGCTGACGCCACCTTCCTCCCTGGTGACTGAGCACCGAATGGGGCGGGAAGGCAGGTGTGCAGGGAGTTGGGTTGTGTCCCTCATTTGCTGTGGCCCTTGGCTCCCGCTGTCCCTCTGGGCTCACCAGCGGCTGCCACTCAGCTGCTTTCGGAGAGGGGAAGGGCTCTCTGTGCGCCCTGTCTGGGCACCTAGCAGGCAGCTGAAGGCCTTAGGGAAGGGATGTGCAGGGCATATGTTTGACTATGTCTGTGGTTGAAGCAAACCTCCACTCATTTTTGGCTTATATTCCAGCTGTCTTTGGATTCATACAAATTAGCAACTCTATAAAGACTTTGATCATGCGATCTAGTTTTTCTGTTCTTCATCCCCCACAATAATACCTTTAAAAGTGATCAAAGCAAATGAGGGAGTGAATATATTTAAGGAAAAAAAAAAAAAGCTATTGTGTGACCCAGGTGTTTTTCATTCTGCCTTACTGGTCAAGATGTTGCCCATTCTGGGCGCTTGGAAGCCCTTCCCTTTGGTTGGCTTGTCTAAGTACTTTGCAGTGTCCCTGCCGAATTCACGTTCCTCCAAGTGCTTCTCTGGAAGCACACGTCTGCTCCTCTTTCCTGCCAGGCTGTTGCCCAGCACTGTCAGTGAGCACCAGGGCTGTGCTGGTCCAGCCTGGACTCTGCACGTCTCTCCAGGGCCGCCCCAAGCCACCTGGACAGTGCTGCCCGCTCCTGCCTCTGAGCCGTCATCTGCATGAGTCTCCACCCACGCCCAGGATCCCCCTGTGGACGTGGGCAACCACGAGCAGAACCTCCCTATTGGGTGTTCCTTCCCTCAGTGATGGTTACTGGACTTTACAGTGACGCTGATGAAACCGCTAAAAACATTAGAAAGAGCAGCAGGGCGTCCATGTCTTGGGAATGACAGCAAGAGGGTGCAATGCCTGTTTAGCCTTTCACTGGTCTCAGCTGGAAACGTCTCCTAGCCTCCCAGATGACATGATCAATCTTACTGATGATTTGGTCTGACAAACAGACTCATAAACAGTCTTCTGGTTAATAGTAATAACCCATGTTTGCATAAAGTTTTAAAATTTGCAAACAGTCCTTAGTTAATTTTACCTCATTTAATTATCACAAAACCCTTTGATAATACACACTTTTAAAGATTACAAAAACAGGTTCAGTGGAATTAAGTGATTTGGCTAAGGATTCATGGCTGATAAATGGCAGCAGTGGGTCATTTGAGTCTAAATCCCATATTCTTTTTCCTACTTCTCTGTCTTAATAACAGAATTCACTGGCTTTATATTGCTGAATTAATTAACTAACTCTATTGGAATAATACTGGAAATAAAGTTCAAATTATGTTGCGTGCTGTCCCAATCCCTCGCACATCTATGGAGTTCAACAAGAAGAGAGGAGGGTCATAGCAGAGTGGAAATAGCATGGTATGTAGGGTGCAACGGTGCTGAGCTGCACCCCTCACCACTTATGTGCCAAGTATTCAACAGCCCTGGGCCTCAGATCTTTCATATACAAAACGGAGATGATAATTCCTACAGGGTACATGAGGATTCAAAATTTTAACATATACAAAAGAATGCCTGTTATACTTATGGGCACCTAATAAATACTAGCTCTTATGAGCTATTCTGGTTATTTTTTATTGTCTTCAACATCACTGGGAAAAAAACACGAGTTTAATACAATTCTAGAATAATCTGTGAGCTTGGGAGGTTGACTTGAGAAGGTGCAACTGTATAGAGAAACAGAACACTGGCCTTTCATCTTTATGAGTGGTGAAGATTGGCTGATTGTCTCTCTAGCAACTTCATGTCTTCCCATCCTTTGGACACTGAAAACTCTTTTGCTGTCTGTGAAAGTAAGTTTGGTCATAGAAACAATTATTTCTAGAAACATGCAAACTCTGGAAGACACGGGGCAATTGGTTTTGTTAACCACCTGCCAGAGATATACCCGGTTCTACATCTGATTTTCCCCTTGTCCCTGTCATTGTCAATTACTTTGTATTATATCAGGATTTGGAAAACAGTTAATCAGGTTGGATTGCAAGGCAGCCTTGAGTCTGTGTTTGATTTAATCACAAACACGCGCTACCGCGTCCATCAATTTTCCTTTATGTTAGCTTCTTCATTGTTGCGATGCTTTTCCTTTCTCTGTAGCATATGTGTTTGCTAATTTTCATATCAGAGAAAAGAAATGCAATATAGACAGAAGCACCCATGGGAACAGGCAGCCACAACAAAGGTGCAGAACGAATTTAAAGATGTAACTTAGCAGAAAGTCCAGGAGGTCCAAGTCCATAAAGGCTGGGTATGAAAATGTGATATGTCCAAGGGGAAACCATTCCACCAGAGCAGAAATACAGTTAAAGCAGTGTGACGAAAATGTAAAGAAATTCTTCAGGGATGGGCCCAAGAAACAGATCAAAGAACACTGCAGGTATCACATGGAGAGTGATAGATTGTGCACTTAAAAATGCTGTTTAAGAGAATAGATCTCTTGCTAAGTATTCTTACTGCAAAAAAAAAATTGGGGAAGACACAAGAGAACTTTTGGAGGTGAATAGATATCTAACAAGATTTATTACCTTGATTACAGTGATAGTAACATGAGAGTATACGTAGGTCTGAAGTCGTTGAACTGTATACATTAATTATGTGAAATTTTTTGTAAATCAGTTACAACACTATAACATTGAGGGGTGGGGACATTGACTAATCACCACAAATGGAGACACTGAAGGTAAGAAAAACATGACAATATTCTTAAATTATGGTCCTTTTTTAAAAATTAAGGGCTATTCTGTTTTTTTGTAAGTGAATTTAAGGACAGCAACTTTGTAGATCATCTGTGTATGAACCAGGAAGACTCACAGTCACAGACACATGAGGGTCCCCAGCCCCTTCCAACTGGGAAAGCAAGAATGTGAAAGTCACATCCCCATTCATCAATGTCACAAGTTCAGGAAGTTCCTGCCACTTGCCTCTGATGTTCTCGATGCTTTTCTGGGCTTCACTTTCTATGTTAAAATGGAAAGCTTAGACTTCTAATGGCCTTTCCAATCCACGACTTACAGATTTTGTAGCACTTTATACTTAGTATTATCTTTTGTGATCCCCAGTTAAACTTTTGAGGTAGGCTGGGGGTGGTGGTGTTCTCTCCATTTAACCGTGAGGAAACTGCTGTGCAGAAGCCACTGCCAGGCCAGCTAGTCTGAGCTGTGCTGCTATGCGCTGGGTCGCTAGGCCTGGCCGCCATGGGCCAGAAGGACAGCGCTGCCGAAGCTCCAGGCATTTTTGGAGATGCCTTGAAAATTACCTGCAAGGCACACATATCTGTCTCATTACAGTCAGACAGTGCATACAAAGGACCATGTGCTTGTGTGTGTGTGTGTGTGTGTGTGTGTGTGTGTGTGTGAGGTGTTCCTGATAAACGTTTACCCAAGCTCGGTCATTTACTATAGTCATAAGAGTTGACTTCACTCTTGGAAGTATCCAAAATTCAAATCCACCTTTAAAAGTAAAATATGATATTCAAAAGAAATGTGCTCAGCAGGTGCTACGTGTTCAAACACAGCTAACTGAAATAAGCATGGTACCGCCTCTGGAGACAGTCACAGAATCCTCTGTTCTCTCCTGCTCCTGCTCACCTGCTGTTGTACGCTGAGCCACCCCACTCCCTTGTTGAATGCCAGAGAGTGACCGTTTCATTTAGTCCTCACATCCCCCTAAGGAGTGGGCATGATCACCACCATTTAATAACTGAAAAACCGAGGCCCATGGTGAGCAGCCTGAATGGTAACAGCCTACCTTGCGTGGCCTGGAAGCCAGTGTTCTGTGGGCCACGCTGCCCCAATGTAGGGAGACGGCGTTCATCTTGGGGGTGTGACCTCTGATGCTATGCATATTGTCAGTGAACTGAGTTACTGCATAATCATACCTTATGCTTCAAAGGTGTCCTGTTTATGGGGACTTTGGTGTATATAGAGTTCAATTTCATTTCTTTTCACAGCAATACTTTCTTGGTTTCCATTTATCTTATATGATTTATACAATAGCATTTCTATCCTCTCATCTGGATTAGCTAACAGAAAAACCCAAAGCAATTCTGAAGTTATCTAAATGATGTGTGTCATATAAACAAAATGCAAGTTGTCAAAAACCACACCCCATGCATGAGCAGACCTGCTGACTTCACCAGTTCTCCACCTTCTGAGCTGCCACAATGCCTTCACCCAGTTAAGTTTCTCAGTGAAAAACAATGGAGAACCATTTATCACTACCAAGGTTTCATTATATACAAGGACAATATCACACAGGCTCTGTAGAGTAGTAGCTTTTATAGAAGGAAGTAGGGCACACAGTGTTTTCAGGTGGAACAGAGACATTTAATAAAGGCAGGAGGGCTGGAGGAACAAAGAGTACAGTCTGATTAAATGCACATTACTCACCAGTTCAGCTCAAGTCTGCTATTAACCATCACGAAGGCTTTTCAAATGATACACCTGGAAATGAATGAAAAAAAACGTTCTCTAGAGATGTCATCAATTTTTTTAAATTAAGGCAAATGTTTAAAATAAAAGATTAAATTGGGCCAAGCATCAATCAGGGCTTTTTTTGTGCTTGCTTACTGGGTTTACTGTCTATGCGCGACATGAACATTGTAAAGCCTTTTGGAGGGAAGCTGTGAAAAATACATTTTGTCAAAGGTGGATGTGATTTGTTGCTAACACAGGCATACCCAGAGGTAGGTAGCTATAGAATTTATAGAATGTTAAGGCATAGTTTTGTCATGCATATTTTCTTCTTCCTTAAACATTAAACAGTAGTAAATGTTCTTTTTTCTTTAGAGACCTTACCTCATGTAGTCTTTCCCATAAAGGCAGGAAAAAACAATGCCCTGCAACATACGCATATTTATTTTGGACAATACATAAATCCCATGTATTTATTATCATTGCAAATGTTATATCAGGATAAATAAAATTTTGGGAAAACAAAGGTTATCCGGATGTGATAAAAATTGAACACACACAGGCACATATAGGCACATGCGCTTTAGACGGACATCTGTCTAAAATGTATTGCACTTCTCTCATTCATTAGCGAGAGCATTAAAGGTCATTTGACCTTTGCGATGTCTCATGTAATAAGTATGACTTTGGTTTCTACACATTATGTCTTGATTCTCAGGGATGACCTTCAGTACTGTATTGTATATAGTTTTAATTTTCTGTATGTTGGGATGTTTTGATATCTTAAAGAACCTTTGTGGCTGGAGGGAGCCCCTCCCAGGGCTGGCCAAGTCCTCAGGATAGCAAAGGGCCTGGCGGGGCCGTACAGGTGGCAGGCAGACTGACTAATCTGGGGCCCCATGGCTTCTATCTGGCCCTGCACTCCAGGGGACATGATTCCTGTGCCCTTGTCATCCCAGGCCAGGTACCCGGCGCCTGGAGACCACCCACCAAGCCCACAGCCCACCCGCCTCGCTTTGCCTTTCTGATGAAACTCCAGTAAAGGCCCTGGCCCAAGTGTGCTCCTCCTGTCCCCTGCCACCCCACCACTTGGTGTCTCTCCCATGTGGCCCCCCACGTCCCTGCCTCCTGCTTCTAGGCCCCATGCTCATGAGAAACTCGGCTTTCTCGAGCCTCCCCCCTGTCTCCTCTCGGGCCCACAACTGACCAACCATCTTATAAAAAATTACAAAGTGCTGATAAAGTATGTGAACAGATTTTCCTAGGTGACTGTATTTATATAATTAAAGATTCTGCTCTTCTCTGTCACAGATGGCTGCCACTTCTGAATATGACTCCCCATCGCCACCCCCACCCCACATCTGCCCACACTCATGAGATGTCACACTCAAGACAAGACACATGCATCGCTGTCCATCTTTTGTCCTCTCTATCCACCTCCTCCCCTCTCTACCCATCTCCCTCCCTCCCTATCCATCTCCCTCCCTCTTTATCCAAACCCCCCCATCCCCCCCAGCCCCCACCCCTACCATTGTGTTCCCTGCCTAATTCCCTCCCTTCTGAAACCTAAAAAGTACTGAACATTGCCAGAGAAACCAAACAATCAAGCTTGTTAAATCAAGCTTTACATAATACAAAGTGCATCCTGAGACAGAATCCAATCCCATCCTATAAAATCTCCCCACTACACAAAGAGGCCTTTCCTGTTTTATTTTGAATGTGTAACTGTGGGGAATCATAAAGTGTGCCAGATGCCCGGCCGCCAGATAGATGGAGCGTGACTTTTCTCCTCTGTCCAGCAATTCAGTTGAAATTTCCTTTTTTATTAGAGACTAAATATTCTCACTAGGGTCTAATTATTATACACATTGGCAAACAAGATTCCTTTTTCTTTTTAGTCCTCTTTTGCACAATTTTAATGTGTTGTTTCTACTAAAAATACATGGTTTGCTTAATTTAAAAATACCCAAGCAATATTCTATGACATTTTCAAAGACAAGTGTGAGAGAGTCCTTCCGAGGTTTTCATTTCACCTAAGGAAGCAGTCATTTCATCCCTAACTTGGGGTCCCACAGCCCCAAAGCTGCAGATAATAAGGTCTCGAGCAAAATAATGAATTAATCAGGCAAAGTGACCTCAACCAGAAGTCTTTAAATATTTGTGTTTCTTTGTGAAGGAGTGGTTAGGGGGCTTTTGTTTGCTATCAGTCACTCCTAGGAAAAACTGGGAGAAGAGATTTAATTATTTAAATCAACTTACGATCTGTCCGGGGGTCATACAAATTCAGCCTCATCCCTTAAACCTCTTATGTCTCCAGTTACAGGGCAATCCGAATTGATGTTCCCAGTGATATCCCTGGGCCTTAGTCACCTAAGAAAAAAGTCAATTATATTCAGTACATGCCACTCACTGACGAGTGGCAGGAGAACTTCAGGGATATTCTTAACAAGCGTTGAACCACAACCATCTTCTGACTAAGCACTGACTTAACCACACCGTTCGCTTAACCGGAATCACCCCAGTATCAAACTAGGATGAATGAAAGTTTTATCATGTTTATTCCCTCTTGAAAATATTGTCATATGGTTCTCAAATGTCAAAATCTATTATGTTTTCACTTTCTGAAATTTGTTTATGCATAACCTACCGGAAAATATTTGATTGCTTATAAAATTCAAGTAATTTAACCAAATAGATTTAAAAAGAAACTGAGACACAGATGGAATAAAAGTAGGAAAGTTAAGCAGGTCCAGGGGTTAGGTAAGCACAAAAATGTAGGCTATAAAACCCTTCGCATTTGCTATTTGTAAACCATAATTTTGTCTTTAAGCCTTTAGCAGCCAAGCATTTGCTGTATAATTCTTCATTTCACAGAAAACCAAATAGAACTATTGTGTTCAAGGTAGTAAGGGCCTATTAACATTAGCTAAAAACCAACCTCCGAATTTCCAACAGAAAAATTAAACTGGCCAATAAATATCCAACAATCTTTATAGATCATAGAATGCTAGAAGCATATTGGGGGTTGGGGGACAGTACAGAAAGGGACACATGTCCCTGGAAGCCAGTCTGTTGCAATACACAAGAACACTAGTTTTAGCAGATCAGAGTGCAAAGAGAAGAGGCATGAACGCACTCCTTTGCCCACTGGGCACCGTTACCCTTACTCTGTCTCTGCAACGCACTCTCATTATAGAAGATTATACTTTGTCCATTTTTCATACAGTCTAAAAAGAGCGTCCAGAGTGAAAAACCTAACCAGCAGCAAGTTCACTGCCACAAGGTAAAATATAATAATAATAAGGCCCATGCATGGAAACCAGTTTCGTTAATTTCTTCTTAGGATATCATAAATATTGAGATATTAATATCATTAATTCCAAAATTAATGAAGGTCATTAATAATACTTAGAATATCATAAATATTGGAATTTCCCTCTTGGCTAAGAAGGGTCAGGAGCTCTGGAGGCTAGGGTGGGGCCCTGGTGCGGCCACCAGGAGGCACTTCCTAAGAAAGCGACCCGCCCGTCAGGTCCTGGCAGACAGTCCGAAATTCCGTTGTGAACTTGGTCCCCCCAAAGCAGGAGAGACAAAGTGTGTGGCCGACAAGCCCTGAGGGCTTGCTGAGTGCCAGTTTGGACAGCAGCCCCTGTCCGCTCTCTAGGCCCATTGCCATTGGTCAAATGTGAGCATTTCAAAGGAGCAAAGGAATATGAGTGCCCAGAGGCTCAAATGCAACCTAAATGCTGTCTGTCATGCACACACAGGCACGGCAAGACAGAGAGGGCTCAGACTGTAATACCGTTGTCTCGTATGGCTTGGGGTCACATGTTTTTACATCGAGTCTGCATGGGCACACAAACCCCAGATTATAGTGCAGTGAACATTGTTGACCCCCTTCCATGTGCAGAGCCCTGGCCTAGGGAGTCAACGCTGTGCACGGGCAGTCCTTGCAGGGGGGCAGCTGGGAGGAGGCTGTGAGAAGATGACCAGTACATGGGGGATGCTAAGATGGGGGTGCACCAGGGAGCGCTGCAGCCCGGTGCAGAGGGACGGAGAGATACACCTCAGAGGAAGTGGGAAGGCCCCCGTGATGGCTGTGGACTCGAGGCATTGAACTCGGGTGGGACTCCAGCAGGAGAGGACGTGGTGGAGATGCAGGTGGCACTTCAGTGCAGCAGAAGTGTATCGGCCTGGCAGGGAGAGCAAGGGTGTGCGCAGGGCCCAGGGACCAAAGTCACAGTGATTGTCGGATAACCTCGTGGTTGCTCTTTGTCTGTAAGACACTTATTCCGATGTCTTAAAATTCACCCAAAAGATCGGTAAATTAATTTACATAATTAATTCTAATTCTTATGGTAAGGCTGTGAAAAACTCAGTGTTTCACATATAAATTTTCATGGCTTTTGAGAAACATTAACTCACCTTATTTCCAGCATTCCATTACTGTGAACTTCGAGCCACACTGACAAATGTTCATGAGAAATAATCACAAAGCTATTAAATTAATCCCTTTTACAGAATAACCACATTATAGCTTCCTAATTTAGGTGTAGCTAAACTGGTGATTGCAGTTTGTGTTACGGTAAATGTTGCATTTAATAATTATAGTATCTACCTTTTCATGAAATAACCACTTTACAAACAGGGGAGTAAATTGGTTTTGCAGCCCAGAAGTAAGCAAATGAAACTTGATTATAGCAAATCTGATATGGTAGATGACATAGTTAATAAAACTCATTGCTCTTCACAGATGAGGAATCCCCAATATAGATGTGTCAAATAAAACGTTAATTATGCCATGGGAAATTTGAACAAGATCTCATCTTTAGTGGAAAAGATAGGAAGACTCCTTAATTACTTCATTGAAAAATTAAATAGTATTATCTCCTTTGTAAAAAGTTACACCAAGAATCTTAATAAATTCTTAGCCTACCTTTTCAGAAAAGGCAAATTATTT